>NC_133328.1:426324707-426924707 GCF_042186555.1 Aquarana catesbeiana
TACTTTGTCCTGACCTTGGTGCCGGGCAGTCTGACCTAAGGGGGGATCTCTGTTTAACCACTTCAGCCCTGGAAGATTTTACCCCCTTCCTGACCAGAGCACTTTTTACAATTTGGCACTGCGCTGCTTTAACCGGTAATTGCACGGTCATGCAATGCTGTACCCAAACAAAATTTGCGTCCTTTTTTCCCACAAATAGAGCTTTATTTTGGTGGTATTTATCACCTCTGTGGTTTTTATTTTTTGTGATATAAATGAAAAAAGACTGAAAATTTGGAAAAAAAGATTATATTTTGTACTTTTTGTTATAAAAAAAATCAAATAAACTCAATTTTAGTCATACATTTAGGCCAAAATGCATTCAGCCACATGGCCCGAGTAAAAAAAATTAAATAAGCGTATATTTATTGGTTTACGCAAAAGTTATAGCATCTACAAACTGGGGCACATTTTCTGGAATTTATGCAGCTTTTAGTTTATGACTGCCTATCTCACTTCTCGAGGTGCTATAATGGAAGGGCAGTACAACCCCCCCCCCCCCAAATGACATCCCAAAGAATTTGCTGAGAGGCATATTGAGCACATTGAATATTTTATTTTTTGTCACAAGTGATTAAAATCTGACAAAAAACCCCCCCAAAAAATACTCAAAGTTGTCACTGAAATGATAAATTGCTCACGCATGCCATGGGTATATGTGAAATTACACCCCAAAATACATTCTGCTGCTTCTCCTGAGTATGGGGATACCACATGTGTGAGACTTTATGGGAACCTAGCTGCATACAGGACCCCGAAAACCAATCACCGCCTTCAGGCTTTCTAAGGGCGTAAAATGGTGATTTCACTCCTCACTACCTATCACAGTTTCGGAGGCCATGATATGCTAAGATAGCACAAAACCCTCCCAAATGACCCCATTTTGGAAAGTAGACACCCCAAGCTATTTGCTGAGAGGCATGTTGAGTCCATGGAATATTATATTTTTTTCCACAAGTTTTGGGAATATGACAACAAAAATGTTTTTCTTTTTTTTTCACAAAGCTGTCACTAAATTATTATTATTATTATTATTATTATTATTATAATACAGGATTTATATAGTGCCAACAGTTTGCACAGCACTTTACAACATGGGGCAGACAGTACACTTACAATACAAATCAATACAGGAGGGATCAGAGGGCCCTGCTCGTTAGAGCTTACAACCTAGAAGGGAGAGTCAAGTGGAAACAAAAGGTAATAACTGTGGGGGATGAGCTGATGGAAAAAAATGAAAATACAGTTGTTAGATGTGGGTAGGATAGGCTTCTCTGAAGAGAAGGGTTTTCAGGGATTGTTTGAAAGCTAATAAAGTAGGAGATAAGCAGACAGATTGGGGTAGGGCATTCCATAGGATTGGAGAGGCTTTGGAAAAGGCCTGGAGGTGAGCATGGGAGGAGGTGACAAGGGAGCTAGAGAGCAGGAGGTCTTGAGGGGAACGAAGAGAGCGAGTAGGTTGGTATTTAGAGACTAAGCTAGTGATGTAGCTGGAGGCGAAATTGTGGATGGCTCTGTACGTAGTTGTTAGAATTCTGAATTTAATTCTTTGGCCGAGCGGAAGCCAGTGGAGGGATTGACAGAGAGGAGTGGCAGACACAGAGCGATTGGTAAGGTGGATGAGTCTGGCAGCGGCATTCATAATAGATTGAAGAGGTGATAGACTATGTAGAGGTATCCAATGAGAAGGGAGTTGCAGTAGCGAGTGAATTAAGAGCTTTGTTGTGTCATTGGTTAGAAAGGGGCGTATTTTGGAGATGTTGCGGAGGTTGAGGCGGCAGGATTTGGACAGTGATTGGATGTGTTGCTTGAAGGAGAGTTCAGAGTCTAGGACTACACCTAGAACCTTGGCATGTGGGGATGGGCTTATAGTTATGCCATCGATTTTGACAGAGAGATCAGGGGAAGAGGCATATGGGGGAGGAAAAATTATAAGTTCGGTTTTGGCTAGATTGAGTTTAAGGAAGTGGTGTGACATCCAGACTGATATATCTGAGAGTAAATTACTGATACGTGAGGAGACAGAGGGAGTGAGCTGAGGGGTAGAGAAATAGATTTGGGTGTCATCAGCGTAGAGGTGGTATTGGAAGCCATGGGAGGCTATCAGTTGACCCAGGGAGGCGGTGTAGATTGAAAATAGTAGAGGTCCAAGAACAGAACCCTGAGGGACCCCAACAGAGAAAGGAAGAGGAGAGGAGGAAGTAGAGTTATAAGAAACGCTAAATTATATATTGCTCGAACATGTCATGGGTATATGTGAAATTACACCCCAAAATACATTCTTCACATTCACATGTGTGAGACTTTTTGGGAGCCTAGTCACGTACAGGACCCCAAAAACCAATCACCGGCCTTAAGGCTTTCTAAGGGCGTAAATTTTTGATTTCCCCTTCTCACTACCTATCACAATTTCGGAGGCCATTAAATGCCAAGATAGCACAAAAGACCCCAGATTACCCAATTTTGGAAAGTAGACACCCCAAGCTATTTGCTGAGAGGCATGTTGAGTATTTTGCAGATCTCACTTTTTGTCACAAAGTTTTGAAAATTGAAAACAAAACAAATGAGAGCTGCAAAATACTCACCATGCCTCTCAGAAAATACCTTGGGGTGTCTACTTTCCAAAATGGGGCAATTGGGGGGGGGGTTGTGCTATCTTGACATTCCAGGGCCTCCGAAACTGTGATAGGTAGTGATGAGTAAAAATCGTAATTTTACGCCCTTAGAATACCTGAAGGCGGTGATTGGTTTTAGGGGTCCCACACATGTATGGTATCCCCATACTTAGGAGAAGCAGAAGAATGTATTTTGGGGTGTAATTCCACATTTACTCATGGCATGTTCAAGCAGTATATAATTTAGTGACAACTTTGTGCAAAAAAAAAAAAAAAAGGTTTGTAATTTTCCCCAAACTTGTGGCAAAATATAAAATATTACATGGACTCAACATGCCTCTTAGCACATAGCTTGGGGTGTCTACTTTCTAAAATCGGGTCATTTGGGAGGGGGGGGGTTTATGCTATGTTGGCATTTCATGGCCTCTGAAATTGTGATAGGTAGTGAGGAAGTGAAATCCCCCTTTTTACACCCTTAGAAATCCTGAAGATGGTGATAATTATTATTATTACTATTATTATACAGGATTTATATAGCGCTGACAGTTTGTGCAGTGCTTTACAACATTAGGGTAGACAGTACAATTACAATACAATTCAATACAGGGGGAATCAGAGAGCCCTGCTCATTAGAGCTTACAATCTAGGAGGGAGGGTCATGTTATACTAATGGAGCTAATGGAGAAAATAGTGCAGTTGTTAGATGGAGGCAGGATAGGCTTCTCTTAAGAGGAAAGTTTTCAGGGATTGCCTAAAAGTGGATACATTTGGAGACAGTCTGACAGATTGGGATAGGGAATTCCAGAGGATAGGGGAGGCTCAGAAGTCCTGGAGGCGGATATGGGAGGAGGTGATAAGGGAGCTAGAGAGCATTGGTTTTTGGTGATTGGTTTTTTGGGTCCTGTACGCGGCTAGGCTCCCAAAAGGTCCCACACATGGGGTATCCCTGTACTCAGGAGAAGCAGCAGAATGTATTTTGGGGTGTAAATCCACATATAAACATGTCATGTGTGAGCAATATATCATTTAGTGACAACTTTATGTGAAAAAAAAAGATGTTTTTTTTTTAATTTTCCAGATACTTGTGGCAAAATATAAATTATTCCATGGACTGAACATGCCTATCAATAAATTGCTTTGGGCATCTACTTTCCAAAAAGGGGTCATGGGGGGTGGTTTGAACTGTCCTTGTATTTTATGCACAACATTAGAAGCTTATACCACACAACCACTTGAAGACAAAGCCCTTTCTGACACTTTTTGTTTACATGAAAAAATATATTTCATGACAGACTCCATGGCAGACTACGTGTGGGTTAACCCCGCCTCCTCTTCAATGCTATAGGACCCAACACCCATAAATTTGAGCTCACTACTAGAGACTGCGTTCTTTTTTTGTCCTCCTCTTCGGACCCACAAACAATACACTTACGTTTTTTGGAGTCCAAATCGATCAAGGTTGTTGCTGGGCATAAGTCCTAGCAGTGCAAAAATAGCCCAGGGCCCAGCCATGGGCGGGTGTGCGGCTCCTGGCCCCTATGTCCAGTGGTGGGGATGGCCTTCGAATGTCCAGATGAGGAAGCGGTGGATCGGCTGGCAGGTCTGAAGATTTATCTTTCCTCCGTGGCAGAAAGTTTTTGTATGTGATCGTCTGTCTCCCCCTCACGTCCCCTCTTTCCTGCAAATTTTTGTTTCTTTTGCTTTTGCTTCTATGGTGCCTGGAACGCAGGTGCATTCCAGAGCATGGCTCCCTCTTCCGGGTTGCGGCCCGGTGCGCTTCCGCGAATGCGCGATCCTTAGGGTTATCAAGTTTATTGATACTTCATCTTCACTACCTTGAACTATTGGATTATCTTCACTTATGGACTTCACTGCACATATTTAATTAATTGTGTCACCATTTGTTTTGATGAACATTTAATGCAAGTTATTTCACATTATTGTATTAATTTAAGTTTTGTTGACTGATTTTATACATGATGGATTGTTAGGTTATGCGCAAGATCACTGTAACTTTAATTGATACTTATTTGTGTAGTTGTGAAGATTATTAGGTTTTGCTGCATTTCTACTTTACTATTTTTATTTTATTTTTTATTCACTAGAAGTAGCGCAGAGGACCATTACACATATTTGTTATGCCCACCATTAGAATAATGCCCTGCATCCACCCTCTTCTAATGATTGGCATACATGCACAGATTTTTTTTTAACTGTGGTGGTGAAATCACTTCCTACAGCGATGGAGTCGCTGATTTATGTATCGAGAGAACAAATGCTGTTGCTGTCAAGATAAATTAGTGCTGCAGCTGAATGGCGCACCTAAAAAGCAAACAATGGTAACAATAAAACATTAACTCAATAAAACAACAACAATCTGTGCAAAAAAAAAAGTAAAAAATATATGCCGAAGCATGGGGGCAACTCACCCCTAATGTTAGGGGCAAATCATCCCTCGACCTCTGCCCCCATGCTTCGGCATCATATATGCTCTTTTTTTTAACTGTGGTGGTGAAATTACCTCCTACAGCGCTGGAGTCACTGATTTACATAACGTGAGAGCAAACTCTGATGCTGTCAAAATAAATAAATCAGTGCTGCAGCTGAATGGCGTACCTGAATAGAAAATAATGGTTAACAATAAAACACAGTAAACAGTAAAGTATAAAAGAATTACATACCTGAAAAGCAAACATGATAAAAACAAACATAGTAACAATAAAACATTGCAGTTAAAATATACAGTAAGACAGAGCAGAACAATAGAGAGAGAATAGAGAGAGAAGAAAAATAAAACAACTATTTTTGGATTGTTTAATATATATATATATATATATATATATATATATATATATATATATATATATATATATATATATATATATATATATATATATATATATATATATATATATATATATATATATATATATATGTTTTGATTTACTTTTTTGTAACTTTTTTTTTTTGTTTGCAATGGTTTTTATTTCAAGTTTTCAGATTTTTTATAGTAAAACAGAAGTACAAAATATGTAGACAGTTTCGTAATGGTATTTACCGCATCAATATCTATAACACATATAAACTTTCTGTAATGTGGTACTGACATTTGTCTCCTGAGATATCATTTATAAAATTATTGCTACATTCATGTTTATCGAGTGAGGTCTGTGCATAAGCTAAATTGACATTTTTAGATCTCAGCATTAGGACCCTCTTTTTTTTTTTTTTTGGTCAGACCATTTAGAGATAGCAGGAAGAAGTTATTGTACCTTAAAAGAGATAGACTAAGAAAAAAAAAGAAAGAAGCAAAGAGTTAGAGTTTTAGAAAATGATCCCGTACCCCGATCCCCCCCCCCCTTACATCAATATAGTTCTGGGATCTCCTGTTAAGTATCGGGTCCAGGGGTTCCATATTTTTTCGAACTGTTGCATTTTATCATGTAATATCGCAGTCATTTGTTTGTTAAGCATAATCCAGGAGAGCTTGTGTTTGAGCTGATCGAATGGCACCACTGCCGATTTCCATTATTTAGCATTAGTAATTTTTGCTGCTGTAAATGCAAACGTTATAAGACGCCTTTGAGATTTTGAAGCTGAATCTATCTCGGCTCCTAGCAGTGCCTGTCTTGGGGATTTAATTAAGTTTACCTGGGTGAGGGTGTATATGGAATTGTACACCCTGATCCAATAGCGTCCCACCTTGGGGCACTACCACTATATGTGGTACATCGTCCCCAGTTGTCTACAGCCACAAAAGCATCTAGAGGATACCTCGGGTATGAAGATCACCAGTCTTGCTGGGACCGTATACCATCTCTTTAAAACTTTGAAATTTGCTTCTATTAAAGAAGTATTTATGATGGATTTTTTGGCTCCCTGGGCTATTTTGTGCCACTCGTCCAGCTCAATGCTCTCCCGGATGTCAGCCTCTCATCTCTTCATATATTCCAACTTTTCAGTACTGCTCGTGAGGATTTTTTTACACTTTTATTTGTAACTGTAACTGTAACGGTTCCAGGTTTGGGTCTCTCAAAATGCGATGGCATCTTTGGAGACTCTGTGAAAGTGTACCCTACGCTAATACTCCCCTAGTGTGTGGTAGCATTGGAAACATTCACTGATGCAGAGACCAGGTTGGCCAGGACAGGAGGGACAATAATAGCGGGTGTCACGCCAATATCCGCGTTTTCCACAGACATGACATCTTCTTTGGGGTGATCACTGGGTAGGGGTACCAGGGAGGACATATACGGAAAATGCCTCTCATGCAGCTGGCTCACTGCATTTGCATTGGGAAGTTGGGGCACAGCACCGTCTGGAAACAGAAGGGCTGTGACAATCTCTTCCTGGAATTTAAGGGAAGATCCAGTTCGTCCTGACGCTTTGTATAGCACATAAGCATTCAGCAGAGCCAAATGAAATAGGTACACAGACACTTTTTTGTACCAGCATCCGGCCTTATGGGAAATGAAGTACGGCGCTATCAACTGGTCATTGAGGTCCACCCCCTCCCATGTTAAGGTTGTTTTCATGGACACAGAGGGGTTTCCCAACAACACCAGTCGCTGTTGGAATTTGGACTGTCGTGTCTGTGTGAAGGTAGGACAGAACGAAAACATTCTGATTATCCCTCCACTTCACTGCGAGAAAATTATTAAATTTCAAGCAGGGTCTCTTCCCTTGTCTAAGCTGGGATTCTACAAGCCATTGGGGGAAGCCCCAGTGATTAGATTGCATGGTGCCACATGTGCCAATTCCACAATCAAACAGGTGACTAAAAAGTGGCACGCTCGTGTAATAATTGTCCACGTACAAGTGGTACTCCTTTCCGAATAAGGGTGACACCAAGTCCCAAATAATCTTGCCAACCCTCTCTATGTAGTCTGGGCAGTTCTCGGGCTCTCTTCCCTCGTAAACCATTAAACTATATGTATAGCCTGTTGTCCTGTCACAGAGCTTATACAACTTGACCCCATATCTGGCACGCTTGCTGGGGAGATACTGTTTGAAAGACAAGTGGGCAGAAAATGTAATCAGGGACTCATCAACGCAGACAACTTGATCGGGAATAAACAAGGGTGCAAACTGTTGGTTGAAGTGGTTTACGAGGGGCCAAATTTTGTAGAGCTGATCGTATCCAAGGGTCACCCCGAGGACGAAAGAGTTCACTGTCATTAAGATGCATGAACCGCAAGATCTGCTCGTATCGCGCCCTGGTCATGGAAGCAGAGAACACGGGCATATGGTGAATTGGGTCAGTATACCAATATGATCGCAACTCACTTTTTTTAGTTATGCCCATGAGGAGGGATAGGCCCAGAAAGGTCTTAAATTTGGAAACTGTTTCCAATCTCTGGCAAGGGTCAACTAGGGATTAGCGGCAATGAATTGACCAGCATACAAATTACTTTGGTCCACAATAGATATGTAGAGATCTTCCGTGAAAAACAGTGAATAAAAATCAAGTGACGTAAAATCAACTGTTTCCACCTGAATTCCGGGTTGGCCAGTGAATGGGGGAAGTACGGGTGATGGAGAAGTGGTGGGCTCCCAATCAGGGTTGGCATATTCTGCAGGAAGGGCACTATGGGCTCGATAGGCCTGTCTTTGTCTTCTTGGTGGCTGCGGGACACTACTTGTGCTAGCCACCACACCAGCTTGAACTGCACTTTTGGGACTCACCACATCACCCACGTGACACTGCAGTGCTGGATGTATGACCAGAGTGTACTAGGCCGCTGGTGTTTGCCAGTTCACCAGAAGGAATGGGTGACGATATTCCACGCTTAGGAGAATAGGAACAAGGAAGGACTGCTGCCCCCCTAAAAATGAAAATCACCTAGGTGAAATCCAGTGTACAGAAATTGCTATAAACAGGGGAGTTGGCGCTGTCCGGCTATATGTGCATTAAATAATGATTCCTACAAGTGTAAGAAAAAAGGAGGCATACATGTAGAAAAAATAATAAAATAATAAAAATAATAAAACAATTAATATGCGTGCGACCAATGTGTTGTGGCAGCTATTAAAGTGCAAACAACACTCCCAACAGGTGTTAGAATAATAAAGTGCAACTTGCTCCTGAGATAAAAATATATGTGCCAATTACTCAATAAGAACCAACTGCCTATATATGTATAGAAATGTGCCCAAAAGTAAAAACAAGAACTCCGAAATAAACACTTATGGCAATAAAACAGTATTGGCAGTAAAGAACAAACAATTATGACAGTAAAAAATCCATGTGTGCATAAAAAAGTCCAACAAAGCAATGTGTGAAAGGTAAAGAAAATATATATGTGAAAAACAACAAAAATGTATAAAGCACTAAGTGTCCAAAATCAAGGTCCTAAAGTGTATCCTTTTGGTGAAAAAAACGTGATTTCAGCATTGACTGGTGTTGTCCCCGTCCTTCACTGCACCCCCACTCGTGCTTACACTCACCGGACTGCCCAACCCCTGCAGGGGTAAAAGGCATATGTGGAAAATCTTGCGATGGCAAAGTCCAGGAAGCTGTCCTCCGTCCAGAGGTGTTTATCCTTCTCTGATGTTTTTGTATCCCCAAATGTTAAACATCACTTAGACCAGTTCCACTTAGACAGAGTTCCAGGCTCTGTTGGACTTTTTTATGCACACATGCTGGGGATTTTTTACTGTCATAATTGTTTGTTCTTTACTGCCAATACTGTTTTATTGCCATAAGTGTTTATTTCGGAGTTCTTGTTTTTACTTTTGGGCACATTTCTATACATATATAGGCAGTTGGTTCTTATTGAGTAATTGGCACATATATATTTATCTCAGGAGCAAGTTACACTTTATTATTCTAACACCTGTTGGGAGTGTTGTTTGCACTTTAATAGCTCCCACAACACATTGGTCACACGCATATTAATTATTTTATTATTTTTTATTGTTTTATTATTTTTTCTACATGTATGCCTCCTTTTTTCTTACACTTGTAGGAATCATTATTTAATGCACATATAGCCGGACAGCGCCAATTCCCCCGTTTATAGCAATTTCAGTTCACCAGAAGGATGAGCGGCACTAGTACTGGCTCTCTGCTCCATATGAGAGCCCTACGGTTCTTGCACCTCAACAACAGAAGAACGGGGTAGGGTGCACCTGACCTTAGCAGGGGCCACTACTCCGTCGTCAGAGCTATCTGTCATGCTCAGCAACATGTAGGCCTCTTCACTAGTGCCATTCACAGGTAAAAAAGCACCTGATTGTCAGCGACTGCTTCAATCGCTACCAAAAAAACTGTTAGCATTCACAGGGATCAGGCCTGACTCTGCGAACATTGCAGTTATGTGTGTTGTGTTTTGTAAGTGACAGTGATCGATTGATACTGAACTTGGGTGGGCTTGGCTGGGTGAAGGGGCTAAACGCAGGTGCTAGCCGGTATCTGGGCTGATCCTACTAATGCTGCATTTTTTGGGAAACCTAAACTACTGGGGACGCTAGTATAAATCTGATCAGATCAAAGATATTGATCCATTCAGACACTATACTACTGTAGTAACGGAGGTGTATGATGCGTGCGTGCGTGGGTGGGTGTTAGTGCTACTGCTACTAATCTGATGCTGCCTGGGACTGACGCTAACCCTAACTGGTTCTAAAACGTAATTGATGTCACCCACCAGGTGATCAGGGGTTAAACCTTTATTAGGTAATATAATGGGTACCCTGACGCTATAAAAAACTAACTAACTAACTAACTAACTAACTAACTATTCCGCATCACCTGTGACACTAATAAGGTAATCGCTGATGACAGGGGGTGAAAGGGTTAACTAGGGGGCAATCAGGGGGTTAAATATATATTAGGTAATATATGGGAGTACCCTAACGCTATAAAAACCTGACTGCAAAACTAACCATCTAACTGGCTAACTAACATCACCCGTGACACTAATACAGCGATCAGAAAATAGATCTAATAGTGACACTGGTGACAGGGGTTGAAAGGGTTAACTGGGGGATGATCAAGGGGTTAAACCTTTATTAGGAGGTTAATGGAGAGTACCCTAAAGCTACCTGGGCCTACTACTAACTGTCCTAACGCTGATTAGTGTCACAAGTGACACCAATGCAGTGATCAGTGAAAAATCTGAAAACTGCAATTGGTGAAACAGTGACAGTGAGTGAAGGGGTTAACTGAGGGGGGCGATCATGGGGTGATCGGGGGGTGAAATGTGTGCTTACATATACTGTGTCAGTGTAGTGTTGGTGCAACTCACATTTGGATGTCCTCTCAGCTCGCCCAGGAACCGAAAAGGATTCCACAAGGGGAGGTGACATCACTTCCTCTGCCTTTGTTTACATTACACAGGCAGAGAAGGCATTTCATTGGTCAGAACCAATCAGCAGGTCCAGGCCGGAAATCATTGGCTTGGACCTGAAGACTGATCGGTTATGCAACGAATCCGATCATCGTGGGTACGGCAGGGGCACGCGATGTACAGGTAAGTCGCTTTGCGCAGCGGTGCCATTCTATCGATGTATATCGCCGTGAGCCAGTCGGCAAGTGCTTAATCACAACATTGTCTGGGTGGACACTGAGTCACCTAGCTGGCTAGTTGTTTAATTAGCCTAATGTTTATAGTATATGTTGGCAGTTATTTAGCTATGTTAATTATTATCCTGTTTACAGTTTGTATTGTTAGAATAAAATGATCAGAATATCCTCCTGTGGGGTATAAAGTACTGTACAGTATGTGTCTGTTTCAATAAACTGTCATTCCTTTGGAGTTTACCTCATCATCTTGTCTGTGTACGATGCTTGGGGTAACAGGGCCAGTATTAGCTCTTGGTCTGCTGGAACGGTTTGGAGGGCAGGAGGCACTGTTAGGCGAAAGCACCTAATCGGGGTGCCAAGCGTTTTCGTCACAGTATGCAGATATGATGTGTACTGCTTGAGGAGAAAGGCAAGAGGCACATCTGTAATTTGTAATATGGTGCAGCCAAGGGACAGTAGAAAGCAACACATATATCGGACTCTATACATACTGTATATCATACTGTATATCAAGAAAATAGACATTCTTTTAAACAAAATGAATGATCAGGGCCAGGAGAGGGACTTATTGTTGTCCTATAAGAATATATGCCACCTCTTATTTTATAAAACTTTTTACCTGTTAAAAAAAGATATTATCCTTAGCACCAAGCTTGAAGCAGCTCTCACCAAGCATAGAGCTATTTCCTCTTTCTGCAGCCACCTTCTACTTTCCATTGCATTATTATCATCCCACCAGGTCTGCCAGCAATAGCAAAACCAGCACTTTGATCATAAATTGACTGCCTCCTGGTCTCTGGAGCACACAATAAGAACAATTGGTACTATACTTGTTATCTGCCTCAGTGACCATAGAAAAAAAAACAAGCTTTTTTTATTTATGCACCTCGCTAGATGTTCTCAAGTAAAAAAAATGAGAATTAGGTTTGTAGAAACAATTATCCTCTGATTTTCCAAAAGAATCATAATGGGGACATTTGCAAACCAAGGCCAGATTGTTTCCACCATAAATTGTAGAATTTTTTGCCATAACGCAGTTTGCTTACCTTTAATAATAACTGATCAGATTTCAGTTTTCATTAGTGTGACCAATCTCTGCTGTTGAGAACTGAATTAGAATCAATTGCCATAGGTTGCTAAATAACCTTGTTCTTTATAAGAAGTTACTGAGCCGTTAAAGTGAACCTATAAGTCATGATATGCTTTTAAAGCTGAACTCCGGTTACAAAAAACTTCCATTTAAATCTATTTCTCATTAGCCACAGAAAATATAAATCTGCTTTGAGTGCACCAAAAACCTTTGCGAACCCAGATATTGCTGTATAAAAGTAGTAGTGGCATTTTTACTAGGCTACACATAACAGGTGTAAAGAGCCGAGCTGTGGGAGGGATGAAGTAGGTCCATCCAGTACAAGTTGCCTGCAGATAACTACTGGAGGAGTAAGGATACAAAGCCATAATGATAATGTAAATATTCTCATTGTACACATTCCTGAATTAAGCTTAGAAATGACTGGTACTGCAGTAACAACCAGCTGAAGACCGAAAACATGCCAAGTCAATGTACATCTTTGCCAGCACACCACGGATCAACAAGTACTGCCTGAAAGTTTTATTGCAGAATGATCACATCCCAATTGACTGCAATATTTCGGCAACCCCTTTGTCAGGCACGTGAAGTATACAAGACCAGTCACCCTGCGCAAAGGGTGAGAGCAGCAATGACCAGTCTTTTTTAAAGAAAACTCATGCACAGACGCAACATTTCATGCTGGGTACTGCACAGATTTTGAAGAAATAAACAAAGCACATTAAGTTTCAAGTAATAATACACATGCCTCTTATACTTAGGCTCGGTTCACACTAGTGCGGGGAAATGTGGCCCATGTATGCATTAAATGGGCTGCCGTGCCTCGTGAACCGTAAAAAAAAAGGTAAATGGACCTTTTTAAAAATGCAGCTTCAGGGAAACCGTATGGTCTTTTTCGACCATGCAGTTTCCCTATGGTTCCAGCACCTGCGATCCCACTGCAGGCTGAGATGTGTGGGGCTGGCATTCAGAATGTGTGTCTCGCAAGAGAAGCGTGATTCGGCTGTGTGTTCAGGAATCACATTGATTCCCACAACCAGAACCTACCTTGCAAGCTAGTGTGAACCTAGCCTAAGAAAATATTTGCTTATCCCAGTTCAGCTTTAAATCAAGGCAGGCATTACAAGGCAAATTATGTTATGGTTATCTAGGCCATTATTATTATTACACAGGATTTATATAGTGCTAACAGTTTTCTCACCGCTTTACAACATGAGGGCAGACAGTACAGTTACAATACAATTCAATACAGGAGTAATCAGAGAGCCCCGCTCGTTAGAGCTTACAATCTAGGAGATAAAACCATCCTCTCCTTAACTTCTGAAAGTAAAGCAGGACTATGCTTCAGTTTCTGGATCTAAACTTTGCCTAACCAGTGCATATGAGGGGCCAGTTAGAGTGTCCTTATTGGATAGGGTTGCCTAGATAAGTGCACATTTATAGGTATTGCCTAGTTTCAAGAACATTTAGCCATGTAATGAGAAGCACAGATACATAAAAGGCACCTTGGTTCTCACCATATGACCTTTGATATTTCATAGTTGGTATGTATAACTGAGCAGTTTATAGATCCCTGGAATGTAAGTTGTAACTACAATGTGTACAACTACTGTAAGGTTTCCCATGAGGTTATGGATCTGTTCAATGGCAACACAGAACATCCATATAGCAATACATTTCAGAGTTCACATTTTAAAATGTATATCCATCTATAACTAACTGATATTTTATTTTTGGTTGGAACATAGCGGCTTATCCCTTTTCCTACTTTTAATAGTTCCTGGGACCTTTGGCAGAAAAAATTCTCCACCAAAGCCTCTGATTTTGTTACTTTAACTTATTTTCATTTCAAAGTAAAGAATGTTTTAGGTAGACAAATGACTATGGGAATACTGAAGTGATTATCCATTTTCAGTAGATAACAAAACACAAAACAAAAACGTTCTATTCGCTATGCAGGCATGACAAGTGAAGAAGTGCTGCTTGTAACCCTGCCATCAGCTATTGAAAATAGACTCATGTCACCATTCAGAGCTGCTTGTTTTTTTTGGCACAAATACATGGCACACATTGTCTTTCATTGGGTTTCTGATCCTGGGTTTCACTACCCTCAAAAAAGTCAAGGAGCTCCAAATAGTGATTGTCTTGAAGCTGCATGGAGGCTCTATTAAAGTGTATGTATGACCAAAAACTTTTTGGATAGATATAACCCCTCTCTATGTCCAGTTGGAGAGATTTCCCTGTACTTCCTGTCTGGGAGACATGACAGGAAGTGAGAACAATTCTCTACAAATTTAGGAGAATTTCATTCTTAGACAGATGTGTTTAGAATAGGTGTCCCTGTAGAAAATTGTCTTGTTATGGTGACAACTCTAAATTATTGAATTTCTAATCACTTTCTGTCAGCATTACAATGGTTTCTGGGAAAAATAAAGAGCCTTCTTCTGCTATACCCAAAATTAGGCTACATATACAGTATACACTTTAACACATTTAATTGAAAGGGGTATGAGTGATGCTATACCCACCACTACACATTGAATAGAAAGATGTTTCCATCTGAAGATAAAAAAGATGGTAAGCTCTACACACTAACCATGTGAGCCTCAGTTTAAGTAAAGAGCTATTTATGCACCAGAAGAAGTTATAGGTTTACTGTTATGGGCTGAATACAATCTATATTTAATGGTGTGGACATTTTGTAATTATACAAGATGTATCAATCTTTCAATCTACCTGCCATTCGTATAGTTGAGTTTTGTGATGTATGTTGCATATTCCAAGCCAAAACCCCATGCCTTGTACATCGTAAACATTTTATGTCTGCCTTGTCACGTCTTCTAACCTAGAGTTTATCTGTAAATAACAATAGTTGAGGAAAAAAATATTTGTCACTTCCACTCTGTTAAGATGATTGATGTCAGCCTAGAAATAATGTGACTCGCTTTTAAACAGATCTTTTTTTGTTAACATTGAGTGCAAATGTTGTCATGTCATTTGAAATTGTAACTTGTCATACAGCAGTGTATTAGATATTCTACCTTCATTTCCATTGGACACTGTGAAATTGTATTACCAGTTAAGATATCATGGAATTGTTTGTATTTGACAGTACAATACACAACTGAAAGCGATTAGATAAAAACATGGTTGGAAGCCTTCCCCATACATATGGACAGGTAAGCATTTTAGAATATAGTAACATTACTGTGTATTTATATTGATTAAACTGATTTTATTTTAAATTTTTACTATAGGATTTATTGCATGGATCAGCAACACATTATTTTAAGGAATTTCAGTATTTTCTTCATAAATATGATTTTAGTAAATATACCACACAAAATGTAATCTTAAAATACTGTCAGCCTTTGACTGGTGTTAAAGTAAACCTTTCCTAGGAGCAGAAGGTTGACCTCTCCTTCTGAAAGTGCTAGTTGCCTGGTTGGCCTGCTCATAGGCATGCACAGGGGGTGTGCCAGGTGTGCCTGGGCACAACCTAATCATTATGGGATTCCCCCTACTGCCCAGGCTTCACGCCATGTTGCACCTTTTCCCCCAGCAGTGCTGCTGTCTTCCCTCCTCTCCCCCCAGCTGCTGTGGAGATGTTTCAGAATGGAGAATCAGGGAAGGGGCTAGTAAATATGTCCTTTACCTGCCCCTTCCTTTTCTAAATGAACACAGAACTCACTGTGTTCATTCATAACTGAAGCATAGTAAACTGTGTTTGCTATGCATCAGTTTGTGAATGAACGGGAAGCCTCTCAGCACAGAGCACATCCCATTCATTCACTGTCCAGTGCAGCTGAGGCTGCAGAGAAAGGCATGTGTATTTGAGCTTTGGGGTACACACCCTAATGCAATAGGCTGCACACTCCTATGATCCTGCTGTTAGGGTACAGGTACATTTATTACCTGCCTCCACCATTTTTGTATACAGTATATGGTTTTCCAACAGTCCATTATGTTTAAGTAGCTACTTAGTGTTATTTGTTTTAAATGCAATTAATCATTGCTAAAACTTTATGACTAATTTTATCCCATCAGACTTTTATCTATAGGTCTCCTTTAGTATTGAACAACATTGAATCCCCTCAGTACCACTTTAACCCCTAGATATGAGAACACACAGTGCTCCCCCAATCGGACCTCAAAAGTGCATCAGTATGTTTAAAATACCTCCCAGTTCCCTCCTTAGGTATGACATATTACATTGCAACATGAGGCAGAGTATAAGGTGATGCTTCAGGGGACTTGAACACATTCCATAAGAGATACTGTTCTGTGTGTGCATTTTGGGGTTATAGGAATTGTTCTGCCCTCACAATGTGTCTGAAGTACAAGGCTTGGCAGACAGCTAAAACTTCCCAATAAAGACTGAAGCCGTAGGGTTAACAGTTGTAATCTTTACTGAGATCTAGATATTTTTGTAAAACTGCAAAACACAAATTATAAAGTATATATTAGCATTGAACATTACATTACAAAATGCAAGTACAGTCAGGCATGCTACATTAGTGTAAGGCGATAGCTAACATAAATGTGGCCTAGCTCAAAGAAACTCCCTGGCAGGAACTACCATAAAACACACATAAAAATGCAGGTGAATTAGTAGAACACATACTACTTAATTGAATGCTGATGACAGCCTACTTACAGACTTATGCTTCCAAGGCAAGTTTTAAGAAATGATGGAGCTGATGCCATGTTTCCTTCACTGCAGGAGGTTTAAGCAAAATGTCTGCTGGACAGGAAGTGGGAGTAATATATTACAGTTTCCTGCCATTAATGGATGCCAGCTTAAAGCAACAGTAAGCCATATAAATATGTACTGTATGATGACTAGAACACTCCCCACCTGGCATAATAAACATTATACCACTATGTTTTTTTTTAAGGAGTAGAACAACTTCTGAGACAGGTCTAAGGTATACCTTAGGGGTGCCCTGTCTCATGACTTTGACTTGGACCTTTGTAACCTTACTATCATTACTAGGTACAGTCTCAACAATAAGTCCAACTGGCCATTTATTTCTGTGGACCTGAGCGTCTTTTAGTAGAATGACATCTCCGACTCGCAGGTTAGGCTTGTCAATTTGCCGTTTTTTGTGTGACTGAAGTGTCACCAGGTACACTTGTTTCCATCTTCTCCAGAAGATGTCTGCAAGACTCTGAACTCGCTTCCATTGCTTGATGTGTAGGTCTTTGAGCCCAAAGTCTCCTGTGGGAGGTGTCATTGTTTCAATCTTATGGGTCAAAAACATTGCAGGTGTCAAGACTGCTGGCATTTCTCGATCTGTTGACACTGGAACTAAGGGTCGAGTGTTCATGATGGCCATAACTTCAGCCATAAGTGTGGTGAGAACTTCATGTTGAACACATCTGATGATTTTGGCTTGTGTAAGATGATTGCTATTACACTTGTCAGTGTTAGTAGCTATGCAGAAGGATTTGGCTAGGTGAATAAGCTTTCTTATTGCTCGTATGAGTGACTTTCAGCTGGAGAATCTTTCACACCTGTGTGCGCCAAGATTGCCTCTAGTAGTTATGGTACTGAACGCTGTAACTTGTGCTTGTACCTCTTTGCCGTTATCTCGTTCTATAAGTTCAAAGGTCTCTAACTGAATGGTCTCTTCTGGTTCTGATCTAGTCAGAAAAGATGGACCTGAGAATCAGTTAGTGTGTTTGAGGACAGCCGCTGGTACAGGTCTAGTCCCATGATTGGCTGGATTTTTATCTGTACTGATTTAGTGCGTGGAAAGTGTGTGGACTTTCTGATGCATGTCACTCTGTTTGACACGTACATGCAGAATCTTCTCGAAGCATTGTGAATATATCCTAACACAATCTTGCTGTCTGTGTAAAACTTCACTGCATGGATCTCAATGTCTACTTCAGCAACGATCAAGTCTGCCATTTCCACTGACCGTGTGTGGGCTCCATCACACATTTTCCATCGGAATTTCTGACACACAAAGTTTGAGAGCTTGCTATAAAATTTTCTGACAACAAAATCCGTTGTCGGAAATTCCAATCGTGTGTACACAAATCCGACGCACAAAGTGCCACGCATGCTCAGAATAAATTAAGAGACGAAAGCTATTGGCTACTGCCCCGTTTATAGTCCCAACGTATGTGTTTTACATCACCGCATTTAGAACGATCGGATTTTCCGACAACTTTGTGTGACCATGTGTATGCAAGACAAGTTTGAGTCAACATCCGTCGGAAAAAATCCATGGATTTTGTTGTCGGAATGTCCGATCAATGTCCGACCGTGTGTACAGGGCATTAGTGTGGAACTGTGTGAGCTGGACGTGGGACTAGTTTGGACTTTCCCCATGATAAACCCAAAATAACTTTGTCCTTCAAAGTCTACTACTCTAAGGTAGGCTACAGCTGCTATAGCCATAGTGGACGCATCTGAGAATATGCACAATTCTCTTTGCTTTGTGACAGACAAAGAAACAGGGACATATGACCTTTGGATGATGAGTTGTTCAATCTCTATCAATGAGTCTCTCCACAACTTCCACTGCATTTCTTTCTCTCTAGGTAGAGGTGTGTCCCATTCACTTTGTTCATGTTCAATGGCAACTTCTCTCTTAAGAGCCTTACCTTGCATGGTGATGGGGGCTACGAACCCCAGGGAGGTCATAAAGGCTGTTGACTGTGGACAAGACACCTCTTCTCGTGAACAGCTTCTCTTCTCTGGATACTCTAAATATGAAGCTGTAAGTTTTTAGATCCCAACTGAGCCCTAAACTTCTTTGAAGGGGGAGTGAATCTGTTCCTAGATCCAAGTCTTTCAGGTATTTTGCACGGTCCTCTGAAGGAAATATTTCCATGACTTTGCTGCTGTTGGAAGTTATCTTGTGTAACTTTACGTTAGATTCTGCTAACATCTCTTTTGTTCTTTTCAGGATGTCAATAGCCCCTTCGTTGCTGGATAAAGAAGCGAGTCCATCATCCACATAAAAATTTCTCATGACAAACTGTTGGGCATCTGTGCCGTGTTCTTTTTTACCTTCCTGAGCTGCTTGTCTGAGGTTGTAGATAGCTACAGCTGGAGAGTAGGGATGAGCCCGATGTTCGAGTCGAACGTAAGTTTGACTCCAACATTGGGTGTTTGCCTGTTCGCCGAACAGCGAACAATATGCGGTGTTCGCAGCAAATTCGAAAGCTGCCAGAACACCGTTAAAGTCTATGGGACACTAACATGAAAAATCAAAAGTGCTAATTTTAAAGGCTCATATGCAAGTTATTGTCATAAAAAGTGTTTGGAGACCTGGGTCCTGTCCCAGGGGACATGTATCAATGCAAAAATGTTTCTAAAAAACGGATGTTTTTTCGGGAGCAGTGATTTTTTTTAATGCTTAAAGTAAAACAATAAAAAGGAAACATTCCTTTAAATACCTGGGGGGTGTCTATAGTATGCCTGTAAAGTGGCACATTTTCCCTGTGTTTAGAACAGTACTACAGCAAAATGACATTTCTAAAGGAAAAATTGTCATTTAACACTGATTGTAAAAAAGGGCATGGGATCCCCCCTGTCCATTACCAGGCCCTTTGGGTCTGATATGAATAATAAGGGAAACCCTGAATCAAAATTAAAAAAAAAATTGCATGGGGGTCCCCCTAAAATCCATACCAGGCCCTTCGGGTCTTATATGGAAATTAAGGGGAACCCTGCGCCAAATTGAAAAAAAATGGTGTAGGGGTCCCCCCAAAATCCATACAAGACCCTTATCTGAGCACGCAACCTGGCAGGCCACAGGAAAAGAGGGGGGGCGAGAGAGCGCCCCCCGTCCTGAACTGTACCAGGCCACATGCCCTGCCTCCCCCCGTGTGAATTGGTAACAGAGTACAAATGTACCCCTACCATTTCACAAAAAAGTGTCTAAATGGTAAAAAAGACAAGAGACAGCTTGGGACAAGTCCTTTATTAAAAAATAAAAAAATAAAAATGTCCCACAAAGTAAGTTCACGCCGCCCGACGGACCAAAAAAAAAAAAAGCAACCGACCCACCTCCATGGGAGGCTCCCGCCATCTGACACGTCTTCACTGTGGCAGCTCTTACTTAGCTGATGGCGGGCCACCCAGTGATGTAACCGGGTGACGCCACCCCCTCTGATGCCCTCAGTTTTATAAAGCTGTCAGATGACTCTTTTTTCTTTTTTGGTCCATCGGGCGGCGTGGACTTACTTCGTGGGACATTTTTATTTTTTTTATTTTTTAATAAAGGACTTGTCCCAAGCTGTCTCTTGTCTTTTTCACCATTTTGACACTTTTTTTGTGAATGGTAGGGATACATAAGCCCTCTGCCCGCAGACCCCCACAACCACCGGGCAAGGGTTGTGGAGATGAAGCCCCTGTTCCCATCAATATGGGGACAAGGTGCTTTGGGGGCTACCCCAAACCACCCTCCCCATGTTGAGGGCATGTGGCCTTGTACGTTTCAGGAGGGGGGCGCTCTCTCGTCCCCCCCCTCTTTTCCTGTGGCCTGTCAGGTTGCGTGCTCAGATAAGGGTCTGGTATGGATTTTGGGGGACCCTATGCCATTTTTTAAAATTTTGGTGCAGGGTTCCCCTTTAAATCCATTCCAGACCTTCAGGTCTGGTATGGCTTTTGGGGGGGACCCTTACACCATTTTTTTTAAATTTATTGCAGGGTTCCCCTTAATTTCCCTATCAGACCCGAAGGGCCTGGTATGGATTTTAAGGGATCCCCACGCAATTTTTTTTTTTAATTTTGGTTCGGGGTTCTTCTTAATATTCATACCAGACCCAAAGGGCCTGGTAATGGACTGGGGGGCATCCCATGCTCTTTTTTTCAATTAGTTTTATCTATATTGCCGAGACCCGACAATTCATTACAGCCGCGATCAGTTTTAACCACTTCAATACAGGACATTTATACACCCTTCCTGCCCAGACCAATTTTTAGCTTTCAGCGCTCTCACATTTTGAATGCCAATTACTCAGTGATGCAACACTGTACCCAAACAAATTTTTTATCATTTTTTTCATACAAATAGAGCTTTCTTTTGGTGGTATTTAATTACCACTGGGTTTTTTATTTTTTGCGACATAAGTGAAAAAAGAGTGAAAATTTTGAAAAAAACCTCACTTTTTTTAGTTTCTATGATAAAAGTCTTCGGAAAACGTGGAAAGAAAATTAAAACATTTTTTTTTTTTTTACACAAAGTGGTCAGTTTATAAGATATTTCTAACTCAAAGCATGTATATAGCAAAAATGACACCCCAAAACACATTTTGCTACTCCTCCTGAGTATGAAGATAACACATGTGTGAGACTTTTACACAGCCTAGCCATATACAGAGGCCCAAAATGCAGGGAGAACCATCAGGCATTTTTGGAACGACCTATTACACTTTTGAAGGCCCTGGAGCACCAGGACAATCGAATTACCCACAAAAATTACCCCATTTTGGAAAACAAACACCCCAACGTATATTCTACGAGGCATTATGAGTCTTTTGAACGGTTAATTTTTTTTCACAATTCTTCAGAAAACGTGGAAAGAAAATGAAAATCTTTTTTGTTTACACAAAGTTGTCAATTCATAAGATATTTCTAACACGTAGTAGTATATAGCAAAAAATTACACCCCAAAACACATTCTGCTACTCCTCCTGAGTATGGCAATACCACATGTGTGAGACTTTTACACAGCCTGGCTACATACAGAGGTCCAACATTGAAGTAGTACCTTCAGGCGTTCTAGGAGCATAAATTACACATCTCATTTTATTCCTACCTATCACACTTTTGAAGGTCCTTGAGCACCAAGACAGTGGTATTACCCACAAAATGACCCCATTTTGGAAAGCAAACACCCCAATGTAAATTCTATGAGGCATGGGCTGCAGATAGGTACTCGGGTACTCTGATGGGCTGGAGACTGGTACTCGGTTACTCTGATGGGCTGGTGACAGGTACTTGGGTACTCTGATGGGCTGGAGACAGGTACTCAGGTACTCTGATGGGCTGGTGACAGGTATTCGGTTTCTCTGATGGGCTGGTGACAGGTACTCGGGTACTCTGATGGCCTGGTGACAGGTACTCGGGTACTCTGATGGCCTGGTGACAGGTACTCGGGTACTCTGATGGCCTGGTGACAGGTACTCGGGTACTCTGATGGCCTGGTGACAGGTACTTGGGTACTCTGATGGCCTGGTGACAGGTACTTGGGTACTCTGATGGCCTGGTGACAGGTACTCGGGTACTCTGATGGGCTACAGATAGGTACTCGGGTACTCTGATAGGTGGTGACATTCTCCAACCTGTACCCCTGACGAAGGTGTAAAAAACCTGAAAAGCTTTGGGTATTAGGGTATTCACCCAGCGGAGAGTATCAGTGTCATTTTTTTTTTGTGTTTTGCTATACATTGTTGTATGCACATCCAGACGGCACACGTCTTTTTATACTTGTTCACCTGTCTATTTTGTCAATATTTGTAATAAACTTTTTTACATACATTCAGTGTTGGTGGTCTTTCAAAGTCCCATCTAGGGGGTATTTTTTCATTGTCTGATGGGCTGTGATTGGACACAGACGGTCACATGGTAAAGAGCCATTTTTTATTGGCTCTTTACACGGATCTGGGATAGGCTGTGTCTGAGGGGCACATCTCATCCCCGATCGCCACGCTACGGGCCCCCGGGGGCCCACAGGAGCGTCGAGAAACCGAGGACGTCATATGACGCCCGCCCAGGATGGGAGAACCCATCTGCGGACGTCATATGACTACAGCCCGGGATTGAAGTGGTTAAATGACAATTTTTCCTTTAGAAATGTCATTTTGCTGTGGAACTGTTCTAAACACGGGAAAAATCAGCCACTTTACAGGCATTCTATAGAAACCCCCCAGGCATGATATTTAAAAGAATATTTCATTTTTATTGTTTCACTTTAAGCATTAAAAAAAATAACTGCTCCCGAAAAACGGCCATTAAAAAAAAAAAAAAAAGCATTGATACATGTTCCCTGGAGCAGGACCCAGGTCCCCAAACACTTTTTATGACAATAACTTGCATATAAGCCTTTAAAATTAGCACTTTTGATTATTCATGTTCTTGTCCCATAGACTTTAACAGTGTTCGTGTGTTCTGCCAAATTTTTTGCCTGTTCGCATGTTCTGCTGCTAACCAAACAGGAGGGTGTTCGACTCATCCCTACTGGAGAGGGGCTGTTTCCGAACACTTGCACCTTCATCCTGTATTCTGTGACATCTCTGTTGAAGTTATTATCTTCATACCACAGGAACCTCAGGTAGTCTCTGTGATCTTTGCGGACAAGGAAACAGTAAAACATTTGTTGTACATCTGCTGTTACTGCAACAAGTTCTTTTCAGAATCTGATGAGGTCTCCAAGGAGTGTATTATTCAGGTCGGGTCCACTGAGGAGGATGTCGTTTGGGAAAATGCCTTCATGCTTTGCACTGGTGTCGAATATTACTCGTATCTGTCCTAGCTTCTGAGGATGATACACTCCAAATATTGGTAAGTACCAACATTCTTGTTTTTCTTCCAATGGTGGTTCTTTTTCAGCTTGACCACTGTCGAAGATCATCTGCATGCACTCATGGAAGTGTTCCTTAGTATCTGGCTTTCTGTCCAGAGTGCGTCGCAAAGAGGTGAGGAGTTTCACTGCTTGTCCTTTGTTGTTAGGAAGTTGATGTCTGGGTGAACGGAAAGGTAGTGGAGCTACCCAGCTGTTTGACTCATCCCTGGAGACTTCTCTGTCCATGATCTCAAGGAAAAGGCTATCTTCAACAGATGGTGCTGGTTTGTTATCATCACGTATTCTTTCAAACACCTTGCATCGTAGCTCATCTGTATCTTCAGCTGAGGCTATAGCCTCCATGCAGCTCTAAACTTTTTGCTGTTGTATTGGGTTGACTAGTCTCTCTTTAATCTGTATCCTGTTGGTATAGGGGCTAAGACATGATGTGCAACCATTTTGCAACATGTTTGTTTTGTAGGCATTCACCTTTGCTGGCTTGTGAGCTCCATCCAGACATACAACACCAATGAGGACCCATCCAAGGTCAAGACGTTGTGCAAATGGTGCATTGTGTGGCCCATTGTACTGTTCTCTGACCTTGTGCACTCTCAGTATGTCTCTTCCTAGTAGAAGGATAATTGCAGCGTCTGGGTCAAGAGCTGGAATCATGTCTGTTATTTGCATCAGATGAGGGTAGTGACGTGCAATTTCAGGTGTGGGGATTTCTGATCTATCATCTGATATCATATCACATTCTATTAGAGTGGGTAGAGTCAGCTGTGTTTTCCCATCTAATGACTCAATAGTGTAGTTGCTTGCTCTCCTCCCTGCTGTCTCCATAACTCCTGAGCATGTCTTTAAAGTATATGGGGTTGAACTTCCTCTATCACCGAAAAGGTCAAAGAACTCTGTTCTTGCTAGAGATCTGTTGCTTTGCTCGTCTAAGACTGCATACATTCTGATTGTCCTCTCTCTGAGGCCTGCAGGATACACCTTGTCTAAACATATCTTGGAGCATGATCTAGAGCTAAACGTCTCTGCGCAGATCTCAGTGCACTTTGAGGTTATTGCTGGTGTTGCACTCTCTTTTTGCTCCCCACCATGATTTTCTTGGGTTACTGGATTCTCTGTTTTCCATGGTGCTGGTCCTGGGTGCAACGCAGACAGATGCTAGTCATTATTGCATTCTTTGCACCGTATTGCTTTCACACAGTCTTTTGCAAGATGTTGAGTTGAACCACAGCATCTGAAACAAATGCCCTTGTCCTTAAGATAAGACTTGCACTCCTCTATTGTCTTGCTTCTGAAACTGCAACGTTGAGGCTTGTTATATATTGGACACTGCTTGTCTGGGTCCTCAATTTTCATACTTGAGCTCTTATCCTGGTTGGCTTCAGACTCAGACAGTACTTCTGTGTTCCGTACAGACACTGTTGCTCTGCATTCTTTATTGTATGCTGATGGATGAACCTTGCTAAGAAGGAGAAAGGTGGAAATACCACTCGATGATCTTCCTTGTGTTTTGATTCTTGTGTGTTGTCCATCTTTCTTGTAAGTTGTAAGGAAGCTTCTCGATTATCGGGTTGACTCCACATGCTGTATTCAAATATGAGAGGCCTGACAGGTATCCACCAGCTTTTGCTGCTTCCAGCTTTAAAGTATGTCTCCAAGCTCTCTCAGTTGCCGATTGTCTTTGTTATTTTTGGTTAATTTTCAGATTTCTTTAATTTTCTTGAGAAGTGCATCTTCAATTACTTCAGGTGACCCATAGCAGTCTTCCAATCTCTGCCATACCATTGTAAGCCCTGCCTTTGCCATTGAACATGTACTGACTTGATTTTTTTGGCTTGCTCAGAAGACTCTGGTCCGAGCCATTTAGAGAGTAGGTCAAGCTTTTCTCTGTGTGTCAGATTTAAGTCTTGGGTGCTAATTAGAAAAGATGACTTCCAGGCCCAATAGTTTTCTGGGCGGTCAAACTTCAGGAGGCCAGAGCTCAACATTTCACAGCATATCAAGTATTTTGTAACATCGGTGGCTCCTGCTGCCTTAGGTGAGCATTTTCTGGGAATAAACATAGGGTATGTTTGTGGCTGATAAGACAGCGGGGGTGCTTGGTTAAATGCACTCTGGTCATGTGGTTGCGTTCCCTTGCTGCAAGTCTTTCTGCTATAGGCAAGATTTATGTTGTCCTGAGGAGTGATTACGTCACCATTCATTTGGTTTCCTGAAGGATCAACAGATTGGTCTCTGAGTATGTAACCACTTGGCTTGTCATAGTACAGTTGTGATTCGGTCTTGTAGCATTGAGTGATATCAAAGTTGTCTACTTCTAGTGGGACCTTTGTCGATTTTGATGCATCATTAGACTGTTGACTGTTAGTCTGTTGATCAGTGTACATGGTCGCATGCAATTGTAAATACTCACTGGTGTGTTGGATTGCACTGAGAGGCATCATCTGGGTTTCTATCACAAAACTTTATCTGTACTGGTCTTTGGCAGCTCTCATGAGAACTTCGGCTTCAGCTAAGGCTGCTGCAACAGCTTTTTCTTGCTCGTCAGGTTCGAGCAGCTTGAATGTCTAGAGCTAGTCTGCCTGGACCTGGCAGCTTCAGCACTAGCTGATGTCTGATCCAATTGACTAGAGATACTAAAGCATGAGCAACGTGATCTGGTCTTTAGCGTACTGCATGTGCTTTCCTCTGCTTGTGTATGATGAGGGATGGCTGGTGTAGTATCCTGATCTGGGTGCTACATGATGAAACAGATTAATTCTCTGTAGTGTCTGTGGCTGCAGAAGTTAGCTGATGATTAGAATGAATCCACTCTTCCTTAGACTAGGCCCACTGTGTTAAAAGTCTTTTTACCATTCTGCCCTCAAAATGTGTCTGAAGTACAAGGCTTGACAGACAGCTAACAACTTCCCAAAAAAGACTGAGGCCGTAGGGTTAACAGTTGTAATATTTACTGAGGATTAGTAAAACACAAATTATAAAGTTTAAATTAGCTTGAACATTACATTACAAAATGCAAGTACAGTCAGGCAAAAAGACAAGTGGAGAGACGCCTCTGGGTGCAGTTGTTTTTTAAAAAGCAATTTATTAAAACATCATATAATCAACTCACATATAGTGCATGAATATCTAGCAAGGTATCAGTAGGTCTGGGATGACGTTCCCAAGTCCTGGAGCATGTCCATGCTGTTTAAGGTGGTCAAAAATCCTCAGGGTGATGGTGATGCAGGCTCTGGAAGAGTGGCCTCAGAACAAGGCTTGGAACACAACGAACAGCTGGCCGCAGGGGATGACGTCATCCGAGGTGGGTGCATTTCCTGAGCGTGCGCACTTGGATACTCTGCAAGTCGTGCTCCTTCATCAGCAGGTCATGTCTTTTTGCAACTTTCAGGATTATGGTTTCTTCCTTATACTGACAGCAGCCCTGTGTCTTTCCTTTTTTGGATGTTTTTTTCCCCTCTTTCATATCAACATATCCATTGCTCATGTTATATGGACTTTATTACCACCTGACTCTCATCAAACTTATCCATCATTAGCAGATCTGTATTGGGAATTATTGAATTTTGGTTTTTGCGCCTATACTTGTATGAAGTACAGTCAGGCATGCTACGTTAGTGTAAGGCAATAGCTAACATAAATGTGGCCTAGCTGAAAGAAATTCCCTGGCAGGAACTACCATAAAACACACATAAAAATGCAGGTGAATTAGTAGAACACATACTACTTAATTGAATGCTGATGGCAGCCTACTTACAGACTTATGCTTCCATGGCCAGTTTTAAGAAATGATGGAGGTAATGCCATGCTTCCTTCACTGCAGGAGGTTTAAGCAAAATGTCTGCTGGATAGGACATGGGAGTAATAATAAGCTTTATTAGTACAAGTTAAAATTGTAGTCCATATACGGTATTAAAACAATTGATGCGATTACAACTACTTTGTTGAAGAATATGCACAGATAAAGATGTATGTCTGTCAACTCATATAGTGATGGGAACACAGATTACGCTAGCGCATTTTAAAATTGACATGTTATAACTTTCTTCTTCAGGGAAAAATGATTATCATAAGTAGTTATCTACAACAGAAAGGACAATATTAGAAAATGTATCCTTAGACATAGTACATGCTAAACACTAACCCGTATGGGTAGAGAAAATTAGACACAGGACTGCATCATATAAAATCTAAAAGGAAGAAACACTTTGCAGCTGCGTATCACCAGAAAACCACCAGGTAGAGGCGCCAAAGCTCACGTCCCTTCAGCAACTGGGAGACGGGGAGACCCAGCAGTGAAATGCACCCCGTCTTTACATGGAAGACAGCTCTAATGAATGAAGTAGAGTGATATGTATAAGGGCTAGTATTAAAATCTGATTTGGGTTAGGGACATGGTGTGAAACAAAGTAATAAAAAATAATGATTGCGTATTCTACAAAGTGCTGTAGCAAACGCAATGTCATTCAGTTAGCCTGTCCTTTAAAAAAAATATTTTCATTCTAATAAAGAGATATCTGAATGTCCATAATATACTAGGAAAAATACCAACAGGAATTATGGTATAAGGTGCTATAATATATATTTTAGAAATAGAAAAAACACATGTATATGAGCTGCTGGTGCTGCACACCCTGAAACGTTTATACAAAATGGAAAAATTCCCTCATGGGGTTTTTAGCAGCCAAGAAATTGAAAATTGTTGAGTAAAAAATTCTTTTATTTTATCAAAAAGCAATTAACAATTTCATGAAAGTTGTAAAAAATTGAGCTCTGGCATTTACATGAAAATAGCATAACCATCAATCAAAATGGAACTACACATTGTATGAAGCCCTAATAAAATTAGCGTTTTACTGCAAAGTGGTCTTCCACATGATACCCCTACGCGTTTAGACCCTTCTAATTGTGGTCTTCTTCAAGGGGGATTTTTTATTCTATGCAGAGGAAAAGAAATATTTTTCATATTTTAATAATCATTTTATATTTTACCATTATGTCTAGCCACACACAATACTGTATATTTACCAATCATGATGATGGAAAAGGAAAAGACATGTCCTGTAGCCAGAAATTCCTTTAAAATCTAGTTTCAGCAATCCTGGGACCATTCATGTTTCGTCTTCGCTCTCCCCGGTGCAGACCCCACCCTCAAAGAACTTGCAGGAGACCACTTATGTGGACCTCCAAGGGAACGAGGAGGGGAGTAAGCAAGCACCTGTAGTATATCATAACAACCTTATTATTATTGCAATAAATTCAAAGAGGGTATATTTCAGCTGTTAGAGGATTGCCATGGTAGACAGCCACTAACCAAATATTTAAATCATTAAATTGTTATGTTTATTATAAATACTTTTATTTATAAATGTATTGATGAGTTATTATATATTCATGTTTCCTCCAACAGCAAAGAGAGGCCCCATGAAAAATCGCTGTGTATCTATGTATGAAAATTAATAGAAATATTAAACATAAATATTGTGAAGAGTGATAGTGTGAAATAATAAAGATAAAAATAAGTGTTTGTGATGGCGAAGTGAAAGATGTAAATAGTGTGAATTAATGAAAATTAAATAATGATAACATTAATATATAGAACTATTAGGTTGAATAGTATGTGCGATGTAATATACTATATTGTGAAAAAAGGTAAAAAATAATAATATATATTTTTAAAAATGTATAGGTGAATAGGAGGATGGGGGGGGGACTGACCAGGATAGACATGTGGTGAGTTCGCTCCTCCTGGCCCAGGTGATTAGCTGCAGTAACTTCCAATGATCTTATGGACTTCTCCTGATCTCCCTTGCATGAACTGCTGATCTCTCTGAGACATTAGTTGTCTTTATCCCTGCATGAGGCGGGAAGGGAATGCTGCAGAAAGCGGAACCCCAGCGAGGGCTGAGACGGCTATCCCACAACCCTTCAGAACTCTCTGAGCCCAAAGCGAGGCCTGGGGTGTGCAGAGTGAGATACCAGCAAGCATACACGACTGGAATCGAACCTCACCGAGATTACGCGAATTGAGCTGAGAGCGGCCGAATCCCGCCGAGATCCACATGTGGAGCCGAGCATTGCCAAGTATCCCGAGTGCCACGATTATCCGCGAATGGACCTGAGCAGACTCGAGCACCATCGGATATCGAGGGGACCAGGCAGCACTCTTCTTTTGCTCAGTTGAGCCCTGCCAAATTTCCCGAGTGACACCGAGTACCCACGAGTGGACCTGAACCCCGCCGAGTGTCAAAAGGAACCAGATAGGCTCTTCCCTTGTTCATCCAGGCTCAGCATAGATCTGGAGTGAATACTGAGGGACACCATTAAAAATTTTAAAATGGAATTGGGCAAGGTAATTGATTGGCCGTGGCTTTTTCCTTTTTCCTTGTGAGTGTGGCGGGATCCCTGGCATCTGTAAACTCTCGGTGGTTTAATGACTTAGAGACAATACACAGAGCAAGGTCCCTGGTGATGTGGAAAGCCCCTGACAAGGGTCATACAGGGCTGCAGGGACTTGATCTACCGGACCCACGTGAAGTAATTGTGAGACTGGTAAAGTCATACGATTATACAAAAGATTTTAAAAGAGGTTATACAAGTGCTTCATATAGGGTAAAGACTATGAGTGAGAACTATATTTTTTTACTTCTAAGTATTTTGAATACAATATGCCAACTAAAAGCACCCACACAAAAATAACAAAGAGGGGATCAACAGGAGGGACAGTTAAAAACCCCCCTAAACCCCAATCTGCACAAAAAACAGACATTAAGGTTTTTTTTCAACAGCCCCAGTCACAAGCTCAACAAGAAGGCTCTATAGTTGCTGAACTGAATTTTGCTTCTCCTATAAGAGATATAGAGCCTAGACCAAGTGGCAGTCCCTCAGGCAATATGCAACAGCTCACAATGGAGGAGATCAAAAGGAAAGATCAGGAGACCCCACATGGGACATGCAGGCATACATAAAATCTCTACCAACAAGAGAGGATATGGACAAATATATGGACAAATATGTATATAGGCTGGAAACTTCATACAAGGCTGAATTATAGACACTGAAGTAATCTTTAGCTAATACACAAAATAGGATTGATAATATAGGCTCTAAAATGGCAGCTATCAATCAAAAAATGCTATTATTGGAAGAAAAGAATCAGGAACATGATCGATATTTAAATTATATAATCAATGCCACAGACGATCTCGAAAACAGAAGTAGACAAAATAATATAAGAGTTAGAGGTTTGCCAGAAACAGTGGGAAAGGAAGGCTTGAAGCTGATACTTCAAGACATATTCAACACTTTATTAAAACGGCCAAATATGGCAGAACTAGGGATTGATCGAGCACATAGATCACAAGGCCCTAAAGATCATGATTCAATGAAGCCGAGAGATGTGATATGTGATATGTAGAATACATTTTTTTCACATCAAAGAAAACATCATGGCAGCAGCACGGCTACAAAGGGCGTTTGAGTATGATGGCACCCAGCTTATATTTTTGCAGGACTTGTCCAGATACACACTGATAAGGAGGAAAGCAGTAAAACCATTACTGGACGCATTAAGGGAGAAGGAGATTCTATATAGATGGGGATTTCCCTTTCAGATAATAGTTCACCAAAATGGACAAAAAAATAAATTTTGGGATATTGGGGATCTCCCCGACTTTTTGAATCATCTTCAACTGCCTTTCGTTGACTTACCGGCATGGCCACAATCATATCATGATATTTTAGAAAGGCAGTATAGAAAGAGATAAACAAATAGAGGAGATGGAGGGGACAGTGAAGGGGGGGGGGTGAAGGGAGAAGGGGTGGGGGGGTTGTTTTTTTTGTGTTTGTTTTTTTTCCCCAAAAGTACACTTTATAAATAAGTAGGATTTTGATGTATTTAAACAAAAGAAAAAAAATAAGATACAATTTATTATTGGGGATTTGTTATTTATATAAATAGCACAATTAAGGTTCAAGGAAGAATGGGATGTCACATAGGTTTGTTTGGGGAGGGGTGACCCTTTTTTTTTTTCTTTTGCTGAATTGTACACCTTATAAATAACCATGATTTTTATATATTTAAATAAGAAAAATAAGATATAATGTGAATACAGTGGTACAATGTGAAAACGCTCAAAGTAATATTGGTCATTTGTTTTGCACATAATATATAGTTGTAGCAATAACTCACGGTGGAGCTGCTGATTTATTATCGGGCCTGCTCTCTGATCTCTTCACCCCTCTTAACTCATTCAATCCCCTTGACACAGCTGTAGTGCAGTGTTGTAGTGACACTAATACCAACTTTAGCTCACAATATACATATATATATATATATATATATATATATATATATATATATATATATATATATATGACACTTATACTGTATATAGATACCTCTACCTGGGTGCTTGTAACTCCACCTGCAGGAGAAAAACAACACTGCACGCAAACTTCTGTAATAACCAAAACACCGTATTTATCGGCATATAACACGCACGGGCGTATAACACGCACATTCATTTTAAGAGGGAAGTTTCAGGAAAAAAACTTAAATTTTAAATCAGGAACTGTGAATCAAAATAAGGGTCAGTGCCCATCTGCAGCCTCACCATTGCCATCAATGCAGCCTGATCAATGCCCACCTGCAGCCTCACAAGTGCCATCAATAGAACCTTATTAGTCCACATCAATGCAGCCTCACCGTTTGCCATCAATGCAGCAGCCTCGCCATTGCCATCAATGCAGCAGCCTCGCCATTGCCATCTATTGACTTCCTATTACAGAGGCCCCCAAGTAAACAGGAGATTCTCACTGTATGTAATCTGACGGCACTCGTCCCGCTCCCCCCCCCCCCCCGTTGCCTCCGAGGCAGCTGAAATTGTAGTATTGGCGTATAACACGCACACGCTATTTGCACCCAATTTTCATGGTGAAAAAGTGAGTGTTATACGCCAATAAATACAGTAACTTCTTTTTACTTAAATGATATATGTATATAAAAGTTATTACAGTGGCTACACTATCACACCAACGTAGTGCGACAGTATAGTAAATAGTTATGACAGTCTTTGTACGCATACACAGATATACTTAAATATATATGTACAACAAACCTTCCTAAAAAAAGTCCCCTTATTGATGTGTCTCCAAGTGGGACTAGTGTTCAAAGTGAGATCGTCTTAGCCTTGAACACCTTCCCACCTCCAGCACACTGTAGCAAGTGCAAAGAAACAAAATGTGAATATCCCACAATATATATATACATACAAGGGAGCTCCCCCTGCCTTAAACCGTAAAGTCACTATCCTTTTATGACTAGATGCAGGGCCCTGCAATAGAAGAGATATTCCTGACGTCTTCAATCTTCGCTAGCTATAAATCAGTATTTGTAATCCACAGAGAGTTCTTCTGGAGTGTTGCGCAGTGCAAGGTGATACACAAAGGCAAATATAATCCAGCAAATTGATTAAGTGTTCTTACTTGAAGAAGACAGACATCTAGTATCAGTTCCTGGATATTGAAGTCTGGGTAAATGTAATGCTTCCCAACTAAATTGTTCCATGGAACTAACAGGCTCAGCAACAATTTGTAACAGCTCTAAATGTGTGCAATGTTAAACAAACTTCTGGGCGTTATCCATCTCACCACACGGGACCCGAGCAGATGGATGTCTCAGTTTCAGCAGTTCTCAGTCCGTATGGAGCCACAACCACGCTGTCACGCCGCTCCGCTCACTAACGACCAGGAGTCCTCGGTTATCTCCTCCACGGGTCTCCAGAGCAATCACTTCTGCTGCCCCAGCACACTCTGATCAAATGCAGGATCCTCGCTGCTGCTCCGCTCCTTCACAAAGTAGGCCGCAACCCTGTGGGACACACACACCCACAAGGTTCTGCTGGCAGGCCATGCGTCCCAGGAACAAGAGACCTAAGATGGCCCCTCCCAGCCCTTTTATATCCTACCTACAATGCAGTTCAGTTCTCCTCTGGTCCATGAGCATTGTGGGTAGGTCATAATTAATGTCCAACAGTAAACAATCAATCACTTCAATGTCACTTCTCAAAATGATGAAAATAAAACATTGTATTTCTATAGTTGGCCACTAGACGATGCTATATCAACTTTTTATCTTTGCAACACACATATGACTAGAAACAAAAGTTGTCAGCGCTACATAGTGAGAACAAATTGTCACATGGGCTGGGCTAGGGAGGGTGTTTTTTTTTTTTTTTTTAATGAAATGTACACTTTATAAATAAGCATGATTCTGATATATTTAAATAAGAAAAAAAAACAAGATACAATTTGCAATAAATAAGCATGATTCTGATATATTTAAATAAGAAAAAGAAAAACAAGATACAATTTGCATGTAGTGATGTAACGTAAAACACACAAAGTATTATTGGATATTCATATTTGTCGTATATATAATATAGTACAACTAAGCTTAAAGTGAAAACAGGATGTCACGTGGGTTGGGTTAGGGAGGATGGGGTTTTCTTTTTTTTTTTTCTCCTTCCCTCTCTCTCCTCTTCTCTCTTTTTCTTCCTTCTCTCTTCATTACTTGGGAACTAGGTTTATATAAATGAATAAGCCTGGGCTAGGCACGTCCTTTCCAAAGGAGGTCCCTTTATATCCCCTAACTTAGGGAACTTACATAGTAAAGGAGTCGAGTAGGTAGTGACTGTTTAGGTAAGTGTGCTAGGTTTGAGTGTTGCTTGAGTGATTTGTGGTAGCTTGGTTGAGTGTGGGTTAAACTTTTTTTTTCTCCTCTATTGTTATCCTATGGGCACTGTAAAAATATGCTCATATAATGTTAGCGGGCTAAATTCAGCAACAAAAAGATCACATGTTCTATACTCTCTCCACAAACAAAATGTCGGCATCATTTTCTTTCAGGAGACACATTTTTGCTCAGACCATACATCTAATATACAAAATAAATATTATTCTACCTGGTACCATGATTCCTTTGCCTACTCAAAATCTAGGGGAGTTTCTATAGCAATTCATAAGTCGATACCTCATCAGGTATTGGAATGCCGGAGGAATAGAGATGGAAGAGCATTATTATTAAAACTTGCTATATATGGTAAAAAATATACATTTATCAATATATACTTACCCAATCAGGATCAGATTAAAATAGGTATGCAATTGCTAATAGATCTTATGGAAAGAGAGAGGGGGGGTGACGCTAATAGGGGGAGATTTCAATTTTATTTTATTTTATTTTTCCACTCACTGGTCGTTTTTTGATTGCAGCAACTGATTTTTAAATTTAATTTTAAAACACAATATAATTACTTTGCACTGGTGACTCACATATACTTATTTGAGATTTCAATTTTATTTTTGACCGGGATATGGACAATACGGCATCCTCAATATCCCAAATGAGTAGTGATAAAAAGAAATTTAAGGATATGCTGGACAAACAACAAATGGTTGACATGTGGAGGACCTTTCATCCTTTAGAGAGGGACTATACGTTCCACTCAAAAGTTCATGGTACATACCATAGACTAGATTATTTTTGATAAAACAGTTGGGGATGGCCGTGACTTCTTCCTCTGAGATAGGTAGTTTTGTAAGGTCGGATCATGCTCCAATATTTCTGGTGATGGCTATGTCCAGCGGCAATATTACAAGAGGTATTTGGAAATTAAATGATAACCTTCTATGTGATGAGACCTGTATAGCAGTGATTGGGCTAGCAATAATGAATTTTCCGAGCGATCATATAAGGGATACTACCTCCCTATCCATCCAATGGGAAACATTGAAGTGTATAGTGCGGGGTCTGTTCATAAAACATGGAACTAGGTTAAAAAAGCGAAAGGGAATAGAATAGCTCAGCTTTTAAAGGAAATAGATAAAATGGAAAAACAACACAAAGTCCAATTCTGGAGAATTTAATAGAACTAACAGAAAAGAGATCAAAATTACGAACTCTATTAAATGAACAAACGTTACGGGTTAGAGATAAAACCGCACTTTATATTATCAACAAGGAAACAAACCCGGTAAACTTCTAGCTAGAGCATTATGCCAGCGAATAAATACAACATCTATTGTTAAGCAGAAAACAGAAACAGGCGACACGATATACGATCCAAAGGGGATCTTGAAAACATTCCATGCTTTCTATTCCAGATTATATAATATACCTAACCAACTAGCAGAAAGGGACAGCAGTGTATACACCAATATGTAAAGGATACCGCTATACCGGCTTTAACAACAGTAGAAGTGGAGCAGCTAGAAAAGGAATTTTCAGAGCTCGAAATACAAAAAGTAATTGATTCACTAGTACCAGGAAAGAGTCCTGGCCCAGACGGTTTTATTCCATGGTTCTATGTCATTTAAAAATTTGCTAATTCCAATAATGAAGCAGACCTTTAATTCAGTACCTGCCTCTCAATCCTTCATCCCACAGGGTATGCAGGCATATATTTTGCTTATACCTAAACCCGAGAAAGATCATACTATTTGTGGAAACTTTAAATACAGAAAACCACGCTAATGAGTGTTACAAACAGTATGTGATAAAGTTAGTCCCATACAAATTGATATAGTCCCATTAAAAGCGATGGATAAACAAATGATGCCGGCCAGCACTCAAACACACTCCCGTCCTCAACGGAACAATGTGGTGACGTCAGCACGTCCCTCCAGCCGCGTTTCGTCATACGTTGACGTCTTCAAAGTTGAAGACGTCAACGTATGACGAAACGCGTCTGGGGGGGATGTGCTGATGTCATCACGTTGTTCCATTGAGGACGGGAGTGTGTTTGAGTGCCGGCTGGCATCGTTTGTTTATCCATCGCTTTTACTATTCGTTCGAAGTGTAAGTGTTTACTCTATTTGAATAAACTAAGGATTATACAGTATCACACTATTGGCTGCTTCTTTACCATATATGCACCACTGAGCTCGGGTCCAGCTGATCAGGACGTATCCACATCGTTCCTGTCAGGAGTTCGTTTTGTCGCTTCATTACATCTGCCCACTTTGTTTTGATATCTGGTAAGCAGGATTTCCCTAAGGTTCGCTGCAGTTACTTATCTGGTGTTTCTACACATGGTGATAGTTCATTAGCTGTATGGAGTATGCTCACCACAGTTTGCCATCTGGTAAGCAGTTTGTATTTGTGGCTTGTTGCACCTAGAGGGATTTTTCATACTTTAATCTAGGTGATTGTTACATGCTCACTTTCCACCTATATCTGCTAAGCAGATTTTGGGTATGGTTCACATACCTGCTTAATAATTATTTGCATGACTGGATGACACTCACATAAGAATCCTAGTTGTTGTATTGACACAGGATGTTTTATGAACACATATGATTTTGGGTTTATGTTGAGTGTTGCACTTTTTATTTATTTTTTGAGTGGTTTACGTTGTCAGTATTATGCTATATTTTTATTATAAATTTCTGTGGATTGGATATACAGGACGAGTGTATTACATCCTAATCTACCTGGATCGTTTTCTTCCAAAGGCCCAGGCTGAGTTTAAGCCACTCGACCTTATTTGGCTTGCTTCTGGTAAGCTTAATACCACATAGAAGTGTTCCAGTTATATGTTATCTCACCACCTGTTAAATTTGGATGAAATTCACGCCATTCACTTATGACAGATCCACTTTCTTTTTGCTTTGGATTTTTCCATATGGGACTATATCAATTTGTATGGGACTAACTTTATCACATACTGTTTGTAACACTCATTAGCGCAGTTTTTTGTATTTAAATTTTGTATTGGTGTGCCTCACTTGTAACCGCAGCTTTTTGTTTCTATTCCAAGCGCAGTTTTTTTCTTTTTTATTTGTGGAAACTATCGACCAATTTCTTTGATGAATATTGACCTCCAATTATATTCAAAGATTATCGCTAACAGACTTACACGGATACTGCCAAAATATATACACTTAGATCAATTGGGATTCATAAAGGGACGAGAGGCGAGAGATAATACCTTGAAGACACTGACACTTGTAGAGTATGTCTGAAGACACACCATTCCATCCTGCCTGCTGGCAATTGATGCCGAGAAGGCTTTTGACAGGGTGGGATGGTGTTTTTTTGAAGCGACATTAGGACAATGGGGATTGGGCCCACTGCTCCTGGAAAAGATTATGGTCCTATATCACAGTCCAACCACTAGAATACATGCAAATGGAGATGTATCTGATACAGGTACTATAGCTAATGGAACCCGACAGGGCTGTCCGTTGTCCCTATTGCTGTATGTATTAGCTATGGAACATCTGACTACAGCTATTCGGAATAACAGAGATATACAAGAAATAAAAGTGGGGATGAGGAATATAAAATGTCGGTATATGCAGATAATCTGCTAATATATATTACGAAACTCATTGGTGACATTACCAAACTTAACACAGGAATTCAAACGCTTTGCTGAATTGAGTAATTTTAAAGTGAATTATAATAAATCAGAAGCTTTGAATATTACATTAACAAGTAATACTGCGGAATTCCTCAAAAAGAATTTTTATTTTAAATGGCAGACAAATGCAATTAAATACCTTGGAACACTCATCCCTAGAGATCTGGAGAAGTTCCAGGAATATAACTATCTTCCGATAATGCAAAAAATAATAAAGACACTCCAACAATATGATAAGGAGATTTTTTCTCGGATGGGCAGGATAAACATTATAAAAATGGATATACTGCCTAACATATTATATATATTTCAGACTATTCCAATATATCCCCCAACAAATATCTTAAATAATCTACGTAAGGTTATATGGAGCTTCATCTGGGTGGGTAAGCTCACCAGAATTAGCAGAGAGGTATTAATTAGGCTAAAAAAAGATGGAGGCTTGGCTCTCCCAGATTTATCGACATATCTTAGATCAGTGTTTGTAGCTAGGATTGTGGATTGGTTTCACAATGCAGAATGCAAGCAATGGGTGAAACTCGAGGAGGAGGTCGCAGCCATAAAACTCAAATCATTACCATGGATAATGAGGGAAAATCGGCCCTCTAATGGGGATATGCCTTTCTTAGTTGTATCAACATTGAAAGTATGGGATGGATTAATGAAGAAAGGGATAGCGTCTACTTATATAGGTCCAATGACCCCTGTCTTCAGTAATCCAGAATTTCCACCAGCATTAGAAGCTACGACCTTCCTAAAGTGGCAGAGAAGTGCGGATATTAGGGTGGTAGAGACAATGGAGGGGATTAGACTTCTTCCGCTGGATGCCTTGGGTATGGAATACAAAACAAAATGGATGCAATATTGCCAGCTCCAGAAGTACATCCTCTCTCTGACGAAAAGGATGTATTGGATAGATCATTGACAGAGCTGTAAAAAGAACAGAACCAACACATACCCTATCTAATGTATACAAATATTTAATTTAAAAAAATAAGGAGCAGGAGACAACCTATATAAAAAGATGGGAGGAAGAGCTGGGGATTAATATCCAGTTACAACAGTTTAAGCAGCGCTTTACAATGTATAGGGGGGACAACACCATTACAGTACAGTTCAATACAAAAGGTACAGGAGGGCCCTGCTCGTAGAGCTTACATTCTAAAGGGAGGGAGTCGTGGTACAAAAAGGTAAAAGCTGCAGAGAATGATTTGATGGGGGTACATTATATACATTAAATACACCAAATATACTAGTAGATAAAATATGGACTTGTAAATGTTGTATAATAATTGGAAAAATGTTTTGTTAAATAAAGGTTATAAAAAAGATGAATAGGTGTTCTCTTTGGAAAGTCAGCTACCAAAGGAATTTTAATTTTCAAAGAAACACTATACAATATACAGTATTTTCTATTTCACTTTTGTCAACTTTTTTTTTATTATTCATTACCCAGCAATTACAAAAATTAAAAATGCAGCTCTCACTGCAATATTCACCTTCACTTTGGTGCTGTCCCCAACAGATGTCCCGGCATCCTGCAGGGGAGCCTAAGAGGGAGAAAGGTACAGGCTTAGGGGGCAGCAGGAATTAGAGTGTAATTGGGCTTTAAAGCTAAACTTCAGTCAAAGTTAAAGTGATTGTAAAGGTAAAAAAAAAATAACAAACATGTCTATACTTACCTGCTCTGTGCAATGGAATTGCACATAGCAGCCACAAACCTCCTCTTTTTGGGTCCCCGTCAGTGCTCCTAGCCCCTCCCCTCTGTCCAGTGCCCCTATTTGAGGCACGCTTCCCATGGGGGCACTCGTGCATGTCACACCCGACCCAAGCTGCTGCATCCATTGACACAGACAGCAGCACTTGGTCCCGCCCCCTACTCTTGGCTTTGATTGACAGCACTAATTGACATCACTGGGAGCCAATGGCTCCTGGTGCCCCAGCAAAGCCAGTGAGACCTGGAAGTGAGGGGAGAGAAGACCTGCAAACGTGCACGGCTTTGAATCGAATGAGGGCTCCGGTAAGTAATAGGGATGAGCCGAACACCCCCCTGTTCGGTTCGCACCAGAACATGCGAACAGGAAAAAAGTTTGTTTGAACATGCGAACACCGTTAAAGTCTATGGGACACGAACATGAATAATCAAAAGTGCTAATTTTAAAGGCTTATATGCAAGTTATTGTCATAAAAAGTGTTTGGGGACCTAGGTCCTGCCCCAGGGGACATGGATCAATGCAAAAAAAAGTTTTAAAAACGTCCGTTTTTTCAGGAGCAGTGATTTTAATAATGCTTAAAGTCAAACAATAAAAGTGTAATATCCCTTTAAATTTCGTAGCTGGGGGGTGTCTATAGTATGCCTGTAAAGGGGCGCATGTTTCCCGTGTTTAGAACAGTCTGACAGCAAAATGACATTTCAAAGGAAAAAAGTAATTTAAAACTACTTGCGGCTATTGCATTGCCGGTCCGACAATACACATGAAAGTTAATTGATAAAAACGGCATGGGAATTCCCCACAGGGGAACCCCGAACCAAAATTAAAAAAAAAAATTACGTGGGAGTCCCCCTAAATTCCATACCAGGCCCTTCAGGTCTGGTATGGATATTAAGGGAAACCCCGGCCAAAATTAAAAAAAAAAATGATGTGGGGGTCCCGCTAAATTTCATACCAGACCTGAAGGGTCTGGTATGGATATTAAGGGAAACCCCCGGCCAAAATTTAAAAAAAAAAACGGCGTGGGGTCCCCCCGAAAATCCATACCAGACCCTTATCCGAGCACGCAACCTGACAGGCCGCAGGAAAAGAGAGGGGAACGAGAGAGCACCCCCCCTCCTGAACCGTACCAGGCCACATGCCCTCAACATTGGGAGGGTGCTTTGGGGTAGCCCCCCAAAACACCTTGTCCCCATGTTGATGAGGACAAGGGCCTCATCCCCACAACCCTGGCTGGTGGTTGTGGGGGTCTGCGGGCGGGGGGCTTATCAGAATCTGGAAGCCCCCTTTAACAAGGGGACCCCCAGATCCCGGCCCCCCCTGTGTGAAATGGTAAGGGGGTACTCTTACCATTTCACTAAAAAACTGTCAAAAATGTTAAAAATGACAAGAGACAGTTTTTGACAATTCCTTTATTTAAATGCTTCTTCTTTCTTCTATCTTCCTTCATCTTCTTCTTTTTCTGGTTCTTCTGGCTCTTCTGGTTCTTCCTCCGGCGTTCTCGTCCAGCATCTCCTCTGCGGCGTCTTCTATCTTCTTCTCCTCGGGCCGCTCCGCACCCATAGAATGGGGGGAGGCTCCCGCTCTTCTCTTCATCTTCTTCTCTTCTTAATCTTCTTCTTCTCTTCTTCCTTTTCTTCTCCGGGCCGCTCCGCACCCATACTGGCATGGAGGGAGGCTCCCGCTGTGTGATGTGTCTCCTCTTCTGACGATTCTTAAATAACGGGGGGCGGGACGCACGGTGACTTGACGGGACTTCCCTGTGACGTCACGGGGAATGCCACAGGGAAAGTCCTTTCATGTCCCGTGCGTCAGAGAGGGGCGGGGTCACCGGGTGGCCCCACCCCCCATTATTTAAGAACCATCAGAAGAGGAGACGCGTCACACAGCGGGAGCCTCCTACCATGCCAGCATGGGTGCGGAGCGGCCTGGAGAAGAAATGAAGAAGAAGAGACGAGAAGAAGATGAAGAGAAGAGCGGGAGCCTCCCCCATGCCATGGGTGCGGAGCGGCCCGAGGAGAAGAAGATAGCAGACGCCGTGGAGGAGATGCTGGACGAGAATGCCGGAGGAAGAACCAAAAGAGCCAGAAGAACCAGAAGAAGAAGAAGAAGATGAAGGAAGATAGAAGAAAGAAGAAAGAAGAAGCATTTAAATAAAGGAATTGTCAAAAACTGTCTCTTGTAATTTTTAACATTTTTGACAGTTTTTTAGTGAAATGGTAGGGGTAATTTTGTACCCCCTTACCATTTCACACAGGGGGGGCGGGATCTGGGGGTCCCCTTGTTAAAGGGGGCTTCCAGATTCCAATAAGCCCCCCGCCCGCAGACCCCCACAACCACCGGCCAGGGTTGTGGGGATGAGGCCCTTGTCCTCATTAACATGGGTACAAGGTGTTTTGGGGGGCTACCACAAAGCACCCTCCCAATGTTGAGGGCATGTGGCCTGGTATGGTTCAGGAGGGGGGGCGCTCTCTCGTCCCCCCCTCTTTTCCTGCGGCCTGCCAGGTTGCGTGCTCGGATAAGGGTCTGGTATGGATTTTCGAGGGGACCCCACACCGTTTTTTTTTTAATTTTGGCACGGGGTTCCCCTTAAAAGGAATTTAGCGGGACCCCCACGTCATTTTTTTTTAAATTTTGGCCGGGGTTCCCCTTAATATCCATACCAGACCTGAAGGGCCTGGTATGGAATTTAGGGGGACCCCCACGTCATTTTTTTAAAAATTTTGGTTCGGGGTTCCCCTGTGGGGAATTCCCATGCCGTTTTTATCAATGAACTTCTATGTGTATTGTCAGACCGGCAATGCAATAGCCGCGAGTAGTTTTAAATGACTTTTTTCCTTTGAAATGTCATTTTGCTGTCAGACTGTTCTAAACACGGGAAACATGCGCCCCTTTACAGGCATACTATAGACACCCCCCAGCTATGAAATTTAAAGGGATATTACACTTTTATTGTTTGACTTTAAGCATTATTAAAATCACTGCTCCTGAAAAAACGGCCGTTTTTAAAACTTTTTTTGCATTGATCCATGTCCCCTGGGGCAGGACCCAGGTCCCCAAACACTTTTTATGACAATAACTTGCATATAAGCCTTTAAAATTAGCACTTTTGATTTCTCCCATAGACTTTTAAAGGGTGTTCCGTGGCATTCGAATTTGCCGCAAACACCCCAAATTGTTTGCTGTTCGGCGAACTTGCGAACAGCCAATGTTCAAGTCGAATGTGAGTTCGACTCAAACTCGAAGCTCATCCCTAGTAAGTAATAGGAGGGGGTGAGGGGGGGTGTGGACACCTAAACATTGTTTATCTTAATTCAAGGCTTTATAACCACTCACACTTTACAAACACGCAGTCATGCATTAAAATAATTAAATGTGTTACAAATGTAACTAGTATAGACACCTAGATTTGATTGTTCTCAGCCTTTCATAATCCTACACAGCAGCATTAGGACAAGAACAGGAAGGTGACAGTACATGGAGCCAGTTGGGTGTCCTGCAATCACATGTGCTTACAAGGAACATCCTGACAATAGAAGAGCAGAAAGATGGCCTCATTAATCTGCTGCTGATTCTTCACTCTGTAATCACAGGCTGATGCAGGGGGGTTATGCTTAACTTCTGCAGAGTTAAGTCGCCAGCTGTTGATCTTAAGTTTATCTTTAAGCCTGTAGCATTTTTTGAACACCACAAAATAATCGCCATTTTGTTTTGTTTTTAGAGAAGTTAAAGGGTTGACTAGAAGCCACCTTTTCAATCTAACACATTTTGAAATGGCCCTGTGTTTAAAAAAAAAAAATTGCATTCATATTTTTAATTAAATAATTCAGGGTATATGTTTTGATGTGTTTAAAAGCACAGAATTTTCACACTTTTTATACGACATGTAAATCTCATAAAACAGGCAACGACTTCCTTTTCATAAATCAGAAAGTTTGTTTATGACAAATTCTTGCAGCTGCATGAGATGGCAACATGGCAGCTTAGCGGGTTATTAATGGGACTGACAGGCCACAAATCATTTGTACGAATAGTAATTTGTGCTATGTAAAAAGCAGGAAAAGCTTGAAAATCTAGGGAATTAGAGTAGGAAAACAGGCATTTAAGCCAAAGGAATAAATTCCAACTGTGTGCTTGTCAGAAACACCAGATAATTGTTAGTCACCAAAAATAAGCAATTCATCGATTTTGTTTTAAATAATTAAAAGCATTAAAGATTGCATTTGCTTTTTAATGCAGACTACTAGCTCATATAGAGGTTTGTTACAAATTTTTATTTTACCTATGCGATATCACGTGTGCTTTTATGGCATCCACTATCTTACCATATGACACTGTATCATATATTGGGCAGGCTTACCACAAGACTCCATTGATTTAGTAGTTGTATGGCTACCACTGAATACAGCAATAGTTCAGAATAACCAACATAAATGCACAACACAAACAGCATATATTCACATATCTACTTCAAATGTTTTCTGTCATTCATATAAGTACAGGACCCCATATTGTTTAATTTCACCAACAGTAATCATAAATAGTGATCATGATTTCACAGATTTTAATAGATGCTTTAATTTAAAATGAACAGAGTGTTTATATATATTGTAACATCGGGGGTTGGTTTAGCTTAAAGGTAGAGCTTACCAGTGAGCCGAGTCCACGCCAGATATGCAGTTTTAAGGGCTTGTCAGCCCACTTTTATTAAAGAAAGAAAATGTCCGATAACAGAAGTGTTGCCCACACAGGGGTTTCAGCTTTCCACAGCAACAATGTAAGTTTAATCAAAAATACCAAGCCACCTGGCTCTCTTCAGCAGCACTGCTGCTCAGACTTATACTTCAGCCCTCTCGGCTCTATAACAGAGTTCCTGTACACCCAGTACCTCAGCACTCTTTTTCAGCTTCCTTTTACAGCCCACAGGCTTGGACCCTCTGTCTACTCTGACAGACCTGTGCAGACATGCACACTTCTCCCTTGCTTGCCTGGACTCCTCGGGAGGGTGGAGCCCAGAACTATGGTCAGGTGTCTACAAATAGCCCAACACACACCTGACCAGTCAATCTGCTGGTGGATCTCAAAACCTGGAGAAAGCTGCGAAAGCAGTTTTCTCCAGTCCACATTTATGCTCTGAAGCCTTGCCCCAAGCAAATGTGCATACCCTGTGTCCATTTTAACCCCATTTTCATAGCGACAGGGACTCTCACTATTACATATCCCCCCCCTTTGTTTCGATCCGGAGGGAGGAACACCAGCACCCGTCATGGTTGGGACACCTCTGTGCTGGCTGTCAGCCACGTAGGCCCAACCTTTTTTTCGGGTGCGCTTCCAGGTACGTCCCACCCTGGATCTTAACAGGGTCCTACGTTTCCCTATACTCAGCCTATTCCCTCTGTCCTTGGGGTTCCTGAGCTCACATTTCTTTTCTGTTGGCCTCCTGCCTTTCCTGCTACTTCCTTCCAACTCAGTTTCCTGATTCTGTAGAGAACCTCCTCCAGACACTACGCCTGATGAGTAACCACCTTTTCCCTCACTGGTACCTGTTTGCCCCATCACAATAGGTCTCTTGGGTTTACCAACTCTTTTGCCTCCCCGCTTCAAGTTTCCTGGTTTCCCAAAACCTCTCTCAGCATTACTGTTCTGAGACTGTTGGGGGCCTATTTTTATGGTGTTTATAACGGGACCCCTCCTCTTATTTCTGGTACCTGACTCAGCAGTCACTAATTGTTTACCAGGTTTACCTGTACCTTTGGACACCACATTATAATGTACCATTAACACATTACTTGATTCATCATTGACAGACATTTTCAAACCAACATTACACCTCTCAATGTTGCACATGTCACCAATGCCTTTTTTTTCAGCATTTGCTAGGGCAGAGTCTGCAGAGGGCACACATACCGGAGGGCCGCCATCACCCACAGGAACCTCACAGGATGTCACCTCCCCTGGGTTCACCCACTCTGCAGGCAGCTGTCCTACCACTTGACCTTTAATACCACCTGGATTTCTATCCAAAACCGGATCAGGCGAGCTCTCGTCTGATCCGCGTACCAACCTTATTGCACTTTTTACCCATTTCCCTGTCTCAGGGACCATATCAGGTTTGTCACATAAACCTATTATTGGACTGGTGACCCCAGTCTCTTTAACCACCTCTGTCTGAGCCCCGGTCAGGATTTCTGCTGTTTTCTGGTCCATGCTCGGCCCTTCCATCTCACGTGGTTTTTCCACCGGTGCAGTATACGCGCCCTTCACCGACAACTGACCAGCACCACCCTGGACCATAGCCGCAGAAATGCTTCCCATCGGGCTGTTAGGAGGTGAAACCTCAGACATTGACTCATTTTTAGTTTCTCCAAAGCATCTCCCATATACCATTTTTTCAGGAATTAACCCAGCAGCATACACAGAAGCAACTTTTAACAAGAGTAATACTTTCAAGAATAAACCATTCCTGTCTTGTTCTCCTTTGTTCTGTACAGCCTGCCATTTAGTGCTCCACCTAGTGGTACTCCACAGTACCAGGCCGTCTGACTGTGGAGGAGACACCCCAGTATAGATTGGCTGTACATCCCAAAGTTTAAGCAGCTCCTTTAATGCTTTGGTTACAGACCAGACCCTTAATCCCAGACCCAAATCCGTTCCGGGGACTTTCATTACATTGGGAATGCAGAGAGACTCATTGGCTGAGACTTGAGAAGTTGCAATTGTCAAACCAACATCCTCCCAGCTGGAGGTAACCACAGCCTGGTGCTCACCCAGAGCACTGCCAGGTGCTGGACTCATACCCAACTTCTCCGGTTCAGCATCAGTGAACTGCTCCAGAACATTACCAGTGACAACGTCACTTTGACACTCCATGACAACCTCAGTTTTGTGGGTCACGGACAATGTCTCTGCTGTGCGCTCACCCTTATTTGGTTCATCCTGCTCATGAGGGTTAACCCCTGCAGCAGCCACTGCACACTCTGGTACAAGCTGTTCTGCAGTTCCTCCTGCTGGCACAGCAGAAACTTTGTCCACCTTATTTTTGTGCATAAAAACCTCATCTATCAGGGAGATAAGATTTTTACCCCAACTATCCCAATCAGTTGTATGCGTGCTCCCTGCAGCGGTACTCTTCAGCACTGATCCATCCACCCAAAGAGACACATAAGAACAGACTGGCTTAGTTGCAGACTCATTACACAAGTCATTGTAAATCATGTCAGATTGTGGCAATATGTGTTTTAGCATAGTAGGTTGCAATACACCATATTCACCACCTTGCTCGGCTGGTGTTTCATAAACCTCACACACCTTTGCATTTTTCACAGGTTGTTTTAACCCACCATTTACCTGCACATTTTTAGTACTAACAGCTTGTACTAACACATTACCATTACACGTTACAGTACCACTCCGTCCCACCAGAGTGACATCGCAGCTGTCCAGGGCAAATTCCAAATCCAATACATGAAGTTCCCTGGAGATGTCTAGGGACAACTGTGCTATCTTACCACCCGTTGCTATGGGCAATGGCCCATTTTTGACTACCGCTTTTGCTCTGCAAGAACCTGGGGGTTTCCCAACAGCAATACATTTTCCATAATCATCAACATTGACAGCATTTGTACCTCTTGCAGGCTGTCCTAGCCCACCGCCAACTTGAGACTGGCAGACATTAGACACATCACTATTTTCCTCTTGAGATGCACACACAGGTGCAGGTTTGACTTTAACCCCTGCCTCCCCACTGCACAGGGTACTGCACAGGGACAAGTCACCCTCAAGAACACATTCAGTGGCCCCACTAACTGGGGTCACTCTCACATCATCAGGGACAGTCTCGTAACCAGTCCTTTTATACATGAAATCAGCAGTTCCAGCCACCATTTCATTAAAGACAGTCTTACCCACCGCAGTAGTTGGGGTCACCATCTTCATTTGAGTACGTTGTCTTATGAACCAATCCTCTGCTGCACTTTTACTGGCCAACTCCCCCTGGTGGCCACGGGATGAAACTACAGCAGGCATCTCCCACTGTTTAGCACCACCTGCCGACACAACAGGAAACTCCTTCTTGTTGCTAGGGGTGACTGCAAACATATTTTCACAGGAATCTGGGCCCGCAGATAAAGACCTTTTCTCAGCAATATTATCTCCAGCTGAATTCCAGAACCTAGGACAAGAAAACATGCCACGCCCCAGCTGGCCACATTCCAGGCATGGTACTGGACGACTTTTTCCCAGAGCGCTTCTCTCCTGGTGATTCCCAGCTGGCTGGAACGCACAAGCCTTTGCGGGGATGCTGAGCCAAATCTCCTCTGCAGCTCCTCCTGTCCGGCACCACTTTCACTCTCGTCGCCATGGGAGATCGCACTCTCCCAGCAGAACTTTGCTGGCTCTCTCCAACATGATGTATCGGTTTCTCCTGAAGCCACTTGCCACGATCCTGGTTAGACATACCCCATGGTACACAGACAGCCCGACTGGCTTCCTCTCTGTTGCTATGGGCAACCACTCTTGGTCTCAGCCTTTCTCTTTGTAAATAGCATGGGCTTCTCTCTGCTGGATCCTGACACATTGACATTTTTCACAATAGCTACTGTTTTAACTGCAGCAGCATTGCCAGGGGCAACAACACCCCTCTTCCAGTTATGGACATCCAGCCGCTCTCCCCTTACACTGAGGGTTGGCTTTCTTTCCTCTGTAGCTTTGTCCAGCGCTGCCAGGTGCCGCTTGCACCAGTCCACAGCCGATTCAAACACTGGTGGACTTTCCATATTCGCAGTCACTCCACTGCACTTTTGCGGCCTCCAGCAAAAAATGAAGTACTGTCACTTTAGAGCAAGTTGCTTTTCACTTCATGCAAGCTTTCCTCACCTGCACCGTGCACACACAGATTGTGCTGTCTCATGCACACAAACACAGTTCATAGCAGAAAAAAAAATTTGACTTTTCATTCACAGGTACACCACCTGCAACACGCAATGCCTTTTGCCTGGCTGCACTTCCACACACAGCCAATAGTTCCTGACTTGAACTCACTGTGGAGCAAGGACCCGGATTCCACCGTCTTCTGCCCGCATCCAACAACCACTTGTAACATCGGGGGTTGGTTTAGCTTAAAGGTAGAGCTTACCAGTGAGCCGAGTCCACGCCAGATATGCAGTTTTAAGGGCTTGTCAGCCCACTTTTATTAAAGAAAGAAAATGTCCGATAACAGAAGTGTTGCCCACACAGGGGTTTCAGCTTTCCACAGCAACAATGTAAGTTTAATCAAAAATACCAAGCCACCTGGCTCTCTTCAGCAGCACTGCTGCTCAGACTTATACTTCAGCCCTCTCGGCTCTATAACAGAGTTCCTGTACACCCAGTACCTCAGCACTCTTTTTCAGCTTCCTTTTACAGCCCACAGGCTTGGACCCTCTGTCTACTCTGACAGACCTGTGCAGACATGCACACTTCTCCCTTGCTTGCCTGGACTCCTCGGGAGGGTGGAGCCCAGAACTATGGTCAGGTGTCTACAAATAGCCCAACACACACCTGACCAGTCAATCTGCTGGTGGATCTCAAAACCTGGAGAAAGCTGCGAAAGCAGTTTTCTCCAGTCCACATTTATGCTCTGAAGCCTTGCCCCAAGCAAATGTGCATACCCTGTGTCCATTTTAACCCCATTTTCATAGCGACAGGGACTCTCACTATTACAATATATATATATATATATATATATATATATATATATATATATATATATATACATATACACTATATTGTCAAAAGTATTGGGACACATGCCTCTACCTGCACAAGAACATTAATGGCATCCCAGTGTTAGTCCCGTAGGGTTCAATATTGAGTTGGCCCACCCTTTGCAGCTATAACATCTTCAACTCTTCTGGGAAAGCTGTCCACAAGGTTTAGGATGTTAAAATGTTGTTGCGCCTATACCCTTATCAATGTACGTTTGTTAATATTAATGTGTAACGTGACTTCCTCAGGGGCATGGGGCCGGTTGCGCATGACAAGGTTCTGTACTGGTGACAATCAGGCTGCCATAGAAACGTATCAACAGACCTACTTTTTTTAAAATCACATAAAAATAATTATTAAAGGTGTCTAATATCATCCATCCATTGGATTTTACATAAAGTACTCTTTTACTTCTTTTTTACTTCTTTATGTAAAATCCAATGCATGGATGATATTAAGCACCTTAAATAATAGTTTGAGGTGGAGGAACTTGAGTGGCATGTGCAGTCTTGACTTCAACTCGATAGAACACTTTTGGGATGAATTAGAGCGGAGAATGCAAGCCAGATCTTCTTGTCCAACATCAGTGCCTGACCTCACAAATGCGCTTCTGGAAGAATGGTCAAACATTCCCATAGACACACTCCTAAACCTTGTGGACAGCCTTTTCAGAAGAGTTGAAGCTGTTATAGCTGCAAAGGGTGGGCCAACTCAATATTGAACCCTACGGACTAATGCCCCGTACACACGATCGGACATTCCGACAACAAAATCCATGGATTTTTTCCAATGGATGTTGGCTCAAACTTGTTTTGTCTACACATGGTTGCACAAAGTTGTTGGAATTTCCGATCGCCAGGAACGCGGTCACGTACAGCACGTATGATGAGACTATAAAAGGGCAGTTCAGAACCAAGTGCGGCACCCTTTGGGCTCCTTTTGCTAATCTCGTGTTAGTAAAAGTTTGGTGAGAGACGATTCGCGCTTTTTCAGACTCGTGGCTTTCAGATTGTTTTCTGCTGTTCAGTTTGTGCTTGTGGGTTTGTATCTGGTTTTCAGTGCATGCAGTGAGTTCGTATTTGATTATTCAGTGCGTTCTTGTCCACTCGTTGCTGTTTTTCAGGTCGCTCTTCACAGGCCTTGCTGTTCTTCAGTGTGTTCTGTTACTTGTTCTGAGCAGCCGACCGTTTTCTAGCCATGTTGCGTATACGTACTCCTCGTAGAGTTCGTGCTGTGCGGGGGCTTGGTGTTGGGGTCCTTACCTTGACACAAGTCCAGTCCATGAACAGGGTGGGGAGGAGTTCATGGACGAAGAATTGGTTGCTCCAGCATGACCAGTTCTGTCACATGCCTTTGCTTCGTGAGATCCGTGAGAATAATCCTATCGATTTCAGGAACTTTCTCCAGATGACGGACCCAGTATTTCACCGTTTGTTGGCTTTGCTGACCCCTTATATCAGCAGGCAGGATACCTGCATGAGGCAAGCCATCACTCCGGAGCAGAGGCTTGTCGCCACCCTGCGGTACTTGTCGATGGGGAGAAGCCTGCAGGACCTTAAGTTCTCGACAGGCATCTCCCCCCAGCCTCTGGGGATCATTATCTCAGAGACCTTTTCTGCAATCATCCAGGTCCTGCAGAAGGAGTATATTAAGGTAAGATTTTTTCCTTTAACATCACATTTTATTGTTTTTAATGTTTGCTAATGTAATGTATTTCTTTCCTCATTCCCTAATTACCATGATTGTAATATGCTGTGAATGTCCCCTTTGTCCTCATGCATGCTGGATTTTTATGTAATTTTTTTTGTCCTTCATACATATTTGCCTTCACTTACCTCCCCAGCATGCTCTCCTGGCCCTATGTTCACGTTGTGTAACTTAACAATGTGTTTTGTCAGCTCCATAGTAGTGCTTTACCCTAAATACCCCCTAAAATGTTTAAAATTGTGATGTGTGCTTTAACTACAGGCAGAGTGCCAGAGGCTTTTTTTTGTGTCGAAAAATAATTTGGAACCCTCCCTCCCCCCACCTGCTAACTCAGCTGATACCAATCCTCTATCTGCTGACTTTGCCAAACCCATACACACTATACTTACCTCTTTTGTGGTCATATTTATGGATGAATTCCCCAAAGCATGTAGTGCAAGGGCCTGCCTGAATACTTTCAAATGGTACTGTTTTAAGTTTTTGTATCCTATTATTATCTTGATAGGTAATAGCAGAATGTAAAAATGTGCTAAAATGTGTACAGTGTATATTTATCTCTTTGTATTATGACACTTCTTACCTGTCCAATGGGCTGCCAATAGTGTAAGTAAGGAGGGGCTGGCCAAAGTAAGACACATTATTTAGGTATTCTTCTCTCAAAGAAGTGGAGAGGGTTACCTGTCCAAAACATCTCCCCCCCATAAAATTTTACAAATGGTCCATGGGGGGGAGGGGAGGAATCTGATAGGTGGACCTTATACCTTTGTCTTTAAATAGTCCCTAAAATAAATGTTATAATACTGATGTTGGCCAAGAATGTTTGTGTCTAATCTGCTTTCCATGTTATGTGCAAAATGATTAATTTATTTTACTTGTTTTACTCCACAGTTTCCTTCCAACCCACAGGAATGGCAGACTGTGGCCTCCCACTTTGCCCAGTGGTGGGACTTTCCTAACTGCGGAGGGGCAATTGATGGAAAACATGTCCACATCGTCCCACCACCCAACTTGGGGTCATACTATTACAACTATAAGGGGTTCAATAGTATTGTGATGTTGGCGGTGGTGTCGGCTACTTATGAGTTCCTGTATGTGGACATGGTGATGAATGGCCGTATGTCAGATGGTGGAGTCATCGCCCAGACGGAGTTCTACAGGCACCTCCAGAATGGCAGCTTGGACTTGCCACCTCCAGAAGACAATGTGGAAGGACTCCCATTCGTCTTTGTTGTGGATGAAGCGTTTGCGCTGGGGACCATCTTATGCGGCCATTCCCTATGAGGACTCTCACCCCGGACCAGAGGGTTTTTAATTACCGGCTGGCCAGAGCCAGAAGAGTGGTGGAGAACACGTTTGGAATCATGGCCAGCCGGTTCCGCCTATTTCTTACACCCATACACATGGCGGAGTATAAACTCAATCATATCATCCTGGCTGAATGAAATGAACCAACCCTGATGGCGCTTGAAGCTGGCTTGCCCCCCCTGAGTACCCGCGAGGTCCGTCTAAGATACTTTGAATACTTTGCGGGTAGGGGGGCCATCAATATGCCAGACAATGTCTGAGACATTTTTTAAATAAAAAACTAATTTTAACTACTAAAATATTTGCTGACATTTACTGCTTGTGTTTTTTTAGCTGACCCTCACTTAAATTTGTGTAGTCCTGAAAATGGCATAATTGTGTAACATTATAAAGCACTGTTGGGTGTTATTTACTAAAGGCAAAGACACTTTGCAGTACAAGCACTTGTGCACTTGAGCCGGCACTTGTAGTGCAAAGTGGATTTGCCCTTAGGAAATAACCCCCATTGTCACAGAAAACACCAATTTTACCTCAACAAAAGTTTTGAGCATTGAAACAATAATCCACACATTCTTGATTATCAATCTTTTTAATACCAGCACAATCACATGTGCATTTATAAAAGGTTTTAAAAAAAACAACATGTTTGTTGTATAACAATTTTCTGGGTCACATTAATAAAAGTAGAAATGTCCATTTAAGATAAAACAGGCATGTTTCAAACCAACAAGAAATACACAAATCTGGAACTTACAAAGTTCAACTTTGTTATAAATTGAAGGCAATATCAGACATGAGTATTTATAAACTGTGTTCGATATTGTGTTCAGATGGGGTGAAGTCACCCCTGGAAAAGCCAAATTTTGAAAATACACAAATTGCCGAATGTCAACATGTGCTAGCTGCCATCACAAGGGATCAAGGGACGTGTTTTGGGGCTACAACCCCTTCCTCTCAGCTACTTTATTATTGAGGGAGGGGTTGCACCCACAAAACGCATACACTGATCTTCCGTGATGGCAGATAGCACATGTTGACACACTGTGTGCATCTTCAAAATTTGGCTTTTCGAGAATATGTAAAAAAAGTGCAAAATTTTTTAGGTAAAAAAAGCACAACAAAGCACAACAAAGTAAGGGATTTGGAGGTGTTTTAAACTCTCCCTAAAACATCAATGATGTTCTTCATTTTGTTTTGAACATCATTGATGTTTTGCTTGATGTTTTCCAAATCCCTATTACACCCCATGATCTCCTCGATCAAGATCTGTGCACTTTCTCTGGTGAAATGACCTGGATCCACTACATCACGATCACCTAAAAATATAGAAACAAAAACAAACCATGTATTATTAATATGCATCCATCTCTTACCTGAGCCTGTGGTCGCAGACACTCACCTGTTATGGTGACTATTTCCACCACGTCTCCCTCCTCCTCCTCTGCTTGGCTTTGGGGGATTTCCACTTCTTCCTGAGGTGAGGGGTCTGTTGTCTCCTCGGATGAATGGTGTCCTCCGAGTCTTTTTTCCCCTATGTAAAAAAAATAGGTATACAGTACTTAGCACACAGATATTTGATGGCAGAAATAGGAATATGAAACATTGCTTGGAAGTGGGGTACAATTGTCTGTTTTGGCAGATGAAGAAATATTGTTTTCCTTTGTCAAGCTAAAATACTTACCTGTTTTGTGCAAGCTTCACAGATGGAGACACTCCTATAGTATACACTGGAGCACTTGTGTGGGACCCCCTAATAAAAAGTTTGTTCTTGTGTCCTACATTAGTGCTCCAGCATCCAGATGTGTAAACAGCTGCTGAGTGTCCTCTCCTTACACAGAATCTAGTTTGCATTACATTCTAGTTACAAACCCATCTAGACACCAAAATTTAGTTAACAGAAGTATGCCTGAAAAAATGTTTAGAACTGCATATGGACAAAACATAGTGTTTTCTATGCCGAACGAACAAATAATGTGCCCATGAACATGAAAGTTGCCATTTTAAACTGTACAACAGTTAAGAAAAGCACATGGAGCAGCACGAACGTAATAAAAATAAAGAATAGGAACACAGGACAACTACTTACTTTTTTGCAGCACTCTCCTGATCCTTCTGTACTGCTCGTGCTCCCTTAAAGAGGAGTTCCACCCAGTGGGGCCGTCAAAAAAAAAAAAAAAATTAAAAGTCAGCAGCTTCAAATACTGCAGCTGCTGACTTTTAATTGGGCACTCACCTGTCCCTGGGTCCAGCGATGCGGGGGATCGAAGCCCCACTCGTCCCCCCCTCCGCTCGTCGGCGCCGGCATTTCATCTGTGGGCGCCGGGCTGTGGCTTCACAGCCTGGCACCCACTGTGCATGCGCGAGCGGCGCCGCGTGCCGTGATTGGGCGCTCAATCACCTGAGACCTGTAATGGGTCCCAGATGATTGACAGGAGGGAGGGAGCAGAGCGGAGCCCTTCCTGTGCCTGGGGGGAAGTGATGTCACCAGCCCAGGCAAAGGAACAGGCAGACTACGAGGGACCACCTAGCAAAAGGCATTTAGAGGTAAGTGAAAAAAAAATCCAAATGTTTTTTTGTTTTTTTTTTAGAATTTTTCCAGGTATTTTTGTTTTTTGGGTGGAACCCCACTTTAATTTGAGGTCTGACCACTGCTTCCTGAGTTGATCCTTGGATCGCCGTTCCCCAAATATACCGGTGCAGACTCTTGACTACTTTCGCCATGATCTTGGCCTTTCTGACATTGGGGTTGGGGTAAGGTCCATAGTTCCCGTCATAGTCGGCCCTTTTCAGGATGTCCACCATCTCCATCATCTCCCCAAAGGACATATTTGAGGCCTTAAATCATCTCCTCCGGTATCGTGACGTTTCTGGCTCCGGGCTTTCCTCCTCCTCCTCATTGGTGTAATTATCAGACACCTGCTCTGTCTCCACCATGTGCTCTTCCCCACTGCGCCGAACGTGAAGGGGCGGGGAATAGACTAGAAAGAACGTCAGGGGCGGGCAGAGATTCACGCATACGCAGTGTATATAAAGCGTAACACGCGTGCGTAGTACTTACAATCTGTGAGCGGAGGAAGGAGTATCGGAGGCGCTGATCGTGATAACGAAGGTAAGATTTAAAATTGGGCCTATACTGCTTCTAGATTGAGGCCTATATTGTGACAAGATTAGGAGACTTTAGCCTGACATTAGGGTTTGTCTTGTGTTGTGTCTTGCAGAGAAAATAGATATCTTGAAGAATCAGGAGTTTATATGCATATTCATAGATATGTTCAGGGAGCTGCCCTGTCTGTGGCAGGTAAACAACCCTGATTATAAGAATCAAATAAAGAGGAAGGCAGCGCTGGATAATTTGCTGCAATTTGTGAAGCCGGTGATCTCCACGGCAGACATCCCCTATTTGAAGGCCCTAATTGGTGGCATGAGGAGCACTTATCTAAGGCGCAGAGCAAGAAGCAAGAGAGCAAGAAGGTCCAGGATTCCCAGAGATCAGGAGCAGCAGATGACATTTATGCCCCCAGGCTGTGGTATTATGACAGACTGCATTTTCTGGCAGGTCAGACTGAACCCAGGCCAGCACTCTCCAATCTTCCTTCCACGCTTCCTTCCCCCCCAGCTGATGTTTCTGACGTCCAACCTGGGCCTTCCAGGCAGCAACATGTGCTGGACCCCAGCTTGAGCCAGGTATAGCAGTCTTCTAAATATTTCTAGTTGTCAAATTAATGATGTTAAATAGATGTTAGTTTGGAGTACTAATTTCTGATTGTGATTGATGAACCACAAACTAAAAGGATGTCCATTTTTCATACACAGGAAAGTCTCAGCCAGGAGGTGGCCGGGCCAAGCAGGCTGCCCAATACCCAGGTCCTTCCCCTCCACCTTCAAAGACAAAGTGGCAGGAAGAGGAGTAACCTGGAGGAGGCTGCAATAGGCCTATTTTGGAAGGCTACTGAGGCCCTCAGAACACCCCACAGTGTGGAAGAGGATTTTGCTGCCATAACAGCCTGCAAAATGATGGAAATAGAGGAGGGCCAATGCCTCTTATGTGAGTGTGTCATTTTAGAAGCTCTACAGAAGGGGTTGAGGGGCCAACTCACATGCGAAAGCCACATTTGTCAGCTCACCCATGGTCCTCCTCCTCCTCCAGGTCCTACTCCTCCTCCTGCCACACCTCCAACACCAGAGCCACAGCCGGGAAGGAAGCATGTAAGGAAGACCAGAGAGTGATGACCTGGGTTCAATCTGGTCTGGCAAAAGATGCAGGCTCATGTATGACCACAGCCTGGGGACATAGATGTCATCTGGTGCTTTCATGATCTCTTGGACTTCTGGACCAGACTGCACTCACCTAGATATGGACTCCTCAGGCCACCAATTTTGCATTTAAATAATTGATGTCTTCCCTGGGGGTCAAAGGCTTTGCCAATTTCTGCTGTTTCTCCCTCTATGTTTGGTTATGAGCCCTTAATAAAGGAATTTTAGTTTCAATTATACTTGTCTATGTGTGTTTTCCTTCAAAAAGGACAGTTTGTGAGGAGGCAGGTACATTTCAAAAATACAATGTGAAATTAACAAGGGACACCAACACCAAACAATCTCCTTGAGATTAAATAATACAAGATAATAATGGTGTTGTGGTAACTTGACACACAAAACACACCCAAAAATATTTTGGAGTAAAAAAAAAAAAAAAATACAAGATCAGGCTTTAAAAAAATACAAACCAAAAAAAAAAAAAATTGTCACATGTGACAAATCAAAATATATTGATGAAATCACGATAAATAATAAAGAAAGAAGTTTGTGAGAAGTCTGTGTGAATATGAGCAGCAAAAATACTTCATTCTTCTAGCATTATAAAGACGAAGAGAGTGCGCTGCATTAAACTATTTAAAACATTGCAGCCTGACGAAAGTGCTATATCCATTCCGAACGCTAATTTTACCACAACGAGCAGTTATGTCTCGGAATTTATTCTGAGCATGCGTGGCACTTTGTGCGTCGGAATTGGCCACACATGGTCAGAATTGATGCGATCGGATTTTGTTGTCGGAAAATGTTATAGCCTGCTCTCAAACTTTGTGTGTCGGAAAATCCGATGGAAAAAGTCAGATGGAGCCCACACACGGTCGGAAATTCCGACAAGCTCTGATCGCACATTTTCTGTCGGAAAGTCCGACCGTGTGTACAGGGCATTAGACTGGGATGCCATTAAAGTTAACGTGCGTATAAAGGCAGGTGTCCCAATACGTTTGACAATATAGGGTGTATGTATATTTTTATATACCGTGCCTTGCAAAACTATTCATCCCCTTGGCTTTTTACCTATTTTGTTACATTACAGCCTTCAGTTCAATGTTTTTTTAATCTGAATTATATGTGATGGATAAGAACACAATAGTCTAAGTTGCTGAAGTAAAATTAGAAAAATATATACATAAAACTATTTTTCAGGAATAAAAAACTGATAATTGACATGTGCGTATGTATTCACCCCCTTTGTTATGAAGCCCATAAAAAGCTCTGGTGCAACCAATTACCTTCAGAAGTCACATAATTAGTGAAATGATGTCCACCTGTGTGCAATCTGTCAAAGTGTCACATGACCTGTCATTACATATACACACCTTTTTTGAAAGGACCCAGAGGCTGCAACACCTAAGCAAGAGGCACCACTAACCAAACACTGCCATGAAGAGCATCAAGGAACTCTCCAAACAAGTAAGGGACAATGTTGTTGAGAAGTACAAGTCAGGGTTAGGTTAAAAAAAAATCCAAATCTTTGATGATCCCTAGGAGCACCATCAAATCTATCATAACCAAATGGAAAGAGCATGACACAACAGCAAACCTGCCAAGAGACGGCTGCACACCAAAACTCACAGACCGGGCAAGGAGGGCATTAATCAGAGAGGCAGCACAGAGACCTAAGGTAACCCTGGACGAGCTGTAGAGTTCCACAGCAGAGACTGGAGTATCTGTACATAGGACGACAATAAGCAGTATGCTCCATAGAGTTGGGCTTTATAGCAGAGTAGCCAGAAGAAAACCATTACTTTCAGCAAAAACAAAATGGCACATTTTGAGTTTGCAAAAAGGCATGTGGGAGACTCCCAAAATGTATGGAGGAAGTTGCTCTGGTCTGATGAGACTAAAATTGAACTTTTTGGCCATCAAAGAAAACGCTATGTCTGGCGCAAACCCAACACATCACATCACCCAAAGAACACCATCCCCACAGTGAAACATGGTTGGGCAGCATCATGCTGTGGGGATGTTTTTCAGCAGTTGGGACTGGGAAACTCGGCAGAGTTGAGGGAAAGATGGATGGTGCTAAATACAGGGATATTCTTGAGCGAAACCTGTACCACTCTGTGTGTGATTTGAGGCTAGGATGGAGGTTCACCTTCCAGCAGGACAATGACCCCAAACACATTGCTAAAGCAACACTTGAGTGGTTTAAGGGGAAACATGTAAATGTGTTGGAATGGCCTAGTCAAGGCTCAGACCTTAATCCAATAGAAAATCTGTGGTCAGACTTAAAGATTGCTGTTCACAAGCGCAAACCATCTAACTTGAAGGAGCTGGAGCAGTTTTGCAAGGAGGAATGGGCAAAAATCCTAGTGGTAAGATGTGGCAAGCTCATAAAACTTATCCAAAGCGACTTGGAGCTGTGATAGCCGGAAAAGGTGGCTCTACAAAGTATTGACTTTAGGGGGTTGAATAGTTATGCACATTGACTTTTTCTGTTATTTTGTCCTATTTGTTGTTTGCTTCACAATAAAAAAAAAAAAAAACCTCTTCAAAGTTGTGGGCATGTTCTGTAAATTAAATGATGAAAATCCTCAAACAATCCATGTTAATTCCAGTATTAAAATGAATATGTGACAGCGCTGCATCAAAATAATTAACAAATGCAAATAATAACAATAATGATCCTGTGTGAAACGTGATACACTGAAAAATAAATGTTCAATAGTAATGGCAGTAATAATGTGCACACTTGAATATGCAAAAAACAAAAAACAAATTCCAAATAAAGTGATAATCTCCTCTATTGACATACGGAAAGATGCAGAGTATTTCTTTACTCAGCACAACATCTAAGTGTAAAGTGCTCCCACCACCACATGCAGTAGTCACTCACCTCCTTGCAAGACCCTGAGGGGGTCAAACACACCAAAAAAGTTATCAATTCCTGGTTATCATGTGAAGTAGAAGACATTGGGTGACACTGGATACAGAATACTCCACAGTATCCCGTCATATTCAGAGAAGATGAAAGCCCTAAGAAAGGCCAAGGTGCCGGTTTTAAGGAACTGCCTTCCATTTCTCAGAGCACCCCTCAAGGAGTTTTGCTCTTGACATTTCACAGGTTGCGGCCCTCTGACTTATATGAACAGGCACCTACTGAGAAACTAAGAGCACTAGGGTGGTGGGATCACAAGAGTATGGAGTGAACGTCTCTTGCAGAACTAGGTACTGGCAACACAGGCATGAGAAGAGTGTCTTACAGCACTTGGGTGTCCCGAACATTGACGTGAAGGTCTTTTGCCACACTGGGGTACTGAAAACACAAGACATATGTAAGAGTCTTTTGCAGCACTGAGATGCTGAGAACACAGGAACACAAGGGTAAGAGTTTCTTGAAGCACTGAGGAGAACTGAGTGCAGAACCATCCAGAACCCACTGGAAGTACACAGATTACACAGGTGCAGGAATGCTGGAAGCTCTCTTGGAAGACTCAAGGCTCACAGGTGCTAGAATGCTGTGAGCTCTTCTGGAGTACATAGGCATGCAGGCACAGGAATGCTGATAGCTCCAGGTGAAGAAACAAGAGACATATTTAGAAGACGCTGCAGCTTGGGAGCTAGCATACTGGCACATTTCTTAAACGCTAAGCAATGCATGCACTGGTTCCTGGCAGTGGATTGGCTATGGTAATGGTGGCTTGTGATTGGCTGCATGGCTGTGGTCCCAAAGAGAAGGAAAGTGCTGGTACCGGAACAAGACACAGGTAAGTGTGGCAGCAAAACTAATAACTCTACTAATAAGTACTAATTAGATTGTAATAACAAAAATGTTACAGGTAAAATACCATGATGCAAGGTTGAAAAATGTACACTTTAAAGATGATACTGTATGGTGTAATGTGAATTGCAATAACTTTGAGAAGAATATTTTAAGAAAGCTGCAAGCCACAATTTATTTCAAAACACAAATATTGTCAAATTGGTTTACACCTAATGAGTGGCTTTGGGGGATTAAAGATAGTAGCATGTGAAAAAATTATTGGATTTCTTGGTTTTATTTGGTTTTATAACAGAAGCAAGTGAATGCATATGAATAAACAAGTATTTATCATTGCTTTTATATTTATAAAAACTTTGTACACTTTCAAATGTTGGTTTAACTAGGTATTTGGGTAGTTATATTCCCTGTGCTGTGTGTTTGCATTGCCATATACAGTATTGGGCTGTTATGGTTGCAATTTTTAGTGTCAAGACTGATCAGTTTGCCAATGTCTATGTAATTATCTGTAACGAAACATCCCACTCTCTGCTTGAGTGCTTTTGTCATATACCGCTTCCTCCCAGTCTGAATATAGATATCAGATATTCCAACCGCTCCCAACAGCAAACCAGGCAATACTCATTTGGTTGCTGAACATGGACTGTTTATTAGAACAAGAATACAGTCTTATATACAGTTGAAGAGGAGGTTCCCCCTCCTGTTCATATTACTCTAACAATATGCCTGTAACCAGAAACCTAATTAACATGAGCTAGTTATCTAATCATTTACCCAGACTTGGTGACTTGGTGACTCAGAGATATGACCTTTCAGGGTAGACTTGCTGTCTCCTCACTCAACTTACAATATACATAAGTATAAACACACCCCCCAATAGTTTGCTAGGAGACAAACGAGTGTTAATGAGACAATAAACTATTGGGTGAAAGACCCGGGCTTTACAGATCTCATTAATCTGCATTCCTTTCACTGACATCTGACACCTGTCCACTGAGTCCCAAGCTGGCAGATACCGTTATGGCCTCTTTAATAATGTCCTTTTGCATTACATAACAGAATATGTTAGTAAATGCTTGTAGCTCCCTCAAATGCCAGGGCCCAAAGTCGGTAGGCAAGAGGCTAGCATTCAGTCCCCTCCAAAAGCCTCTGTCCCGGGTGAGTCTATCACATTTCTCCCCCATCAAAAGTCGACTAACAAGGTCCCAGACCTCCACCTTGTCTGGACATGCATTAGTCAGGCAGAGTGAACTCACATAGTCTGTCCACATGATCTCAATTCTTGGCTGCAGGGAAAAGTTGACCTCAGTAGGTGTGGGGCAGAGGTCATTGACTCTCTGTACAGCTGCCAGTGCTTCAGCTGGGTGGTTTTTAACATTCGGGCTCGGCCTGCTGATGGGCAGAGGGGCCTTACACCCCAGTTTCCTGAAGCTGTAGAGACACTGTAGGTGCTAGGCAGAGGCCAGTGGCGCTCTGCCCTGTTGCCAGCACTTCTGCTGGATATCATCCGCTTTGGCTAACCATTGGGACAGGAGGCTGGATTCCTCCACTCCCAAACTGTGTAGCTGCTATAGGGGAGGTGAGTCAGCTGCTTCCTCTTCTGTTCCCTCATCTGGCGGCTGGGATGACATATCTGTGGTACTGTCTCCCAGGTGCATGGATCTTTGCTGGGGAGGAAAGACTGCTTCCTCCACCCTGGTCGACTGTTGGGGAGGGACAACAAACACCTCCTCTACCATCTCCCCCTGTATCCTGATCTGCTGCTGGGAAGTGACCGCCACCTTCTCACCCTGAGCCTCTGGAACTGCCACAGATGTGGAGCAGAGGGTCTTGGACCCTCTGTCCGGTGGCCAGTGCTTCAGCTGGGGCAGTTCCTTGTAACTCCAAAGATGCTACTGTTGGTGCTGGGCAGAGCTCCGTGATGTTCTGCCCTGATGCTAGCTCTTTTGCACACTTGGTTGTTCTTCCTCTGCAGAAAAGTCAATTAAATCACAAGTCTCTGGAATTGCTGAAAATCCAGGGCACGGGTTGGCTGCACTTGGGCCCAGTGCCAACACTTTGGCAGGTGACTCATAATCTATAACATCCTCTGATGAATGGTCAATTAAATCCATACATTCTGGGGTTTGTGGCCGGAGAGATGAGCTGACTGTTCCATCTCCCATACCGTCATCCAGCTGCTGAACAGACATATTCCTAGATCCAAGATCATCCCATGCATCATCAAGGTCAGTCAGCACTTGCTGCATCCACCGTAAGACCTCCACGTTCATAACTGAGTTGTCAGCTGGTATTTCCTGATAGTCCCAGGCAAAGGGAGCTCAGACCTGCTGCTGAGCAGAGTCTAGCAGCTATCTGTAGGCAATTTCCAGCTCCCATTCCTGATTGGCTAGAAACGCCAAATCTTCCAGTGCCCAGGGAACTTCTGAGACATTCAGCATCTGTTCTCTGTATTCCGAGATTTCTTCCAAATGCCACTCCAAATGGCTCCCAAAGTCAGGGCTCTGTGACAGCCTCCCTAATAACAGCACCAGGCAGCCGTAGCCAAGGCTTCTGTTGGGGTGTCATCCGCTGTCCACGGGCACACTTGGGCTACATACAAGTGGAGGGCTCTGTAGCTCTCCTCCAACCGCATCTCCACCGGGACCAGCCTGGTTAACTCAGCTTTCCATTCCTTATGCTGTTGTTCCCACAAAAACACCATTCGCACTTCGTACTGCGACCCGTACCTTTCCTTGAAGAAGGAGAGAATTTTTCCCTGTCGCTGCTCATGGGCTAGCGCTTCCTTCCAGAGTTCCCAGCGGATAGAATCATACCACCCAAGCAGGACCCGCTCTGATACTGGTCCCATGTGCTGTATCCGCATCTCTCGCAACCTCCTTCAGAATTCCTCTTCCATGGTGGCTGGTATCTGTACCTCTCCTCCTCTCCTGCTATCTGGACCTTGGATCCAGGTGGAGGTTTGGATGTCCCAGACTGCAGGAAGCATCCCACTGCTGCCACCAATGTAACGAAACATCCCACACTCTGCTTGAGTGCTTTTGTCATATACTGCTTCCTCCCAGTCTGAAAATAGATATCAGATATTCCAACCATTCCTAACAACAAACCAGGCAATACTCATTTGGTTGCTGAACATGGACTGTTTATTAGAACAAGAATACAGTCTTAAGGTGTGTTAGTGAGACAATAAACTATTGGGTGAAAGACCCAGGCTTTCCAGATCTCATTAATCAGCATTCCTTTCACTGACATCTGTGCACTGAGTCCCAAGCTGGCAGCGACCATCATGGCTTCCGTAATAATGTCCTTTTGCATTACATAACAGAATATCTTCCTAAATGCTTGAAGCTCCCTCAAATGCCATGGCCCACAGTTGGTAGGCAAGAGGCTAGCATTCAGTCCCCTCCAACAGCCCCTGTCCGAGGCGAGTCTGTTACATTATCCATCTAGTGTGTCCCTATCTGCTAAAGGGACAGGCAACTTCTTGTTCCAGGTCCCAGGTCACATAGCATCCACTGTATGCCTTGCCATTATTCCTCTATTGCATCACAGATCTGGGAGTGCTAATGTGATAAAACAGTGATCTCTCTGTTTATTGCTCTGCCTGTTTTTTCCTGTCAGATTTAATTACTAGCTCTCACCTGCACAAACACTAGACTGAGAGACCCAGGGATTGTAGGATATGTAGTTTCTTCACAGGAAGTGTCAGTTCTTAAACTAGAGACAGAGGTCACACATCAACCTACGCAGTGTCATGCTGCGTGCCTCATGTTTGAACACAAACTTAAACTTCTGAAACCAGAATATGAAGATACATATTCTGGTGTCAGGTGTCTGCATACAGAGCAACAAATGATTCCGTGAAGCTACATGATCAATCTTATGCAGATGAAAAATACAAGCTGCAGGTAGAAAGGTTCATAATTACTTTAACTTAGATTTTGTATTGTGATCTTCCAAACTCATCAATCTAGCAGTAGCTGTAAAAAATGACGTTTGTCATTGGGGTCCTATGCTGCATTGGTAAGAATTTCTAGACATGCAGCTTCCCTTATAGGTGAGCTGACAAATTAATTGAATACAGGAAATTTCTGCTGTCTGTTTGAATTTTTAAGTTTTTATTATGGAAAGATTTGTATTATTATAAGTATAAATCAGTCAATTTACTGCAACAGACAACAACAAGTATCCACTCATGATTAGGCATTATTACTCAGGGATAGGTCACAATAGTAGTATATAATATGGGAAATAAAGCAGATAGGTCATATGTCAGCATTTACATACCAAGAACTGTTTAGAATGATATATTCAAAGTAAAGTCTGGCCAAAGTTCATTGTATTGTTTTCATTGTGTCCAATAAATTTAGCATATTATAAAGTGTTCACATCCCACTCTTTACAATTATATTATCCCTTTTATATGATAATATTTTCCCTATATATTAAGCACAATATCACACAGCACGCAGGGGGGGATTATTGAATAGGTATAGTAGATTGTATTTCCAGCCAGGGAGACCAAATGTTTTGCTTGCGTCTATCTAGCAAGGTTACTCTGTGGTATAAGCAAGGAAGCTGAGATTTCTGCAGTGTGTAAATGTGCTTTTACTACACAAAGATGCTGTATATACAAAACTATTACAATCTTAGGAATACAATACAAGACTGACAAATATCTATAACAAGCAAAATGCCTAGCAAATGAACATCCTATGGTCTATACCAGTACAAATACACTTAAAGGTTACTTATCTTCTGTTACTGTATGTTTGTGATCTCCATTGCCAACGATTCTTCTTCACTTCATCACTAAGAAAATTCATTCTAAACATTCATTTTCCTTGAATGCAACACTTCCCATATTTCTGTCATTGAGAAGGTGTTTCAGTCTTTAACTAATTGTTCTTTAGAAAGTCCATTCTAAAGTTCTTTAGAAACAAGTCCAGGCTTGTAATACATCAAGGCCTTGCTCTCCACAGCTCTTGCGATCTTCCGTCATTCTTTCCATCATGTCCTATGGATCAAATTGGAGGCAGCCTGTGGAGTGGAAAACAAAGTGGATTATCTGTTCCTTCTAATAATACATAAACAGTAGATCCAGGCCCTTCAGCTAAAATCTCTCCTCTAAGTGTCTTTCTTCCTGTATATCTGACTAACACTTTGCCCCCTGCCTGTACCCACTTCTGACCCTCCCAAAGAACATCAATAGGGAGGAGAGGAAATATACTGATATTTCCCAGAAGATCACTGCTGTTTATTTTGGAAGGTTTGATGTTATGTAGCCTCACTTTCCACTCTTGCTGAGAAGTATCCACTAACCAGTCAGAGTCCAAGCCACTGTCTTGAAGCTCATCTGCCAATGCAAATGTAACTTCAAACCTTCCTGCAAGATACCCTCTCATTCCTAGATAGGCTTCAGCTTCAGAATCATCACTCTATGTCATGGGAAGCAGTAACATGGTATCTGTTAAGCCCTGTTCTTTCAGGAACCTTACATAAATACTAAACTCTGCATTCCAGTTGTGGAATCTGTGCCCCAGCCCCTACCAAACTTTCATATGGTGTGCTTTTGGCTATTGGCCTAGAATTTAACAACATGACTGCCTGTGTGAGGACCTGATCCCACCCCCTTAGTGTATGTGTGGGTGTAAGTTTGTGTATCTGGTCCTTCAATAGCCCGTTGTATCTTTCAATCAAACCAGCTGCCTGTGAATGGTATGGGATGTGGCACAACCAGTACACTCCAGAATCTTTGGCCCACTGCTGTACTGTTGATCCGGTGAAGTGTGAGCCGTTATCACTTTGGACTTGTTTGGGACAACCATAAGCAACGACAAGTTTCTGGAGCAGTTGAAGCGTTGAACAAGCATAAGTCCTGAATAGGTGTCCACTGCAGTGCAACAATATCTCAGTCCATTGTTTCCCCGGGGCAGGGGACTGATGAAGTCAATCTGCCAGATCTCTGCAGGCCTCTCATCCCTCTTAATCGACCCGGTGGAGTACTTTTGCAATGGCCATTGTCGCACTTCTTCACACACTGTACAGTTCCCTATTACAGTCTTTATCATGTCCATGGATATAGGCAATCCTCTCTGCTGTGCCCATTCATATGTTGCTTTCTGCCCCAAATGTCCAGATTTCTTGTGGGCCCAGTTGGCCAAGTTCATCAAGACAGGATCAATTGGCACAACTGACTTCACTTTGGCGATTTCATCTGCAACTCTGTTATAGTTCTCAAAGTCTGGGACTAGGGGCACATGTGCATCAACATACCCCACTTTTATGGTGTGAGCTTCCTTCCAGATGTAGTCCCAGATTTCCTTGCCTTCCCACACCACCTTTCCATGAATCATCCATTCATTGGACTTCCATGTGGGCATCCAAGTTGTCAGTCCTTTAAAAACCACCCAGCTGTCAGTGTAGATAATGACATGGGAAGAAGGATCCTCCTGAAGAGTCATCACTACAGCTTTCAACTCTGCATACTGACTGGACCCTCCAATTCCGGTCTCCTGCAGGACTGTGTCTGTACTTGGGTTATAGGCTGCTGCTGTCCATTTACACCCAGACAAGGTGACTATGGCTGAACCATCAGTGAACCACGCTGACTCCTTTATGTCTTCTGACAGAGACTCAAAGGGTGGAGCCTCTTGAATGGGAGATGACTGCAGCACAGGATCTTCTCCTTCTGGTCGGGTGCTGGTAAAAGTAACAAGCCCTGCCAACTGTTTTGAAATGTCTCTAACATCCCCAGCTGCAATACCCCCTCTTTCTTGAATGTACCACTTCCATTTCATCAGTGTCTGGTTCTGGGCTACAGCTGCCCTAGTGGTCAGTCCATTATCTCTCACCCATCCTGCTATTGGCAATGCAGTATGGATGGTGACTGTGTCCTTTCCTGTAATGGTCTCTACATGTTGAAGTGCTGTGTAGGCCCCAAACAGGTACTTCTCTAGGGGCGTGTATCTCTTCTGTGCCCCTGTCAGTTGTTTGGACCAAAATCCAATGGCTATTGCTCTCAGTCCTTTCTTTTCATTTGGCTGCCATAGACTCCAAGATATGGTACCATTCTGCTCCACTACATCCAGCTGAAATGGTACTCCTTGTATCACGGGTCCTAATCCCCGATGCTGCAAAATAGCTTCTTTAGCATCCAGGAATGCAGTCCGCTGCTCTGAACCCCATGAGAACTTAGTCTTTTTTCTGGTGACATTATATATAGGCCTCAGAATCAGTCCAAGATGTGGGATGAATGATCTCCAGAACCCCACAACTCCAATGAACTTTAGTGCCTCCTCTTTGGTAGTAGGGGGCGACAGAGCCTGGATAGTTTGCACAACTGTCTCTGGAATTTTCCTCTGTGGCCCAGTCCACATCATTCCCAGGAATTTCACTTCTGTGGCAGGTCCTTGGACTTTGTCTTTGTCGAAAGCCCACCCTCTGTTCTCAGTGTGATGTATCAGCAGGTGCAGTGCTTCAGTTGTTCCAGAGATCATGATGTAATCAATGTAGTGAAACACAGCGACTTTCAAATTCAGGGTACTTAAATCTTGGGCAATCAGTCCATGACAAATCGTTGGAGAATGAAGATAGCCTTGTGGAAGGACAGTGAAAGTGTACTGGCGGCTGTCCCACACCATAGAAAACTGGTCTTGACACTCTGGGTCTATCAAAATTGAAAAGAAAGCATTAGCCAGGTCTATCACAGCATGATATTCTGCATTTTTAGCACTTTTCTCAACAATTGAGATCATATCTGGTACAGCTGACTTCAATGGAGGTGCCACTTTGTTTAGACCTCTGTAATCCACGGTCATTCTATATGTCCCATCAGTTTTTTTTACTGGGAACACTGGAGACGAGAAAGGACTTACAGCAGGTCTAAGGATCCCTACTCTCAACAGTTCTTGAATAGTCTCACCAATTTCTTTGTGGCCTCCAGGAGGTCTGTACGGCTTGAGACAGACTGGCTTCTCTGCTGGAGGAATGTAGACAGGGGTCCATTTTGCATGACCTCTGACCACAGCCTTCACCGCCCTAACCAGATACGCTTTATCAGGATACCCGAAAGTGAATGTACTTCTTTCAGTTTGAATTGACTGAGCTTCAGGTACATCCATTCCAAGAATATTTTCGGGTAACTCTGATAGCATAATATTTGTCATAATCCCTTGCCAATAGCCAATTTCACCCGTATCCTAACTGCTGGTGTAGTTTGCCCTCCCAAACCTTCTACATAAATCAATTCTCCTTTGTGATGGGAAGGATTGCCTTGCAAAAGTGTAACTTCAGCTCCGTTATCAACTAAAGCCATTACATGTGTAGGAGAAGATGACTTCCCCCACCATACAGTGTGTGGGGTCTCCCCCAAAATCCACACCAGACCCTTATGTAAGCATGCAATCTAACAGGCCAGGAAAGGGAGGGACAAGCGAGCGCCCCCCTCCTGAACCTTACCAGGCCACATGCCCTCAACATGGGGGGTGGGTGCTTTGGAGCAGGGGGCTCTGCCCTCCCATCCCAAAGCACCTTGTCCCCATGTTTATGGGGACAAGGGCCTCATCCACACAACCCTGGGCTGTGGCTGTTGGGGCAGTTCGGGCTGAGCAAAAGTTCAGCCCGAACATCGCCTGATTGTCCGTTCAGTGAACACCCGAATTTGCAGGGCGTTTGGTGGGTGTTCGCGCTCTCGAAAGCCCTGCAATAAACTGGGCATTGCACAGCTTTAATAAACTGGGCATTGCACAGTTTGTTTTGCAAAAAAACATTGCCAGCAATAGAGAAGTGTGGTTGTCTCTCTCAATCCATACCAGGAACCCACGCCAAAATAAAAAAAAATTGTGTGGGGACTACCCCAAAATCCACACCAGACCCTTATCTAAGCATGCAGTCTGGAAGGCCAGGAAAGGGAGGGACAAGCGTGTGCCCCCCTCCTGAACCTTACCAGGCCACATGCCCTCAATGTGGGGGGTGGGTGCTTTGGAGCAGGGGGCTCTGCCCTCCCGCCCCAAAGCACCTTGTCCCCATGTTTATGGGGACAAGGGCCTCATCCACACAACCCTGGGCTGTGCCTGTTGGGGTCTGCAGGCAGGGTCATATCGGAATCTGAAAGCTCCGTTTAACAAGGGGGCCCCAAATCCCGCCCCTCCATGTAAATGAGTATGGGGTATATAGTTCCCCTACATATTCACCCAAGAAGTGTCAAACAGTAATAAAAACGCAGACAGTTTTTGACAATTCCGTTATTAAAAAATAAAAAAACAGTGTCCCCGTTGTAGATTCATTGTCAATCACAACGACGACACCACCACCGGACCCAAAAAAAATGCTCCACTGTCAAACAAGGCAAACCGGTGAATGCCTGGCTTGCTGTTTGACATTTCTTACATAGGTACGGGGTGGAGCCATCTGGCAGCGTCACCTTTTGACACCGCCCCCTTGTGAGGTCAGTGACCAGTGGATGCTGGGTCCTTTTTTGGGTCTACGGTGGGCATCATGATTGCTGATGGGTCTACATCAGGGGACACTTTTTTTTATTTTTTAATAAGAAATTGTCAAAAACTGTCTCTGTGTTTTTATTACTCTTTGACACTTTTATGGTAAATGGGTAGGAGTACTATGTACCCCATACTCATTCACATGGGGGGGCAGGATCTAGGGGCCCGCTTCTTAAAGGGGGCTTCCAGTTTCTGATAAGCCCTCTGCCTGCAGATTCCCACAACCACAGCCCAGGGTTGTGGGGAAGAGACCCTTGTCTCCATTAACATGGGGACAAGGTGATTTGGGTTGGGGGGCAGAGCTTCACCTGCCCCAAAGCACCCACCCCCCCATGTTGAGGGCATGTGGCCTAGTATGGTTCAGGAGGGGGGGCTCGCTTGCCCCCCCTTTCCTGGCCTGCCAGGCTGTGTGCTCGGATAAGGATCTGGTATGTATTTTGGGGGACCCACTCCCTTTTTAAAAAAAAATTGGCGTGGGGTTCCCATTAAAATCCATACCAGACCTGAAGGGCCTAGTATGAACTGGGGGTCGTTTTTTTTTTTGTTTGTTTGTTTTTATTGTATTGCCGGCTATTTAAATGTCATTTAATTTTTTTTATCTTTAGAAATATCATTTTTGCTGCAACATGTTCTATTCATGCTACAGATGTGCCACTTTACAGACAGACTAAGGGGACCCCCCAGGCACTATATTTAGAGGAAATTTTCATTTTTATTGTTGCACTTTAAAGCATCATTAAAATCACTGCTCCTGTAAAAACGATCTTTTAAAAAAAAAACATTTTTGCATTGGTACATGTTCCCCAGAGCAGTAATGTGACCCCCATACCCTTTTTGTGGACAATAACTTGCTTATAAGCCTTCAAAATGGGGACTTTTGATTTTTCAAGTTCGGGTCCCAGAGACTTTAATATAGTTCACTGTTTCAAGTCAGAACTTTTTCCATGTTTGGGAGTTCTGGTGCAAACCAAATAGGGGGGTGTTTGGATCACCTCTAATGTACATGAGTAAGCTGGGAAGAGGTATATTACATCTTGAAATTAGGGAGCACTATACCACCTTCTGAGAGTGGAAGCTTTAACGTATCCTCAGCTATTCTCTCAGGTTTAGCCATCAGAAATTCTGTCAATAGCATTTCTGATGGCTAAACCTGAGAGAAGACAGTGATTATCGCTAGCAGCTATAGCAGTCACTAGCGATAATCACAAGAAAATCTGGCAGGCTGGTTGTACCCAAGTTGATCGATCGATCAACTTGGTACATTCAGCCTGCCTATTAACGGTTCAAATCTCGGCCGGTTCGGAATCGAACTGTGTATTGCTGGCCTAAGACAACCAGTGAGGAAAAGAATACACAAACAAACATACAAAGCAATAGTAATTCAACTTGGTAAGTTGGTGAGATAAGGAATGTAAGGAATGGAGTGGGCTGTGGAATGATGGGGGGGATCACAGAGGTGAAAGTAGTCATAAAACTTTTGGATAGTGATTTAGAAAACTGGAGTCCACACTTAGTCTGTTCTCTTTTGTGTTAAACAGAATTATTGTTCTCAGTTCAAAAGTTTTCCTTTCTTGAGGAAAGTGGACCTGAATGAATAAAACATTCATGTCTTCCATACAGTGTGTAGGAACTTTAAAAGTTAGGAAAGGAAGATGTTTGAACTGAGAATGATAATTCTGTTTGACACAAGAGATAATGGACTACATTTGGGCCTAAGTGCTCTAAATCACTATCCACCAGTATTATGACCACTCTTGCCCATGTGACCTCTCCCTCCCATTCCATAGCCCACTCCATTCCTTATGTCACCAATTATGCAATTTTAATTACCATTCATGTTCTGTTTAAGCTTTTTGGTACACCCCAAAAGTTTGTCCTAAAAATCTAAATGTTATTGCAAATAAAAGAGTATCAAGGGCATCAAGGAATATCAAGGACATGTGTTCATAAGTCGTTATAAAAAAAAAAAAAAATACAAATGTATGCAAAACCGCTTCAGTTTATTCGGCTATCCACCCAGTCAAATCTATAATTCTAGGAAATTTGCAAGGGAGATAATCTGGTTTGGATAGGTAAGATATCAGTTTGTCTCCAAGTTCTAATATTCTTGGTTTTTGATATAACATTTTCTTCTGCCTGCATTCTAGAAGAATCAAATCTAACTGCCTACCAAAATCGTCCCACGCTTTATAAGCAAGAGTAGAATGAGTAGGATAATATTGCAATTCTGTACACCTAAATCTAGATTCTGCAGCAGTAAATTTGGCCAAAATAGGTTGGTTGTGGTAATAGCTGTTACAAATGTGCCACATGTGGTTGCCTTCAAGGCAGCCCATCTAACAGGGATGAGAGATTTCAGTACTCTCTTGCCAAATATGACTAAATTGACATTGATCAGTCACCTGCTGATTGGTAAACCATAAGGGACTCATCTACTATAATTGATATTTACAGGGAGTACCCAATTTAGCAACCAATGGCAGGGGGGGAACAGTCTAAGACTGCTTTTAGAAGGTATTTAACATAGGGGAAGGACCTTGTCAGAAACTAGGTACATGTCTATTCTGGTAGAGTAAGTATCAGTAAGTTCACCAACGCAGTTATCAATTCTGATCATGTCTTCTCTGCTCTTTTACAGTAATTGTCTCCTATCCATCTGTACATCCCTACTGAACTGACTTTGCTGACTTTGCTGTGAAATATTTTTGGTAATTGTCTCCTATCCATCTTGGGTGGCGCAGACAGGGGCAAGGCGCAGACATCATGGCTCTGTCACGAGTGATGCTCAGTTTCACCGACGCAGTTTAACCGAAGCAGGATAACTAAAGCTGCATGAACAACAACAAGAACTCTGCTTCACTCTGCAAGACGACAAGCAAACCAGCTTTGACATTTATTTTATATTGGGTTCGTTTCCCACTCTCTATCCACTAACATGCTCCTTATTCTCTTCCTTCTCACATTGGTGTCTTCTATCCTCAAATTATCTTTACTCTACCCCTCCTCTTTTCCCTGCAGCATGCACATATCACCCTCACTCCTACCCTCTCCCTACTATGGCATTTCATCATCTCCTGCATTTGCTGCACCCACATGCTGACATAAACAGCAGGGCCACTAGACACGTGCGCTCATGCACATCCCACTCCCACCTTGCCTTCCTCGCCCTCCTCCTTCTCCTAGTCTCAGGTGACATTTCTCCTAATCCTGGTCCGCCATTTTCCAAATGCAAGCCACATATCCAATACCCCTCCCTCTCTGGCAACCACCGCAATCCACTCAGTTTAATTTCTATCCCCCTGCTTCTTCAAAGCACTCCACCAATCTCATGCGCCCTTTGGAACGCCCGCTCCATCTGTAACGAGCTAACATCTGTACATGACCTCTTCATCTCTCATGGCTTGAACATACTTGCCATAACAGAAACCTGGCTTCAAAATTTTGACTCGGCTTCTCCTGCTGCCCTCTCCCATGGTGGTCTCCTTTGGACTCACTCCCCCAGAGCCAACAGACAGAAAGGAGGTGGAATTGGCTTCCTTCTATCCCCACAAAGCACCTTCCAAGTCCTTCCTGTCCCTCCCTCTCTATCCCTCTCTTCTTTCGAGATGCACTGTATTCGTCTGTTTTCTCCCATTTCTCTGAGGATTGCAGCAATTTATAGGCCTTCAGGACCGGTATCGCACTTTCTTGATGACTTTGCTGCCTGGCTACCCTACTTTCTCTCCTCTGAAATACCCACCATTATTCTTGGTGACTTTAACATTCCTGTCAATGTTAACAGCCCAACTACAGCTAAACTTCTCGATTTAACCATATCTTTTGACCTAACCCAATGGACACATACTTCCACTCACTCCAATGGTAATACCCTTGACCTTGTATTCTCCCATCTCTGCAACCCTGGCAACCTCACCAACACCCCCTTTCCTCTATCTGATCACAACCTCATTACTTTCATTGTATCCTTGCCTCCAACCACCCATCCCTCCAAGCAGCAAACAATTACTTGTAGAAACCTTCGCCACTTTAACCCTTCTCTTCTCTATTCTGCTACTGACCACCTATATGACATAATCTCTCCCCTGTCCTGTCCTGACCTGGCCACCTCTGTCTACAACAGTTCACTCTCATCATCACTAGATGCACTTGCTCCTCTAACCACACGCAGAATCAGGCCCTGACCGTTACAACCCTGGCAAACTGACAACACTAGAAATCTCAAGAGACATTGCCGTGCTCTTGAACGACTGTGGCGTAAAACCAAATGCCTGCAAGACTTCACCCTATATAAATCTGCCCTTCTAAAATACAATTCATGCCTCCATGCTGCCAAACAAGCCTACTTTGTCTCTCTTATTAATTCCTTGTCATCCAGTCCCCGTCGGCTCTTCTCAACCTTTAACTCTCTGCTTCGTCCACCACCCCCTCTACCCACTAACTCACTCACTGCCCAAGAGATTGCCAATCACTTCAAAGACAAGATCAATGCAATTCGTGAGGACATCTCCAATGTGCGTACATCTTCCCCACCCAACATACCTTGCCTAGCAGCACATTCAACACTCTCCTCTTTTGAATTGGCTACTACGGAAGAGGTTACAAAAATTTTCTTGGATGCCCACCTAACCAATTGTCCTTTGGATCCTGTTCCCTCACAACTACTACGGTCACCCTCTTCTTCTATCCTATGCTCCCTCACCCACATCTTCAATCTCTCCCTCTCTAGTGGCATCTTCCCCTCCCCTCTAAAACATGCGCAGATCACTCCCATTCTTAAAAAGCCCTCACTGGACCCTACCGACCTGAACAACTTAAGACCCATCTCATTGCTCCCATTCACCTCTAAACTTCTAGAACGCTTAGTCTACAACCGTCTTAGCTCCTACCTCAATGAAAATAACCTTCTTGACCCCTTACAGTCTGGCTTTCGCTCGCAGCACTCCACAGAAACTGCCTTACTAAAACTCACTAACGATTTACTAACTGCTAAAACCAACAGCCAGTACTCCATACTCCTACTCCTTGACCTCTCTGTGGCCTTTGATACTATTGACCACCCGCTCCTTCTCAATAAGCTACATTCCCTTGGCCTCCAAGATCCTGGTTCTCTGCCTATTTATCACAGCGCTCCTTCAGTGTCACCTACAACTCTGTCTCCTCCTCTCCATTGCCCCTTTCTGTGGGGAACTGCCCACGGCTTGCAATACCACTTATACGCTGATGACACCCAAATCTATCTGTCTACTCCTCACCTCACTCTTTCAGTCTCCTCTCGCATTACTAACTTACTAACTGACATATCAGCATGGATGTCGCACCACTTCCTTAAACTAAATCTCTCTAAAACTGAGCTATTAATATTCCCCCCGCCCGTGCACCCCTCCATGACTTTTCCATCAAAATCAACAATGCAACCATCAGTCCCTCCCCTCACGCCAGGGTACTAGGTGTAATCCTAGACTCTGACTTGTCATTTCAGCCTCAAATCCAATCGTTGTCAAAAGTTTGTAGAATTCACCTCCGTAACATCTCTAAAATTCGCCCCTTTTTAACAAATGAAACCACCAAGCTCCTCATTCACTCCCTTGTTATCTCTCGCCTTGACTATTGCAACTCCCTTCTCATTGGCTTACCTCTCCATAGGCTATCCCCTCTTTAGTCTATCATGAATTCTGCTGCCAGACTTATCCACCTTACCAACCGCTCAGTGTCTGCCAACCCTCTACTCCAATCCCTACACTGGCTCCCAATCAACCAGCGAATTAAATTCTAAATACTGACCACAACATACAAAGCCATTCACAACTCTGCCCTGAGCTACATCACTAATCTTGTCTCCAAATATCATCCAAATCGACCTCTCTGCTCCTCTCAAGACCTCCTGCTTTCAAGCTCTCTCATCTCCTCCTCCCATGCTCGTCTCCAGGATTTCTCCAGAGCCTCTCCCATCCTCTGGAACTCGCTATCTCCATCATTCCAGCTATCCCCTACTCTTGCTACCTTCAGGCGATCCCTGAAAACTCATCTCTTCAGGAAAGCCTATCACGTCTCCAACTAATCTCCTACCACTTCCACCAGCTCATTCCCCACAGTTACAACCTTTTGTACCACCTGCCCCACCCTATTAGATTGTAAGCTCTTCTGAGCAGGGCCCTATTAATCCTCTTGTATTTTATTGTATTATAACTGTATTGTCTCCCTTTTATATTGTAAAGCTCTGCGTAAACTGTTTGCGCTATATAAATACTGAATAATAATAATAATAATATCAGGTTGACAAGAGTATCACAGTGACTCGGTTAAATTGATGATAGGCAACTCCTATCCTCATATTGATTAGTGGTTCCAAATTAATAATAACTACTGCAGTAGGGAACAGACACAAAAGATACGCTCAGCATCTTTCCAAATTACTGTTCTGCTTTATTATGACGCAATTGAAGGTTTTTATGCACATGATTACGTAGTTATCACATTAATATTACAATTGTAGGTTTATCATAACAAGGGGCGTTACATAGGCAGGCTTATTTTAATCAGGACTTGAAAGAATGTAAACATTTACTGAAAACATTATTAGTGCTGTTGCACAGTGAGGACAGTGTGCAATACATACAAAATACAATACAATTATATACAGAACTTACAAATTTCCATTACAGTCTCCCCTCTTTTGATCAATATTTTGATCACTAACCATACCTGCTATCACCTTTAACCTGGAACCTCCACGCACTTAGGTGGAGGTAGTCCTGGCCAAAGAAGCAAAAACTCCATTGTGGAGAAAATAATAGCTGAGCAACTTTTTCATTACCAAAATGACTTTTCATTGTGAAAAACAAATGATTGATAAGACATATTTACAGAGTACTGGCTGTACACTCCTGTGGCCAGAATGGCCTTCTAGCTTAATTGTTGGCATGCTGACTTATCAGCATATGTAAACACAGACAATTCTACATAAAATGGAAGACATACAAAAGACAAATATGACTTCAACTTGGCTGAACTACTTTTCAAATATATATATATATCCCTTACAATTAAAGTAATTGAATAAAAAAGTACCCTAGACTGTGATCACAAGAGGGAAACAAAACAAACACAGAGATTTCTTTAATTTAGTCATTTTTGCAGTGTCTGGTGTGGATCCAGGTGACTTTTTCTTCACATTTTGCAAAAACTGTACATGAAATAGATGCTGTATTGAGTCTCCAAACTTTTCCTTATATATAAATGTCTCTTAACAATCCACAAGTCACCTGGCTTTAGTTTTAGATCCTTCCAAACTTTTAGGATCTGGAATTGGGGAGAAAACACATAAATGAGTTTGTCAAAAAACCTTAAAAGATCAGCAACATTCTCTGTGAGATCCGAATGAAGGACTTCAGCTGCTGAGACAAAATATAAGCAAGTGAGTAACACACTCCCAAACCAAATCCCATAGGGAGAGAGTCCAACATCCCCCTTAGGGGCTTGATAAAATATAAGAAAACATTCAGGCAAAAGTTTTCTAGTTTCTTACTCTACTTTGTCCGCTACATTGTAGACAGTAAGGGGTGTAAAAATAAAACCTCAAAACTTCTATTAAGGACTCGCCTATAAAAAATGATTTCCTCTGTTACTCTCTGTACTTTCTGGCACTCTGTACTTACAAACTACTTCTGATAACACTTTTTACTGTGGCCTTCGCAGTAGCATTTGCCACTGGACATCCAAAAAACATGTCCATACAGACAAAATGCATACTCCTAAGATCCTGAGTTGGGCATCTGGATATATCTTTTATGTAATCTCTGGGAGGGATGTTCAGCTTTTGGTAACACCTTTGGTAACAGGTAAAACAAGAAGTGGTGTGTTATAAAAACAACCGTGGTGAACCCTGGCTCTATCCCACGCTCATTTACTAAGGCAGCCATAACTTCTTGTGACTGATGACACGGTCCATGTGTCAAGCTGGAGCGAAAATGGTGGCTGGCAGACATAAATGATCACCTTTTCCAAAGTCCTGTTTCATAAGAAGTTGCCCCCTGTGGACCACTTGTTCTTCTCGTTCTGGGGTCCTTAAAGTTGAATTATTAATCCCAGCTATACTGGGCCAGAACTAGGGTGGAATCTGTGAGTTGCACAGACCCATCAAGTGCCCGGGGCTGTAAATGCAGCATCCTTAGTCACCTGGTCTACTTCCATGTGTGAAAGTTAATTTGGCTACCTCAGCAAGAACCTGGAAGGCTGAAAACAGCCGATCAAATTAACTTGGCATGCTTGGTTGGTTTACCTGCCGAAGTAAAAACAAACTTCTGGCCCTTCAAATGGAACTAAAAGCTCTCTATATCTCGACTATCTATATAAATATACACTCTTTTTATAGCTCACAGGCTTTGCTAAAACATGGAGCTCTGCTTCTTGAGCTGGGGAAAAAGGATCCAATGACTTTGAATACAGAGTATCCTTCTGGGTGATAAACTGCATACTCAAATCTACAAAAAATGTAATATCTGGGTCTTCAGGGAGTGTGTCCTGCACTGGGCTCACAGCAGCTGATTCCCACATCACTTCCTTTGTCTCCGGCCTCCAATAGAGGCAATAAGGTGGCTGGATTCAAATGTACGCATTTTTCATTGTTAGATTTGTACATAAACAAACTCATATTTTAAACCTTTCATTAGACAAACATTTAGTTATCTGTATATTTGCTGCACAGAATGTCGGACCATTAAAAATTAAATGTTTGACCAAAACAATATCTAACTTTGTCTAATAGCACCTTTGCATAAAAACTGCAACTCTGATATATCGGGGTGAACCCTTCATTACTGGGTCCAGCTTGCATAAATATATTACAATGGCTTGTGTTCTTTCACACTGTTTGTGTAAGAACTCCAGTTTCATGTTTCAAAAGACAACTTCTTCCTGGCAATATTATAATAAATGATAACAATACCCTGCGGTCATGGAGAGATGCCCATAAATCCAAATTATTCTTCTGCTTATACCACTGTACTTACAAGAAAAATGGGCACATCATTTCACAATCCACACATTCTGCTTTGGATTTCAAAAATAAAAATAAATAAAAACAAAAGGACCAAGAATCTGTATGATGGACCAGAAAGCATCAAAAACTATAAAACAACTGGCAGCAGGCGGCATCTATCCTAACAGGGTGTGTGGACTTGATGTGATGGGTCTATTATATTTAAATTTTATTTAATATTACTCTTACATCATGGACCGCACATCAAGTTATTATCAAAAACCTTAAAATTTCATTTTTATAGAAGAACTTCTTATGTATTCCATCCATCTTGGCTTTGTTAAATATTATGGCAGCTTTGTTCAAAATAACAACCTCATCTTAATCTTTTTTTTCTCTCAATAAGGGCTTATTGTATAAATGTAAAATTACAAAATTGTTATCTTAATTTAAACTAATCTCATTCATTACAAATGTCCCCAATAACCTGGATTTCATTTCCAACCAAAGGTTGTCTAAACCAGTTTCAATATGTCTATATTATTAATAAAGTTGTTAAACTCATATTAGAAATTAATACTCATTACTACTTAATTTTACTGAATTTCCCTTTTTTAAATGCACTGTTTCCACTATCAAAGGATATTCAATTTGTGTAATACACGGTTAAATGTAACCTTCATTTTACCATGTTTGGAAAACAGATTCAAAATAATTGTGATCACATTGTTTACCATTAGATTCGTTAACCCGGCACATTTTGTTATAAATGTTTTGTCTAAAAAGCTGGAATTGGCATGATGTCCTTCCAGCTTATCACTAACCTCTCAGGGACATTCTTTCAGGAGAGCACAAAGGAGGGGGTCACATCTGCGTACATGACACACACAAGCAATAGAACTAAAGGTCCCAGCATTCGCACACACATACACCAATATCTCTCTAAAATCGCTTACATTTTTCCCATTTGTGCACAACACATGCATATCATTCTCTCACTTTCTTTTAACTCTCATTAATATTTCCCTGTCTAAATTCTACTTTCTTTATTTTTGTTCAGATATCTTTTATATCTAGCTTCTATGATCAGATGGGCAGCCAGAGTACTCATCCCATCTTCTCTCTCTGACAACATATAAAGTATTCTGTTTTTATTCTCATTTCTCTGTTTCTGACTCTAATAGTTATAGTGCCTGACTCCAAATTCATCCCACAACTTAACATGAAAATGTCCCTTTCTGTCTAGTGTTAATGTCACCCTTGATCCATCCTGCTCACATAGATAGCTGTTTCTCTAGCTGTTTACTCTGCATGATTCTTAGTCCCTGTGGACTTTGGTAACCCAGTTACCCAATGTGGATCCCTGTCCACTCTAACCATTAATCTAGGGGCTCAGTATAGGCGGAACCGCACCTTTGGTTCATATGTAGCGCTCCTCTTGCGCTGGGCATTTTTGAGGGTCTCTTACCCTTCATTCCCTTACTTAATTCAATGCCCATAATGACTGGCCAGTCTTCTCTCTTCTCTACTTGTGCCTATACCCTCTTGCCTCTAAACTACTTTATCTAGCAGATGTACTACATATACCTGTGAACAGCACTATTCTTCCCTTTCTTATCTATAACACTCCGATGGACAATAGACAGGGACAACATAACATATAACCACCAATCAATACAGTTCGATTAAGGGGAGTAAAATAGGTACCCTTTGTCCCGAAAATGCCTTACCGATCAAGGAAGTCTGATAACTCAAATGTAAGCAAAAGGCTTACCTCAGCTGGCTGATTATCAGAAATTCCCGGATCGTCTCAAGCTCCTCGTTTCGGATACTCAGGGTCACCTGGAATCCCCTCCTGGCTGGCTCGCCATGCTGACTCGGTTAAATTGATGATAGGCAACTCCTATCCTCATATTGATTAGTGGTTCCAAATTAATAATAACTACTGCAGTAGGGAACAGACACAAAAGATACGCTCAGCATCTTTCCAAATTACTGTTCTGCTTTATTATGATGCAATTGAAGGTTTTTATGCACATGATTATGTAGGTATCACATTAATATTACAATTGTAGGTTTATCGTAACAAGGGGCGTTACATAGGCAGGCTTATTCTAATCAGGACTCGAAAGAATGTAAACATTTACTGAAAACATTATTAGTGCTGTTGCACAGTGAGGACAGTGTGCAATACATACAAAATACAATACAATTATATACAGAACTTACAAATTTCCATTACAACAGTTATCAGGAAAATTCCATCTCCAAAGGTCTGTGAGGTCATAATTCTCCATACAGGAAAGCAAGTGTTTGTATTGTTGAGGTGCACCTCCAAATCTGTTCAGAGTGGTATCCAAAAGTGTATTTAAATCACCTACTATTATAAAAGGACCCTCTGCAACCTTAAGAACCTTTCCATGTTAAGACCAAAAAAAGTGATGGTATAAATAAAGTATGGCTTTCCAATAAACATAAATGAGATTATTACATAACAGCCAAAATGGTCTGTCTTTTACATGCTTACCAGAAATATAGGAATTTTTATTAACAAGGATGGAAATTCCTCTAGCATATGTATAAAATGTAAAATGATAGGAGTAGGCAATTTTGACCACTTAAGTACTAGGACTCTAGAGACTTGTTAATGTGTTTCTTGGAATAAAATATTGTGTGTGGGAAATATCAATTGATGTATTTTAATACCAGAGAACTTTTTGACTTAAACCCCACACATTCCAGGACAAATTTTATTACCCATGCCTTAAAAATAAGCATTGTGCTAAGATATAGCACCCACCAAAAGATCCTAAAACAGACTAGATGCAGATACCTCAGTGACCACAGAAACAGGAGCCCCACAAAACGAGCAACGAGGGACACAGTACCTATAAATTAGTGGCTAGAACAATAAACTCACAAACATACTATACAGGGGTCCCCGGGTTACGAACAAGATAGGGACTGTAGGTTTATTCTTAAGTCGAATTTGTTTGTAAGTCAGAACAGTACCTTTTTTAAGTGCAAATCTAGTCTCAGAGACAGGATGTAAACCCAAATCAACAGAGAAAGGCAACCGGATGGCATGGTTAGTTCAAATATGTTTTGTTTCTCTTATTTTTTTACTTTATCACTTTTTTTTATTTTTATTTATTTGTAGCTTGTCTTTTACTTTTTTTTTATTTTTTTATAATTTTCTTATTTTTAATATTATTTTTCTTATTCTTTACTTACTTTTTTTATTCTATTAATTTAATTATTACTGTATTTCTTATTTTTATTTTTTTTATCAATTTTTTTTCACTTAACTTTATTGCTATCACACAGGAGAAAACAATTCCCTGTGTGATAGCAATTGGTGGTGACAGGTTCTGTTTATTGACCCTGTCACCTCCAAAACAGGAGTCCAGGAGCACAGCTGAGCACAGCTCTCCCCTCTCACTGTTTTCATGGCGGCAGCGAGAGGTACACTGTATAGCACAGCAGGGAGATGGATGGTGAAAGTCCGAGTCCAGGCAGGCCAGCAGGCCGCAGTGCACCTCGGCGGGCCAGCGGTGCGGGAAAGACCGGGGATCCTGGAGGCTTCGTAGGCCGCACTAGGCCGGACAAGGCCTCGGCTGCGATGGGCAGTTTTAGCGGTCTGGCAGGCCACCGGACCATACCAGGCCTGTGGATGGGCAGGCAGGTTGACGAAGGGGGCCCGCAGCCAAGCCAGGAACGGAGGAAAGGCTCACTCCAGCAAGGAGAGGAAGATTCGGCCAGCAGTGACGTCATTCGGGCCCCGTTCGTAAGTAGGAGTTGTTCGCAACTCGGATGTTCGTAAGTCGGGGACCTCCTGTATACACCATAGAACCCCTGAGCCCGCTTCTAGCACCCAATTGCCAACTGTTAAGAGCTTTATCCCAAAACTGTGTAGCATTGATAGAAAATTTGTACTAGCTCTGAATATCTAAACTAAACAGGGAATTGTTAAGAAAATAGAAAAATAGGACATCTATAATGTGCAAAGAGATTTTAAGCCATTGTTCCACAAAGTCTTCCCTCTGACCCCTCAGGGAGTGTCAAACATTGTGGTTCATTTTGACATAGGTGATCCTCGAGGTCCCCAAATTAGCCAAAGTGCATGGTGGAAGACTTTTAAAGATCTCTAACAGCAGCCTTGAAAAAGCGCATTGTGTCCTCAAGCTCCCCAATAACCTGTTCAGCATTGTTATCCCTTTGCCTAATGATATGAACATTTTAACTGAAGAAACAAAGATCTGTTTTAACAGATTCTATGTGAGAGGTGAGAGAAACTTGTCAGTGCTGTATCCTTTCCCCAATAGTCTATTTGGGAAAAGATACAGGGGTTCTTGAGTTTGACCACCCTGGCAGTCACCATAGGTTCTTACAAGTTGTACCTGGTGGGTGTGAGGAGATGGAACAACACAGGAATGGCAGAATTAAGCTCAGAGACCATGGAACTCACCCCCCCCCCCCAGATTTTGTACAAAGTTGATGAAAAGATATAGAATAGCAGTCTTTATAAGACCTAACTATCTGTAATCCTTGTATGAGCCCATTCCCACTTTATTATCTCACTATGCTAACCCTTTGACATCCCCTTCAAGGTCTCTGTGCAGAATATAGATATTTGTGTAATAAATCAAAAATTGTTCAAACTTTGTTCTTGCTTTCTACACTGTGAATGGTCAAAGGCCTATTACTGGCCCACCCAACTTGATCTGCGAGACATTGTCGACATCTTGTAATTGAAAAGGACAAGGATTTTGGGACTTTAAATGAAGCAGTGACCTGGTAAGGTCATATGCCTCCATCCCTAGCTATATTAAAAAAGGAACAGGAAGGGTGGGACTTTAAATGAAGCACGTAGTTAAAAAAAAGGGTCAAAGTTTTAATATATATTGCAGTGTATCAGAGAAAAAAATGGTAATACATATTGATAATTCTGGTCAGTATTTCAATGCAATTCATATATATACATACACATAAAACCATAATGATACATGACAGTTGAAGGAATAATAGGTAAACAACCCGTTAACTTCTCCGTGAGGTATCAAAGATTGTTAAGTATAAATATCATAGTACAAAAACATATAGAGGTAATGAAAAATTGCATATGCCGGTGAATCTAATAAACACATGATGAATGGAAACACGGCAGATAAAGAAGCTCAAAGCATTTTGTGGAATGATCCACTCTTCAGGAGCAGGCACATGATGTAAATCTGTAATGATATGGGTAACTTTCTATATAGTCTGACATTTATCCAAGAAAAATAAATAAATAAATAAATTATATATATATATATATATATATATATATATATATATATATATATATATATATATATATATGTAAATATACATCGGGGAAACCCCACTCTCAGCTGTGTGTTTGAGATGAGACACTATGACCTGGAAACCCTGAGGGGCATTTCCCAGGAGCTGCCGTATTGTGAACCACATGTATAGTCCAACACGGGGTAGTATCCAAGGTGGACAGAATATCCATGAAATAACGATCCCAGTGAATACTGTGAATATTGACAGAGCCGTCATAAAGGGACTTCTATAAAAAATATTAATATGTGCATTGATACATGGTATACAATCTATCCTGTGCTCAGCAATAGGGCAGGATAAGTGCAGTTATATACATAGATATGTCAGTGAAGCCAGACAGAGGGAAGTTCAAGAAGAAGACATAAAGTGAAGTATGAGAGTCTATGTCACCAAGAAAAGGAATAAAAACAATAATATTGTGTATCAAGGAGGCTCGTGGTAAGTACCATAGTGCTAAAGTGCTACCTGATGCTGGACCGTGGAGGACTGGGGTCCAAAGTGGTGCATGTTATCCAAGGAGAAAAGAGAAAAACCAGTAGGATAAACAGTCACCCAGGAATGACACCTTTATGGGACATTTATGGGCGCGGCTGTGGCACACTCCCAATGCCACGTAACTGTGCAGGATAAGAGGGAGGTGCCCTTACCTGGCCGGCTAGGCCGCCCTGTGTTTGGCGCCAAAACATTCCTCCCATGTTGTCGCAGGTGTAAATGGCATCAGTGTAATGGCATCACGACACGTAAAGCCAGCCATCCGGCATGAGGAACGCGGCGTTGATGCGTAGTGCAAGGGCATCCACCCACTACATGTCAAGGGAGGAGGAGGGAAAGCCCACAGTAAGCATCGCAGCTCCCAGAGCAAATGAGAGCCCAGAGGCTCATAAACCAGATCATGTGACACAAACAATACAGCATGAAGAGATGACTACTTATCAATTTTTGGGGGTGGGATTGGTAACCACTATCCTAATTGTTATCACATTCCTCATAGAGAGGAGAAGTAAAAAAACAAAATAAAAGATTATGTCAAGTCAGGTTAAACACAAAACTTTTGGACATTAAAAAGAAGAAGGATTTTAGGACTTTAAATGAAGCAGTGATCTGGTAAGGTTATATGCCTCCATCACTATCTATATGAAAAAAGGAACAGGAAGGGTGGGAATTTTAAATGAAGCATGCAGTTGAATAAAAGGGTCAAAGTATTGCAGTGTATATCTTGCCCTATTGCTAAGCGCAGGATAGATTGTATACCAAGTATCATAACACATATTAATATTTTTCATAGAAGTTCCTTTATGATGGCCTGTCAATATTCACGGTATTTACTGGGATCGTTATTTCATGGATATTCTGTCCCCCTTGGATACTGCCCTGTGTTGGACTATATATGTGGTTCACACTGTCACAGCTCCCAGAAATTATGCCCCTCTGGGTTTCCAGGTCATAGTGTCTCATCTCAAACACACAGCTGTTTTGCTCCTGAAGAGTTGATCAATCCACGAAACGCATCAAGCTCCTTTATCTGCCGTGTTTCCATTCATCATTTGTTTATTAGATTTATATGCAATTTTTCACTACCTCTATCAGATAGTTCAGGATCCCACATTATTTGTTTTTGTACTATAATATTTATACTTTACAATCTTTGATACCTCACGGAGAAGTTAATGGGTTGTTTACCTATTATTCCTTCAACTGTCATGTATCATTATGGTTTTATGTGTATTTATATACAGTATAGCAATCACAATAGTATCACAATAGTGAGTACACCCCTCACATGTTTGTAAATATTTTATTATATCTTTTCATGTGGCAACACTGAAGAAATAACACTTTTCTACAATGTAAAGTAGTAAGTGTACAGCTTGTATAACAGTGTAAATTTGCTGCCCCTTAAAATAACACAACACACAGCCATTAAGGTCTAAACCGCTGGCAACAAAAGTGAGTACACCCCGAAGCGAAAATGTCCAAATTTGCCCCAATTAGCCATTTTCCCTCCCCAGTGTCATGTGACTTAGCTGTAGCTGACTGTAGCTCCCCAGTGCCGACATGCAGCCCCAGACCATGACACTCTCACCACCATGCTTGACTGTTGGCAAGATAAACTTTTCTTTGTACTCCTCACCTGGTTGCCGACACACACGCTTGAACCCATCAGAACCAAATAAGTTTATCTTGGGCTCATTAGACCACAGGACATGGTTCCAGTAATCCATGTCCTTAGTCTACTTGTCTTCAGCAAACTGTTTGCAGGCTTTCTTGTGCATCATCTTTAGAAGAGGCTTCCTTCTGGGAGGACAGCCATGCAGACCAATTTGATGCAGTGTGCGGCGTATGGTCTGAACACTGACAGGCTGACCCCCCACCCCTTCAACCTCTGCAGCAATGCTGGCAGCACTCATATGTCTATTTCTCAAAGACAACCTCTGGATATGACGCTGAGCACCTTCACTCAACTTCTTTGGTTGACCATGGCGAGGCCTATTCTAATCCTATCCTATCCTAATATTTTCCCTTCCTGGTGGAAAAGTGTTAAATCTAAGAATGCAAGCTGAAGACGATCATGCTCCGAAGTGAATGTAAGACCATGCAAGAAGGGAAAATATTGGCAAAAAATTACACTAAACCCACAGCTGGCAATTCCTTTTTACATTACCAGAGCTGCCACCATCCAAGATGGATTTCCAATATCCCTAAGAGCCAATTTTGCCGTTTACGTAGGAACTGCACCAGAGAATCGGATTACATCGTGGAAGGGTCCCTTCTGAAACAGAAATTCATCGATAAAGCATTTCCATCTAAACTTATAGATGAAGCATTTGATTTTTATTTGTCAGAGCATTCCACATCCACCAGTGAAACCGATCAGTTCACGGTACAATCTGTCAGATTTGTGACCCAGTTCCATTCTCAACACAAAGCTATGGAGCGTATCCTGAACAGACATTGGTCAATCTTACTTCAGGATCCACAGCTAAAATCCATAATTACACCACAAACCCAAATTTACATATCGCAAAACAAGGAACATCGAAAATCGGGTAGCACCTAGTAAATTTAAATCTCAACAGGATTCCAAAATTACATTTCCATGTTTCATTCTCTTGGTTGGGATGTATCAGTGACACAAAAAACTATGTCTGACATGTAACCACGTTCAACATGGTCAAAAAGAATTTACCAACAAAGGCAAGACTTACCAGATTAGTAATATTTTTAATTGTTCCACAGAATTCATAGTTTATTGTTTAATTTGCCCGTGGGGCTACATTATGTGGGCAGAACCATACGTACCCTGAGGAAAAGGTTTGGGGAACACCGCCGTCTCGTAGAGGCAGGAGACGACACGCACAGTGTCTCCCTACATTTCCTCCAAAAACATGACCACTCTTCATCTGGCCTTAAAGTCTGGATCATTGAATCCATTTCCGATATGTTCCCACTGGCATTTTAAACGTCTCTGTTAGAGGGAAGTGCACTGGATATACACTTTGGACTCTCTTGCCCCCGGAGGTTTAAGTGAGGAAATAGAGGTGAGCAGCCTAATTTGAGTGCTCTCCTCTACCTCACCTCCTATGTTGCATTGCTCCATCATTGCCCCATTTCCATCATCCCTCTCTCCTCTTTTATTCTGTTGTCTTTTGCTGTTTTTTCATCATGTCACCACACATCCCCCCACTAACTCTCATTAGAGTAGTGTCCGATACTACATCCATTTGCAACCACAATAGTATTTTTGCAATCCCACACAATTTCATTTTTTGTTATCATCATTTTGAAATCATTTTTATTTTTATTTATTATTAGTTTCACTTTTATTTTTATTTTCATTTTTATTTTTATTTTTATTCTTATTTCTATTTTACTATATTACTATTCTATTTCTATATAACTTTTCATCTTCATATTCATCTTTATTTTTATTTTTAGTTTCATTTTTATCATTTTTTCCATTTTTCATCTTTACCATTTTTTATATATATTTGTTCATATATATATATATATATATATATATATATATATATATATATATATCCTTTATTTATTATTTATTATTTTTTATTTTTTATTCATTATTTCATTTTACCCCATTTCCTTTACTTCTCTCCACTCATTTTTTCATCATCATTATGTAAATTCTTTTTTACAATTCAGCATAATGGGTTCTCTCTTGGTTTTACTTCCTCATTAGGGATGAGCTTCGTGTTCGAGTCGAACCCACGTTCGACGCGAACATCATCTGTTCGGTCGTTTGCCGAATTGCGAACGATATGGGCAGTTCGCGCCAAATTCGAGTGGCGTGTCACGGCCCATAATTCACTGCGGCATGGCAGTGCATTGCTGGCTGATGATTGGCCAAGCATGCACTATGACCTTGCTTAGCCAATCACAACGCCGTCTGTACAGAGAGCTGTAATTGGCCAAAGCCAGGGTGGCTTTGGCCAATTATGGCTCAGGGGGTTTAGTACACACCCCACACTATATAAGGCCACCTGCACGTCGGCCCTGTGTAGTGTTTTCCGGCGTTGAGAGACAGAGAAAGAGAGACACTGTCATTTTATTTAAGTTAGATTAGGCAGGACAGTCAGTCAGTTAGCTGCACTTACAGTGTATTGTGTATATATATATCCCAGGTGTTGTATATATATATATATATATATATATATATACACTGTATTCAGTTTTGCACAGTGTTCAGCTAAAGCTACCTGTAGAAGAATGGTGGTGTTTTTCTGATCCTACCACTACCGCAGGCAGCTTTATTATTTACAAGTTAGTGTAGTGCGACCTCTGCACAGTGTTCAGCTAAAGCTACAAGTTAGTGTAGTGCGACCTCTGCACAGTGTTCAGCTAAAGCTACAAGTTAGTGTAGTGCGACCTCTGCACAGTGTTCAGCTAAAGCTACCTGTAGAAGATTGGTGGTGTTTTTCTGATCCTATCACTACCGCAGGCAGCTACATTATTTAAACGTTAGTGTAGTGCGACCTCTGCACTGTGTTCAGCTAAAGCTACAAGTTAGTGTAGTGCGACCTCTGCACAGTGTTCAGCTAAAGCTACAAGTTAGTGTAGTGCGACCTCTGCACAGTGTTCAGCTAAAGCTACCTGTAGAAGATTGGTGGTGTTTTTCTGATCCTATCACTACCGCAGGCAGCTACATTATTTACAAATTAGTGTACTGCATCCTCTGCACAGTGTTCAGCTAAAGCTACAAGTTAGTGTAGTGCGACCTCTGCACAGTGTTCAGCTAAAGCTACAAGTTAATGTAGTGTGACCTCTGCACAGTGTTCAGCTAAAGCTACAAGTTAGTGTAGTGCGACCTCTGCACAGTGTTCAGCTGAAGCTACAAGTTATTGTAGTGCGACTTCTGCACAGTGTTCAGCTAAAGCTACCTGTAGAAGGTTGGTGGTGTTTTCCTGATCCTATCACTACCGCAGGCAGCTACATTATTTAAACGTTAGTGTAATGCGTCCTCTGCACAGTGTTCAGCTAAAGCTACATGTAGAAGGTTGGTGGTGTTTTCCTGATCCTATCACTACCGCAGGCAGCTACATTATTTAAACATTAGTGTAGTGCGACCTCTGCACTGTGTTCAGCTAAAGCTACATGTAGAAGGTTGGTGGTGTTTTAATGATCCTATCACTACCGCAGGCAGCTACATTATTTAAACATTAGTGTAGTGTGACCTCTGCACAGTGTTGAGCTAAAGCTACCTGTAGAAGGTTGGTGATGTTTTCCTGATCCTATCACTACCGCAGGCAGCTACATTATTTAAACGTTAGTGTAGTGCGTCCTCTGCACAGTGTTCAGCTAAAGCTACCTGTAGAAGGTTGGCGGTGTTTTCAGGATCCTATCACTACCGCAGGCAGCTACACTATTTAAACATTAGTGTAGTGCGTCCTCTGCACAGTGTTCAGCTAAAGCTACGAGTTAGTGTAATGCGACCTCTGCACAGTGTTCACCTAAAGCTAACTGTAGAAGATTGGTGGTGTTTTTCTGATCCTATCACTACCGCAGGCAGCTACATAATTTACACATTAGTGTAGTGTGAACTCTGCATAGTGTACAGCTAAAGCTACCTGTAGAAGGTTGGTGGTGTTTTCCTGATCCTATCACTACTGCAGGCAGCTACATTATTTAAACATTAGTGTAGTGCGTCCTCTGCACAGTGTTCAGCTAAAGCTACCTGTAGAAGTTTGGTGTTTTCCTGTTCCTATCACTACTGCAGGCAGCTACATTATTTAAACGTTAGTGTAGTGCGTCCTCTGCACAGTGTTCTGCTAAAGCTACGAGTTAGTGTAGTGCGACCTCAGCACAGTGTTCAACTAAAGCTACAAGTTAGTGTGGTGCGACCTCTGCACAGTGTTCAGCTAAAGCTACAAGTTAGTGTAGTGCGACCTCTGCACAGTGTTCAACTAAAGCTACCTGTAGAAGATTGGTGGTGTTTTTCTGATCCTATCACTACCGCAGGCAGCTACATTATTTACACGTTAGTGTAGTGCGACCTCTGCACAGTGTTCAGCTAAAGCTACCTGTAGAAGGTTGGTGGTGTTTTCCTGATCCTATCACTACCGCAGGCAGCTATATTATTTAAACATTAGTGTAGTGCGTCCTCTGCACAGTGTTCAGCTAAAGCTACCTGTAGAAGGTTGGTGGTGTTTTCCTGATTCTATCACTACCGCAGGCAGCTACATTATTTAAACGTTAGTGTAGTGCGTCCTCTGCACAGTTTTCAGCTAAAGCTACCTGTAGAAGTTTGGTGTTTTCCTGTTCCTATCACTACTGCAGGCAGCTACATTATTTAAACGTTAGTGTAGTGCGTCCTCTGCACAGTGTTCAGCTAAAGCTACGAGTTAGTGTAGTGCGACCTCAGCACAGTGTTCAACTAAAGCTACAAGTTAGTGTAGTGCGACCTCTGCACAGTGTTCAGCTAAAGCTACAAGTTAGTGTAGTGCGACCTCTGCACAGTGTTCAACTAAAGCTACCTGTAGAAGATTGGTGGTGTTTTTCTGATCCTATCACTACCGCAGGCAGCTACATTATTTACACGTTAGTGTAGTGCGACCTCTGCACAGTGTTCAGCTAAAGCTACCTGTAGAAGGTTGGTGGTGTTTTCCTGATCCTATCACTACCACAGGCAGCTACATTATTTAAACATTAGTGTAGTGCGTCCTCTGCACAGTGTTCAGCTAAAGCTACCTGTAGAAGGTTGGTGGTGTTTTCCTGATTCTATCACTACCGCAGGCAGCTACATTATTTAAACGTTAGTTTAGTGCGTCCTCTGCACAGTTTTCAGCTAAAGCTATGAGTTAGTGTAGTGCGACCTCTGCACAGTGTTCAGCTAAAGCTACAAGTTAGTGTAGTGCGACCTCTGCACAGTGTTTAGCTAAAGCTACCTGTAGAAGATTGGTAGTGTTCTCATACTAATAATACTACAGGCAGTTGATTTTGCTAGCTGCAGTATCAGTATCAGTATATATATATATATATATATATATATATATATATATATATATATATATCCCAACTTAGTGCCGCTACATCTCACTGCAGGCCATTAGTATGTCTGGAAGGCCAACAAGGAGAGGCAGACAGTCACAAGCCAATAAAAGAGGGCAAGCAGGCTCTGGGTCTAGATGCAACAGTGCTGGTCGTGGACACGGTGCATCCTCATCAGCACGTGGCCGTGGGACACGTTTGGTCTTTTTTTCGGCAGCTGGCCGTGTTGAGCCGCAACATGCGGAAGACTTGGTCGAGTGGATGACCAAGCTGTCCTCATCCTCCTCATCCTCTCTCACCTATGCTCAGGGTACTTTGTCTGGCAAAGCATCTGCCAACCCGGCCTCTTTCCTCGGGTCAATGGAATCAGTCACTCCTTCCCTAGCCCCACCATGTCCCCCTGAGGAGTCCCTCCGAACTGTTTGACCACAGTGTTGGGTACATGCTCCAGGAGGATGCCCAGCATTTTGAAGGCTCCGATGATGGTACTCAGCTAGAGGAAGGCAGTAACGTGAGCCCAGACAGAGGGGGTGCCCAAGAAGGACAGCAATCTGGCAGCATACTGCCAGGTTTGCTCCAGTGATGAGGAGGGAGGGGATGATGAGGTCACTGACTCCACGTGGGTGCCTGATAGGAGAGAGGAGGAGGCACATCACCAATGAGGCAGGATGCCCTCCAGGGGCCAGCTTAAGGGCAGCACACTGACTGCATCACACCGCAAAGCTCCGCATGTGCAGGGCGCTGCTGTCTCTGCGCGTTATTCCAAAAGTTTTTTGGTGTGGGCCTTTTTTGAGATGAGTGCATCAGATCGCACCGCTATTTGCAACATATGTCTCAAGCGTATCTCACGTGGCCAAAACATCTCCCGCTTGGGCACCACATGCTTGACCAGACATATGTTGACCTGCCATGCAGTTCGTTGGCAAGAGTACCTAAAAGACCCACACCAAAGAACAAGAGGACCTCTCCTTGCTCCTCATCAGCTAAGATCTCCAACCCCACCTTCAGTCCTCTCTGAGACCTGCACTGAGAGGAATTAAGGTGTAGAATTAGGTGTGTCACAGCCAAGTACTTGTGGGCAATCTGCTATAGGTACACCGACGTCAGATTGTACCAGGCAAAATTCCCTGCACCAGCTGCTGCACTGCCGAAAGAAGTTCGCTCCCAGCCATCCACATGCCCAGTGGTTGAATGCTAGCTTGGAAAAATTGCTAGCACTTCAACTGCTACCTTTTCAGTTGGTAGGCTCTGCCCCCTTTCGTGAGTTTGTGGAATGTGCGGTTGCTCAGTGGCAGGTACCCAAATGCCACTTTTTCTCACGGAAGGCGATTCTGGGCCTCTCCCCGGCATGTGGAAGGCAATGTCCATGCCTTACTGGACAGGGCAGTCAGTGGTAAGGTGCATATTACCGCTGACTCATGGTCCAGCAGGCATGGACAGGGACGTTACCTAAGTTTCACAGCGCATTGGGTGACTCTTCTGGCAGCTGGGAAGGATGCAGGACAAGGTGCAGTAGTGTTGCAGGTTGTTCCGCCACCACACCTCCAAAATGCTACTACTGGTGATTCTGACACACCTCTCTCTTCCACCCCCTCCTCTTCTTCTTCCTCCTCTTCCTGTGCTTTGTCCTCGGTGTTAGTCATCCAACATACAATATTGATAGTGGCATAGATAGCGATACCTAGGAACACCATCATGATCAATATCATGCCTGCCTTTTTAAAGAAACCCATTACACTATCCCAAAATGACCCGAACCATCCCCCAATTCCTGAGAGTGGGTTCCAAGAGTCTCCCAGTCTCCTCATTTGTGTTTGCAACTTTGCTCTCTCCTCCTGGTGTCCTTTAATTATATCATAATAGTCTGGTACCTCTAAATCTTCACTGGGTTTGGTTAAATTGTTCATATATGTGCAACATAGGCTTTTATCCCCTGTCACATCACATAGTCCTGTCAGTACCATCATCATCCTCTCTTGACGCTGTTTGATTATTTCTTGTTCAAACAGGATTTTCCTCAATTCCTCATTTATGAAGCCCACATCAGCTGATTTTTTATTCATCCAGGAATCTACTAGTTCCCCAAACTCATCTACCTTTGTTAGTGCATTGTACATGCCTGCCCCTCCCATGGAAGCGAATACCTTGTCCCACCAGGTTGTGATCTCTCTTTTGTGCCTCCCAAACTCTAAATGACCATGTGCTGGTATCATCTCAACAGGGGAGTCCCCTGGAGTAGCGCCCATGAAAGGAATCATTTCTACCAGGGTGCACCACCCTGAGGTCTTTCTATCGAGGGGATATGGGATGGTGGTGTGACACCAAAGGCCGCAGCACACCATCCATCCGTGGGGCATATGCGGGGCGGGTACATCCCCAGATGAATGTAGGTTGAACCTTAGTCCCACTAGGCACATCCAGTCCCCTATGGAGGGTGCCTCATCCTCCCGCTCCTCCATCCATGAACTATTCATATGTGTGCTGATAAGCCAAGATTCTGTGATCGAGCTATTCCCTTTCATACAATTTGAAATATTGTAGTAGGACATATTCCCAATGCATTCATCAGGGTCTGTTATGTTGTGTGTGAGAAGTCCCTCTATATCTAACGTCCCATTGGCTATGAGCCCCAAATCTATCAGTGTAAAATTTACTACTGTGTCTCTGCAAAATCTACCGTTATACAAGTTTTTACCTGCTCCATTAAGAAAACAAAATTGTGGACTCCTGGTGTATCCTGTAAAGAGAAGGGGTTTACTATTGGTTGTGATGCTCTCAGGGGGAATGGGTTGAGTGATGTTTAGCAGCTGTTCTAGGGTCACTGGCCTTCCAACCATCGGAACTGAGTGTCGGCCAGTTCCCATATGGGAACAAACCCAGCATTCTGAGTAATTCTGCTTTCTTGCGAAAGCATGCATCATTATGAAATGATGAGGAATTGAGTCTGGTACTGAATAAGTTTCAGGATCCAACTGTGCCCCATTATTAATACTTCTAAAATCTGGTCTTAGGAGCTCCCTCCTGGATTCTAAAAATTGGAATGCTGATTTGGGGGCCTTTTTCATACTGGTGTCATTTAGTGGTGCAAAGGGAGCATAATTTGATCTTTTATTTTGAATAACTTGGTTGATTCCTATATCTCTGAGTTTGGCCTTTTTAAACTTGGACACCAGGTTCTGACTTGGCTTATGATTGGGATCCATACACCAAGTTTTTTCTACTCCCTTATATTTGGCTGTAAAGACAATGGCTGCTATATGACAATTCCCATCCCTCCTCTGAATATGATACCCCGTAACGGCTTGAGATTGGGCTTTGGACATCTGGCCGGCTATCTGAGTACAGCAGGGATAAATAGAAGTTCCCATAAAACCTCGCCGAGTACGGTTGGTATAATTAGAGGGGGAATGAAAATTACAACTGTTAGTCATCCAACATACAAAAGTAGTTATCAGAATAATCTTAAGAGTAACCAGGATAGCAAAGACTAAAATTATGTGAGTGGTACATTTCCAGAGCTGTTCAGGTGGGTCCTGAGAACCTGGGGGATATACCTGAACATTTACTACTCGAATGTCATTAGGTCTAAGGTCTCTGGGGCTCCTGAGTTCTCTAGGGAGGGTGCTGCAGGGGGTTTGCGCAAGGTCCCTAGGGATTGAGGGTGGGTTGGGGGGCTTTCGGGTGGAGATAGTAGAGGGCTTGGGCAGGGGTTTGAGTTCAATGTCTCTTTCTTTAGGCTTGCTTCTAGGCTTGGCTTCTTTTTCTTTCGTGGTCCCCGGCTTGCTTCCAGGCTTGGTGCTTTCTTTATCCTTGATGCGTGGATCCATTGTGGTCCTTGGTCTGTGAGGATGGCTGTCCGGGTTGCTTTAAGTACTTCAAATGGTCCTTGGTAGATGGGCCCTGGTACTTTCCTTGCTGCAAGCTGTTTTATCAAGACCCTGTCGCCGGGTATGAAGGGGTGTGTAGGTTCTGTGGAAAGAGGAGGAAAAGTGACAGCTACCTTGGCATAGTTTTCAGTAAGGCTACTTACCAGATGTCTCACGTACTCCTCCTGTAAGGAATAAAGATTAACCTCTTCTCCCTCAATTACTTTCTTTTGGGCCGGCCTTCCCATTAATATTTCATATGGGGATAAACCTGTCCTACTGTGGGGGGTGGTTCTTATCTGGAAGATGACCCCTGGTAGGTATTTTAGCCAGTCCTTCATGGTACCGTTAGTGGCCTTCTTTAGTTTGTCTTTGATTGTTCTATTCATTCTTTCCACTACCCCTGAACTCTGCGGGTGGTATGGGATGTGTAGCTTCCACTGTATCCCTAATACCCTTGTCAATTCTTTTATCAATTTTGAAGTAAATGCTGGACCTTGGTCAGAGTATATGGTGGCCGGAAGTCCGTATCGACTGATCCAATGATTGATCAGACACCGGGCTGCAATACCTGCGGTCTCTCCAGTAACGGGTATTATCTCGGGCCAACCTGAAAATTTGTCCACCAGCACACACAAATATTTGAGATTACCTCTCTGTCTGGGCATATGTGTGAAGTCTATCTGTAAGTCTTGCAGTGGGCCTAATGGTGGTGGCAAATGTTCATGTTTCCCATGTCGGGGGCCCTGAACATTGTTCTGAGCACAAGTCAGACAAGAAGAGACAAGCTGTTGTACCAAATCATATGCCTTGTGTGTGCTAAAACAGTCTTCATACTTTTTTAAAAGTGGTCTGGGTCCTATATGTCCTGGGCCGTGGAGATAGGACAGCAATAGGGGCGCTGCTGCTCTAGGTATCCCTATGACTCCCTCCTTGTTTGTCCAGAGACCTGTAGGGTCTCTGGTCAAACCTGCCTCGCTCCAGTAGTCCAGGTCATCAGCCGATGCCTGTTTTTGCAAGAGTGCAGATGTGTGTTGGAACGAGGGGGTGTTAAAGTCATTCTGGAATAATAGGAGTTTTGTGTCATGTGGTTGTGGCTGCCTTTCTGCGGCAGCTTTTGCTACTCTATCTGCTAGAGCGTTTCCCTGTGACTCTAGAGATCCGTCAGTGGCATGTCCCTTAACTTTGACAATGTTTAATTTGTCGGGCTGTTGTATTGCATTAATCAGATCGTACATATAACCACTGTTATTTATTTTTTGTTATCTGCGGTGCGGAATCCACGTCTAAACCAGATCATACAATAATCGTGCGCGACCCCGAATGCGTATCTACTGTCTGTGTAAATGTTCACTTTTTTTCCTTTGTGTATTAAACATGCCCTGGTGAGAGCATACAGCTCAGCTTGTTGTGCGGAGGTTGCGCCAGTAAGGTAACCATCCTCTAGAATGAGATCCGGTAGCATTACCACCGAATAGCCTGTCTTGTATTGATTGTCTGCTGGACGTGTGCAGCTACCATCTATGAAGACATTAGGGTAGTCTGGATTAGGCAGATCAGTGAGATCTCTTCGAGGTGCTGTGACAGTGAGGAGTTCCTGTGTACAGTCATGACAGTCTCGGGGAGTGACTGGGAGTTTTAGCAAAGCGTGTAAGAGCTTGATTGCCGGTGTTACTTCAGCACAGCTTTTGACAGTTAAGTTGTGCGTGTTTGTAAGAATGATTTCATATCCTGATGAACGTTGCGTAGTCATGTGTTGGGTGTTCATATTTTGTAACAAATGGAGGACACTGTGTGATGTGTACAGGGTGGTTGGGGTCCCTAAAGTGATCTTTTGTGCTTCTTTTACAGTCATTGCACAGGCTGCCAGCGCTTGCAAGCAGCCCGGCATCCCTTGGACTGTCACTGGTAATTTTTTGGAGATGTAGGCTACGGGGCGGTAGTGGGTGCCATGCATTTGGGCTAGAACTGCAGCAAAGGCATGACCCCTGACCACACAGTATAGGGCATAGGGCTTTTCATAATTTGGCAAGCCGAGGGCCGGGGCCGAGGCTAGTGATTTCAAAAGAATTTGAAAAGCTTCAGTCATTTCTGGGGTGTATGTGATCAGCTTTGGCGCCTGTGCTGTTGTAGCCTGCCTTAGCAGAGAGTCATAGTAGGAACAATCAGGAATCCACTGTCTGCAGTAAACTATTGAGCCTAGAAAGGACAATAGTGACGCTTTGTCTTTTGGCGGGCCGAGACAAGTGAGGGCTTCGACCCGTTTTGGGGACACCATCCGTGTTCCCTCTGCAATGACACACCCCAGGTACTCTACCTGCTCTTGGGCCCATTGAATCTTTTTTCTAGACGCGAGATGACCCTTGAGTGCCAGGTGCGACATCAGACTCTCGGAATCGACCTCACATTGTGCCCTAGTTTCACTACATATGAGTAGATCATCAACATACTGCAAGAGTGTGGATTTCATTGGGGGAACCCAGTCATCCAAGGTGGCTTTAAGCACCATTGAGAAGGCTGCCGGACTGTCCACATAACCTTGAGGAAGCCTGGTCCAGGTTAGTTGCTGGCCAACAGCCTGCTCGGTGGACCATGTGAAAGAAAAGATGTCTTGGAAGTCCTCATGCACTTCTATACTGAAAAATGCGTTTGACAGGTCTAGTACCGTGTATATGGAGGACCGTGCAGGAATATTGATGAATATTCCTGAAATGTCTGCCACTAGTGGGGGTAAGGGTTGTATACTTTTATTGACTAGTCTAAGATCCTGCACCATCCTCCATTCCCCGTTAGCCTTTCTTACTGGATTAACTGGTGTGTTCCAGGGACTAATTATAGGCCTTAGAATACCTAATGTTAGGTATTCTTCTATTAGAGGCTGAAGTCCCATGATCTTTTCTTTAGGCAAAGGGTATTGTTTCTGGAATGTGGGTACTGTGTCTGGTTTGAAGGTAGGTACATATGGTGTACAAGGTATGTGTCCTACATCAGTTTTGGACTTTGCCCAGATGGGATGTGTTTCTAAGTATGTAGGAACTGTCATGAAGTAACACAGAAAATCCTGTCTCTTTGGCATCTGTAAATCACAGTGGGGAGACTTGGCAACCATCCCCCCTTCTGCTGTAAAAGTTATATGCAGTTTCAATTTAGACATAAGGTCCCTGCCCATTAGGCATAGGAGACATTGTGGTAGGATTGCAAACTTAGATTTGGTTAACACTCTGTCCTCCAAGTCACAGACCTCTAGGAGAGGGGTAATTTTGTGTACCACATCAGTTCCATTGATCCCTATAGAGCAACCCTCCGTACAATCTTCACATAAAAATTTCTCATTGTTTACACAGCTACTGGTCGCTCCTGTGTCTAAGAGAAAAATGACCACTTGGCCTTTGATCTTAAGGGTCACTTGTGGTAGGATTTTCCAATGATCTGAAAACATGTGAAGTACCAGGGCTGGAACCTGCTCTGGGCATCCCTATTGTCTAAATGGGTTGTTGTTTGAATGTCCAGAGTTACCTGGCCAATTCATTTGGACCCTCTGTGGGGTATTTGTGTTTGGTTGGTTGGGTTGGTCATTCCTAGGGTTTGGTCTAGTCTGACTATATGTCCTGTCTGGGTTGTATCCTCTACCCCGTCCCCTTTGAGGTGGACCAGGACCTCGTCTGGGTCTGTATCCTTTCCTATGTGGACAGTCTGATTTCCAATGTGATAGGTCCCCACAATTGAAACAACCCTGGTCAGTTTGTTGAATATTATCTCTGTTCTGGTATTGTTGTTTGTATGCATGAGTGGGCATTGGAAGGGCTGTACACATTGGTGTGATTTCTTGTTTTATGGCAGCGTCTTCCACTATTGTAAAGAGTCCTCCCTTTGAGTTAAAGACACCAGATGCCGCCCTTGTTTGTATGTCTTCCAGAAATGTCTTTGCTGCCTGTGTCGCCCAGTTAGTGTTTACCAGTTTTATAATTTGGGCTGACTTGGGGTCCCCATTATTCATTGCCGTACTGACAAATAAGGGGTCACTGTCTATTCCACATGCTACATAAATTTTATACAATCGTATGACAAAGGAATGAAAAGATTCCCCAGGCAACTGTTTACACGAGATTAAATCATTGATTGGCGTTTCAGGTCTATAAGCCTTCCTCCAGGCAGCCAACAATGATGCCCAGAATTTTTCCCAATCCTCCCCTTCTTGATATAATTTACTTTCACTTACCCATTCGTTTATTGTAATCTCGGCTGTACTGTCAGGATCTACTGCATTAATGATAATTTGTAGATCTTCTGCTGACATTCTTCCACCCAAACAGTATCTCTTTAAAAAATTAACTGCTTGTTTTGGATCCTTATTAGGTTTGGGACAAGTGTCTTTTATTTCTTTAATCGTTCCCAAGGGTAGAGGGATCTGAACCTGAGTAGTGCCCATGGTGATGAGGGGGAACATTGCTTGGGCACTACCTTCAGGAGTGTGGGTTTGGGACTTTGTCTTAGGTTCAACTAAAAGAGCAACGGTTTCAGTTAACCCCGTGGGAAGTGATGCCGTGTCTGCCGTGTCTACTGCTTCGTGTACTTGTGCTTCTGTTTGTTTCGTATCGTTGTCCTCGTCCCCTGAAGATTCTAATTCTTCTGTCAATTCACTGTCACTCTCGTCTGCCCCATGTTTGTTAAGTATGTCCTGATATTTTTGTTTTGCCGCTCGAGTAACCATTTGACCTTCCTCGTCTATCTCCCGTAATATTTTTTCTGAATCTCTTAATAACCTTTCTATTTCGTCCTTTCTTGTTCTTTTTTGTTTCTTATGTTCTACCTTGGTTCTTGCTATCTCTAGGTGTTTGTCTACTGTTGTGGATAATTTATCCATGGTTGTAACATATTCTTTAATTGCTAGTCTCTGATTTTCTTGTTTTTCTAACCAATGAGTACCCTTTTCCTCAGCTATCGCCAATAATCCCCCCAGTGTTAATTCTAAAGAGGGATATAATTTCTTTTTCTGTTTATCGGTTGTTACTGTTGTTTTTACGGGGGTGACTTGATTCATTAGTTTGATTGTTTCTATGGGAGTCTCTGCGCTTTCTGGGTTAATTATTTCTATGGGGGTATCAGGGTTCTCAGGTTCCTCCATAGGATGGTCAATTTTTGGAAATACATAAGGAGGTGGAGCGCTTGAATCATAAAAGGGATTACAAGCTTTTGAAGTTTCTATAAATGGGACAGGTGCGGTGGGAAAACGTAACGGGTTTTTGTATATAGTCTGTGGGAATTTCTTTTTATAATTTTTCAATGCTTTAGACCATATTTTATAACATTCTTTCATGTAATCATTGTTAGAAGGAAACGGTGGATAATTATACTGTTTGTGTTGCCCACACAATTTAGTAACTTCTTCCCAATCATTCTGGCTGCAAGGGCCATAGGGAGTTAATCCTGAAATTTGCAGATTATGTGCCCGTTTTAGTATATGTGCCCAAAATGGATCAGTATAATATTTTCCACAGTTTCCAGACACGAAATCAATTGGGGTGGGTTGCTCTGACTTACCACCAGAACTTGCCTTTTCCAATTGGTTTCCCATTATTTATACAAATCTCTATGATTGCAGACCAATAGTGAATTTGGACAAACAGTATAAGTTTGTTTAAAGTAATGTTCAATACGACTTCTAACACCGCCTACGGTTAGATTTGGTTTTAAAGGGACCTGATTATGAATGTTGAACCTCAGAGTCCAAACTTTTGGATCTCCTTTTTCAAAATAAGGTCCCTTTCCAATTCTATGAACGTAACCTCCTGGACAAGTTGCTTTCAAAATTGCCTTAGATCCTTCATACACAAACAACAATCCAAGACTACAATTATCGCAGCGTCCTGCGTGAAACCTCTCACTCTTGGTGGCCACCTTAAGTTTATCAGACATAACTCAATACAACATAGACGTTCTTAATGTCCAGTCCTATTTCTTAGTAAAATATTTACAATATTCTACCAGTCCTGGCCAACCTAGCGGGGACACTTATACAATAACTTTCCTCTTATATTATGGCGAGCTACTCGACCTTACCAGATCCGACCTTATATATTCTGAAGTCCGGTCAAGCACAAGAAAACCACCTTGCAAAAGAAATTTAAAGAGACCTTACCTCTTTGGCTTTGGCCAAAATTCTCTTGGCGTTGGCTTGACAACCGGACTTCAGAATATATACCCCACTCCTGGTACCATCTCTAAGGGTAGTGGTCAACTGGTCAACTGGTCAAGTGCGCCCCCAAACCTTTTCCTTGCTCGAGCTGAACTTGGACATCAAGAAGGCCTCTTCAATCGATTGGAAAAATGAGTGATATGAACGACACCACACAAGTCAGTTGGATATCGCAAATATATCTTTATGTTTCTCTTTCCCTGGTATATATGATAACAATTCAATGTACATCATAAGGGGCAAACCAAGGGGCGGTCCCTTAGCTTATCCAATCACAAGAATACAAGTATCACAAGTTACATGGTATATGGCATACAAAAAAAAGACAATGACCTTTTTGCTAGATGACGTGCTTAAAAAGTACCTAATAGAAAAAGTTACCACAAAGTTTCCTTATCAAATATATATATATATTTATCTTAGCTTAATTCCGAACAAAGGGCGTTAATATAGAAATAACCTTTTAAAATACTTTCGATAAGGTGTCGGTTGGCATTACGCCCAGACTTGCGGTAGAATGTTCTAACTTATTCCTGTAACTCTGCACAAGATCTGTCAAACCGCAAACCTTCTACTTTTGCAAACAGCTAGCAAATAAAAATTTCCACTTATACATTGTCAAAGCCTTGCATAAAAAGCGTTTCATACAAAAACAGAGTTCAGGCCTATTCCAAACATATTTATATGTATATATAGTGAACCAAGTGAACCAAAGTGCAGCCATTTTCCTTACACTCGGAACCAGCGGTGCTCCGTAGGCATTCAAGGGGCTACGCAACTATGCAAGCCATGTGGTGCTTGAGCTGGTGTGTTTGGGGGACAGGAGCCACACTGGGGCAGAGGTTCTGTCAGCTCTGCAAGGGCAGGTTCAGAGGTGGTTGACGCAATGCCAACTTAAGGCAGGAATGGTGGTTTGTGACAATGGCACCAACCTCCTCTCCGCCCTCAGACAGGGACAAATGACCCATGTGCCCTGTTTGGCTCACATCCTTAACTTGGTGGTGCAGCGGTTCTTGGGCAGGTACCCGGGCTTACAGGATGTCCTGAGGCAGGCCAGGAAAGTCTGTGTGCATTTCCACCGGTCATATGCCAGTGCTCGGCTGGCTGACCTCCAAAAGGAATTTAACCTGCCCAAAAACCGCCTAATCTGTGACATGCCCACCAGGTGTAACTCAATGTTGGCCATGCTGCAGCGGCTGCACACACAGCAGAAGGCCATCAATGAGTACCTGTGTGACTATGGCACCAGGACAGGGTCAGGAGAGCTTGTTTTTTTTTCCCCACGCCAGTGGGCCATGTTCAGGGATGCATGCACTGTCCTGTCACCATTTGAGGAGGCCATGAAGATGGTGAGCAGTGACAGTGCATGCATCAGTGACATTGTCCCCCTTGTCCACCTGTTGGAGCACACGCTGTGTGGAATAATGGACAGGGCACTTGAGGCAGAACAGGGGCAGGAAGAGGAGGACTTCCTTAGCTCTCAAGGCCCCCTTTATCCAGACAGTGTTTCTGCGTGCCTGCCAATCTCACAGGAAGAGGACGAGGAGGAGGAGGAAGAGGAGGATTGTGTCAGCATGGAGGTGGAGCCTGGCACTCAGCATCAGCAGCAGTCTTTAAGGGATCATTTACAGTCCCAAGAAACCCATGGACTTGTACGTGGCTGGGAGGAGGTGGCTATGGATCATGTCGTCCTTAGTGACCCAGAGGACTCCGGACCGAATGCCTCAGCAAACCTACGCTGCATGGCCTCCCTGATCCGGCAAAGTCTGCAGAAGGATCCTCATATTTGTTGTATCAAGGGGAGAGGGATCAATACTGGCTGGCAACCCTCCTTGATCCACATTACAAGGGTAAGGTTGCGGACCTTATCTTGCCATCGCAGAGAGAGCAGAGGATGAAACATCTTTGACAGGCCTTGCAGAAAGATCTGTGCAATGCGTTCCCAGAGACTGGGAGGTTACAAACTCCTGTTCCTGGACAACGTGTTGCTCAGGCTTCGGTCAGTCAAAGAAGGAGCGGTGGAGAAGGTGGCCGTCTGACTGATGCGTTCAGACAATTTTTTAGTCCACAGCCCCAAGGTATGATCGGTTCCAGCAACCATTGCCAGCGTCTGTTTTACATGGTGCAGGAATACCTAGGGGCAAGATCTGACTTGGACACCTTTCCCACCGAAAATCCTCTGGATTACTGGGTCTTGAGGATGGATCACTGGCCAGAGCTTGCACAGTATGCAATTGAGCTACTGCCCTGTCCTGCATCCAGCGTTCTTTCGGAACACACATTCAGTGCTGCTGGAGGTTTTGCAACCGATCACAGGGTGCGCCTGTCCACCGACTCGGTCGATCGACTGACCTTCATAAAAATGAATCAGTCTTGGATCACCACCAGCTACCAAGCACCTGAAGCTGATGTAACTGAATAATTTTTTTTGAAATGTCAGATCCCTTCAAGACTGCCTATGCTGATGCTGAGTGACTATCCTGTTATGCTGAGTGACAATCCTCTTCCTCCTCAATGATCATGCTGATAGCTTGTAAGAATATTTTTTATAGCTTGTAAGAATATTTTTGGTTCTGGGCACCGCCACAAGAGGCTAAGGCCCAATTTTTCAGCCCCTGTTTAACAGGGGCATGTAATTACAAATTTTGATGAAATATTTTGCAAGGAGGGTTCGTTGCTTCACTCAACTAGAATATTTGTGAGGGGTTGCAGTGTTGTGGCACCAGCACCAGTGCCTAAGGCCCATTTTTTCAGCCCCTGTTTAACAGGGGCATGTAATTACAATTTTTGATGCAATACTTTGCAGCAGGGCTTGTTCCTGCGCTCCAACTAGAGTATCTGTGAGGGGTTGCAGTGTTGTGGCACCAGCACCAGTTCCTAAGGCCCAATTTTTCAGCCCCTGTTTAACAGGGGCGTGTAATTACAATTTTTGGTGCAATACTTTGCAGCAGGGCTCGTTCCTGCGCTCCAACTAGAGTATCTGTGAGGGGTTGCAGTGTTGTGGCACCAGTGCCTAAGGCACAAATTTTCTGCCCCTGTTCAACAGGGACATGTAATTACAATTCTTGATCTAATATTTCACAGCAGGGCCCGTTTCTGCACCCTCCAAGAGTAACTGTGAGGACTTACAGTGTTGTGGCAACACCAACACCTAAGGCCCCAATTTCTGCAGAGTATATAGGGCAGGCCCCTACTTTCAAACATCCAACTTACAAATGACTCCTACTTGCAAATGGAAGGAGACAACAGGAAGTGGGATTAAATCTACCCCTAGGAAGGGAAATTCCCTCCTGTAAGAGTTAATATGGGAAAAACGTGTCTCCTTTCCACTGATGCTTTATCACCAATCTTTGTTTCACTAAAAACCCCAAATTGTCAAAAAACATTGGTCATTGGGACAGAAAGTGAGGTAAAATCTTCTGAAGAGGTGCACAGACAGCAAAACAAATGTCACAGGGGTGATAACCCTTCCCTATGTTTTCCAAAACATACACTTTAGAAATGTACCAGTTCAAAATTACAAACAGATTCTACTTAACAACAAACCTACAGTCCCTGTCTTGATTGCACCGCCTGTATACTGCTGTTCAGAGGGCCTGGGCCCCACGCCTTTCCTTTTTTTAATTTGGGTGTGGGGTTCCCCTTAATATCCATACAAGACCCAAAGGGCCTGGCCATGCCATTTGTCTCACTGATTTTCATCCATATTACCGGGACTGGACATTACATTAAAGCCGTAAGCAGTTTTAAATGACTTTTATTCCTTTAAAAATGTCATTTTGTGCAGGGACTGTTCTAAGCACCACGCGCCATTTTACAGGCATACTATAGACACCCCCCAGGTACGATATTTAAAGGAATATTTCACTTTTTTTTTCACTTTAACCCCTTCAGATCCGGGCCATTGCCAAATGACGGCAACAGCGCGGATCTAAATTGCCGGGACTAGGTCTATTGACGTCGTCCCGTGCACGAGCCACCTGCGCGCCCCTTGCAGGGCGTGCGTGGCACGCCCGGTGATCAGCGAGCCTATGAGACTCACCTGATCACAGATCAGAGTATAGGGTCAGTCCTGACCCCTTACCACATGATCAGCTGTTAGCCAATGACAGCTGATCATGTGATGTAAACAGAGCCGGTAATCGGCTATTTTTCCTCCTCGCGCTGACAGTGTGAGGAGGAAAAAAAACTCGATCACCGGCGGACGTGATCGGGACATTAGTCCCGATCACGGCGATCATCGGTCACAAAGCAATAGGCAGCAGTGCTGCCTACCAGTGCCCGCCAGCGTCACCCATCAGTGCCCACAGTGCCATCCATCAGTGCCCACAGTGCCACCCATCAGTTCCCACAGTGCCACCCATCAGTGCCCACAGTGCCACCCATCAGTGCCACCCATCAGCACCCACATCAGTGCAACAGTGCTGCACATCAGTGCCACCTATCAGTACCCATCAGTGTCACCTACCAGTGCCCATAAGTGCCCATCAGTGCCGCCAATCACTGCCCATCAGTGCCACCCATCAGTGCCCCCCATCAGTGCCGCCCATCAGTGCCCCCCATCAGTGGTACCTATCAGTGCCCATCAGTCCCACCTATCCGTGCCACCCATCAGTGCCACCCATCAGCGCCCATCAGTGGCCATCAGTGCCGCCTTATCTGTGCCCATCAGTACCGCCTTATCTGTCCCCATCAGTGCTGCCTTAACTGTGCCTGTCAGTGCCGCCTTAACTGTGCCTATCAGTGCCGCCTTAACTGTGCCTATCAGTGCCGCCTTATCTGTGCCTATCCATGCCCATCAGTGCAGCCTATCAGTGCCCACCAGCGCCGCCTCATCAGCGCATATCAATGAAGGAAAAAAATTACCTGTTTGCAAAATGTTATAACAAACTATTAAACATGATTTTTTTTTTCAAAAATTTCTATCTTTTTTTGTTTGTTTTTGTAAAATCTTCCTCTGTATACACCATATGAAGGAGTGACAGTATCCCTCAACTTCAGCCCGCATACAGGGCCAATAGAACCGGTCTCTCACCAGTTTAAATGTCCTCTCAGGCCCTAGGTGGCCTTGATTGTCATGTAAGGCACAAAGAGGAAAGGGCGGTGTGGTTGACCAACAGGCTGGGCCTACATCCCAACAAGTCTGGAAAGTGGAAAAAGAATTCCCCCTTACGGGAGTTTAATGGTCCAATTATTGTTACACAAAAATATGTAAAAAAAAAAAGTATACAAAGTTTTTTGAACTATAAATAGATAAAATTGAATCAGTAGATGGCTATTGACATTTTAAATACATATACATGGCAAAACATAGAGAAATGAAACTCGAGGGGTAGGGAGTGATCCTTGACTTCTGAACACCTAACAGGTCTAACAATCTTTTGATGAGTCTACTCTCAAAGTCTCTCCCCGGGTCAGAGTGAATACGCTGAGGTAAGCCATACTGGACAAAGAACTTATCTACCATAAATTTAGCCATCGTAGATGCTTGCTGATCTTTAGTTGGGAATGCCTGGGCATACCGGGTGAAGTGGTCAGTCATGACCAGAACATTTCCCTGTCCATTTGAGTCAGGCTCCAGACACAGAAAGTCAATACACACTAATTCCAGTGGTCCTTGACTTTGAAGATGGTCCATTGGGGCAGCTTTGTGGGGTAAAATCTTCCTCTGTATACACCATATGAAGGAGTGACAGTATCCCTCAACTTCAGCCCGCATACAGGGCCAATAGAACCGGTCTTGCACCAGTTTAAATGTCCTCTCAGGCCCTAGGTGGCCTTGATTGTCATGTAAGGTACAAAGAGGAAAGGGCGGTGTGGTTGACCAACAGGCTGGGCCTACATCCCAACAAGTCTGGAAAGTGGAAAAAGAATTCCCCCTTACGGGAGTTTAATGGTCCAATTATTGTTACACAAAAATATGTAAAAAAAAAGTATACAAAGTTTTTTGAACTATAAATAGATAAAATTGAATCAGTAGGCAGCTATTGACATTTTAAATGCATATATATGGCAAAACATAGAGAAATGAAACTCGAGGGGTCCAAGAGCTACCATGATCGGAATCACCACGGCAGAACATGCGGACCACAGCTGGCGCATTTCAGAAACCTCCTTTTTCAGGGGTGTGTAGGGGAGTTTTACTTCTATATGTAGAAACAAATAAAGGATAATAATAAATAACATGCACAGGCAGACATATGTGTAAATATGTATACAAAATATACAGCCTTTGGTTGTTCAAAAAGGAACATCAGGGTAAAGGTGTCTAAGAAAAAAACACACTTACATGTTTCCCAGGTAGATACAAGTACATGTCATAGCCAAAGAGTGATTTTGTAAAAAGCAAACAGTCATGTCCCAAACCGGATCCAGGCAGTGCAGCCAAAGGCCTCCAAAGATAGAAACAGCAGTGAGCCACCAGAAAGACCAGCAATAAATGAAGCACACCCACAAGGGGCAGTGAAATGCTTGAGAGGACTTCTTGATACACTAAGAAGGTCCTTGTGGTCTATTTGGGACAAGAAAAAGGAAAAAGTATATAGCAAAATATACCAAATAATTTTTATATATATTATTATAACATATACATACAAAAAGTATATATATATATATATATATATATATATATATATATATATATATATATATATATATATATATATATGTGCACATGTCCAGAGACCATAACATATAAAGTATATTATCCAGCAGGCCCCCAACTGAGAACAAGTATTACCTGGTCGCATAAAAAAGGGGAGAATATGATGAATCAATGCAGTTCACTCCCCAGAGGGAACACACAGTTTAGATGTTGCCTGGAGATGGGAGATGAGCAGAGTGCAGAGGGCTGAATCACTCCCTTTATAGTGCATATCCAGTGTATGTGGCCAATCAATGCCATACATACAACCCACCACCAGCAGCTGATGAGGATTTGGGGCTAAGGGGCCGCTGATGGAGTTGCACAGTGCGGCATGATGAAGACACACCAGAGCGACATGTAGGCTAACATGACGAGTGGGAGCACCCAACGCAGCATTATGATGCCACAAGGGTGCGACCTGCGCTTCAAGCTGGTCCCCAAGTGAGAGGCACGCAGCCATGTAAGGCAGTCATGTAAGACAGTCAGCACAGTTTCTCTTGGTATAGCTGCCACTTATCTTCAGGATTGTCTGAGGGTCCCCTTCGGTAGACCACCCCGTTGCATAACTGCAGTCGATCCCATTCCTTCTGTACTAGTCCTGCTTCTTTTGGAGAGTCTGTTAGCAGTAGATCTGGGCGTTGGCTTTCAGGGTTAAACTACAGAGGGGATCTTCCATTTGGTCTTTTTTTAAGTCCCTGTCTGAAAGTTTAGGTAGGCCTTCGTCCCTGACTTGGGACAGATTACAGTAGTATTTTGGGACATCTGCCACTGACACTCCAATGACTTCGGCCCCAGTTGTCCCTCTGGCCTATTGTTCCGCTCCCTGACACAAGGCTTGTTTCCCTTCTGGAGTTAGTTGAGCCCACTCTTCAGAGGAAACCCCCAAGTCATAGGGTCTCATCAACAGGGCATCAGCATCTCTGTTACCGATTCCTATGCAGTATTTTAAGCTGAAGCGGAACCCTGATAAGGCAGCCAACCACCTGTGCCGGTGGCATCCAGTTTGGCGGTGGTAAAAATATATGTGAGCGGTTGTTATCGGTCTTGACTATGAAGTCTGCACCATACAAGTAGTCTTTCAACTTGTCCACCACTGCCCATTTCAGAGTCAAGAATTCCAACTTGTGAGTGGGGTAGTTTTTCTCAGCAGGTGTAATGCCCTGTACACACGGTCGGACATTGATTGGACATTCCGACAACAAAATCCTAGGATTTTTTCCGACGGATGTTGGCTCAAACTTGTCTTGCACACAAAGTTGTTGGAAAATCCTAATGTTCTGAACGCGGTGACGTAAAACACATCGGGACTATAAACGGGGCAGTAGCCAATAGCTTTCGTCTCTTAATTTATTCTGAGCATGCGTGGCACTTTGTGCGTCAGATTTGTGTACACACGATCGGAATTTCCAACAACGGATTTTGTTGTCGGAAAATTTTATAGCAAGCTCTCAAACTTTGTGTGTCGGAAATTCCTATGGAAAATGTGTGATGGAGCCTACACACGGTCGGAATTTCTGACAACAAGGTCCTATCACACTTTTTCCATCGGAAAATCCTATCGTGTGTACAGGGCATTAGACTTCGGCTCATATAAGCAACAGGCCGCAGGTGTCCATAGTGCTCCTGATACAGTACTCTACCTAGCCCATATCGACTGGCCTCAACATGCAGCTCATATGGCTTGGCTGGATCAGCATAGGCCAGAACAGGAGCAGATGTTAGACCCCATTTCAGCTGCCAAAAGGCTTGCTCACACTGCTTGGTCCACTGGTCTTTGATCAACTCTCGAGGCTTCCTGGGTCCTCTGATTTGCTGGATGGGTTTTGTTGAATCAGGGTCATCATCATCCTCACTCTTCAACAACTCATTAAGGGGCCGAGCTATTTTAGCAAATCCTTCAATGAACCTTCTATAGTATGAGTCAAATCCCAGTAACGACCTAAGCTCCATCATATTGGTAGGCCTTGGCCAAGAGGTGACAGCTTCCAGCTTCTGGGGGTCAGTAGTAGGGATGAGCCGAACACCCCCCGGTTCGGTTCGCACTAGAACCTGCGAACGGACCGAAAATTCGCACGAACGTTAGAACCCCATTGACGTCTATGGGACTCGAACGTTCGAAATCAAAAGTGCTCATTTTAAAGGCTAATTTGCATGGTATTGTCCTAAAAAGGGTTTGGGGACCCGGGTCCTGCCCCAGGGGAATTGTATCGATGCAAAAAAAACTTTTAAAAACGGCCGTTTTTTCGAGAGCAGTGATTTTAATGATGCTTAAAGTAAAAAAAAAAAGTGAAATATTCCTTTAAATATCGTACCTGGGGTGTGTCTATAGTATGCCTGTAAAGTGGTGCGTGTTTCCCGTGTTTAGAACAGTCCCTGCACAAAATGTCATTTTTAAAGGAAAAAATCTCATTTAAAACTGCTTGCGGGTTTAATGTAATGTCGGGTCCTGGCAATATGGATGAAAATCAGTGAGACAAACGGCATGGGTATCCCCCAGACCATTACCAGGCCCTTTGGGTCTTGTATGGATATTAAGGGGAACCCCGCACCCAAATTAAAATAAGGAAAGGTGTGGGGCCACCAGGCCCTATATACTCTGAACAGCAGTATACAGGCGGTGCAGACAAGACAGGGACTGTAGGTTTGTTGTTAAGTAGAATCTGTTTGTAATTTTTAACGGGTACATTTTTAACATGTTTAGCTCCAGCCAAAAAATCTTTTTTAAGCTTTTTGGAAAACATAGGGAAGGGTTTCCTCCTCTTCAGAAGATTTCACCTCACTTTTTGTCCCAATGACAAATGTTTTTTGAAAATTTGGGTTTTTTTGTGGAACAAGGATTGGAAAGCATCAGTGGAAAGGAGAAATGTTTTTCCCATATTAACTCTTACAGGAGAGAATTTCCCTTCCTAGGGGTAGATTTCATCTCACTTCCTGTTGTCTCCTTCCGTTTGCAAGTAGGAGTCGTTTGTAAGTTAGATGTTTGAAGTAGGGGCCTGCCCTATATACTCAGCAGAAATTTGGGCCTTAGGTGTTGTTGTGGCCACAAGACTGTAAGCCCTCACAGGGCCCTGCTGTGAAATATTAGATCAAGAATTGTAATTACATGCCCCTGTTGAACAAGGGCTGAAAAATTGGGCCTTTGGTGGTGGTGGTGCCACAACACTGTAAGTCCTCACTCGCTCTTGGTGGGTGCAGAAATGGGCCCTGCTGTGAAATATTAGATCAAGAATTGTAATTACATACCCCTGTTGAACAGGGGCTGAAAAATTAGGCCTTAGGCACTGGTGCTGGTGCCACAACACTGCAACCCCTCACAGATACTCTAGTTGGAATGCAGAAATGAGCCCTGCTGCAAAGTATCGCATCAAAAATTGTAATTACAGGCCCCTGTTAAACAGGGGCTGAAAAATTGGGCCTTAGGCACTGGTGCCACAACACTGCAACCTCTCACAGATACTCTAGTTGGAACGCAGAAATGAGCCGTGCTGCAAAGTATTGCATCAAAAATTGTAATTACATGCCCCTGTTAAACAGGGGCTGAAAAATTGGGCCTTAGGCACTGGTGCTGGTGCCACAACACTGCAACCTCTCACAGATACTCTAGTTGGAATGCAGAAATGAGCCCTGCTGCAAAGTATTGCATCAAAAATTGTAATTACATGCCCCTGTTTAACAGGGGCTGAAAAATTGGGCCTTAGGCACTGGTGCTGGTGCCACAACACTGCAACCCCTCACAGATACTCTAGTTGTAATGCAGAAACGAGCCCTGCTGCAAAGTATTGCATCAAAAATTGTAATTACACGCCCCTGTTAAACAGGGGCTGAAAAATTGGGCCTTAGGCACTGGTGGTGGCGCCCAGAACCAAAAATGTTCTTACAAGCTATCAGCGTGATGATTGAGGAGGAAGAGGATAATTACTCAGGGATAGTCACTCAGCATCAGCATAGGCAGTCTTTGAAGGGATCTGAGATTTCAAAAAAAATTATTCGGTTACATCAGCTTCAGGTGCTTGGTAGCTGGTGGTGATCCAAGACCTGATTCATTTTTATGAAGGTCAGTCGATCGACCGAGTCGGTGGACAGACGCACCCTGTGATCGGTTACAAAGCCTCCAGCAGCACTGAATGTGCGTTCCGAAAGAACGCTGGATGCAGGAATGGCCAGTAGCTCAATTGCATACTGTGCAAGCTCTGGCCAGTGATCCATCCTCAAGACCCAGTAACCCAGAGGATTTTCGGTTGGAAAGGTGTCCAAGTCAGATCTTGCCCCTAGGTATTCCTGCACCATGTAAAACAGACGCTGGTGATGGTTGCTGGAACTGATCATACCTTGGGGCTGCAGGCCAAAAAATTGTCTGAACGCATCGGTCAGATGGCCACCTTCTCCACCGCTCCTTCTTTGACTGACCGAAGCCTCAGTAACACGTTGTCCAGAAACAGGAGTTTGTAACCTCCCAGTCTCTGGGAACGCGTTGCACAGACCTTTCTGCAAGGCCTCCTGAAGATGTTTCATCCTCTGCTCCCTCTGCGATGGCAAGATAAGGTCCGCAACCTTACCCTTGTAACGTGGATCAAGGAGGGTTGCCAGCCAGTATTGGTCCTTCTCCTTGATACCATGAATACGAGGATCCTTACGCAGGCTTTGCAGGATCAGGGAGGCCATGCAGCGTAGGTTTGCTGAGGCATTCGGTCCAGAGTCCTCTGGGTCACTAAGGACGACATGGTCCGCAGCCACCTCCTCCCAGCCACGTACAAGTCCATGTGTTTCTTGGGACTGATCCCTTAAAGACTGCTGCTGATGCTGAGTGCCAGGCTCCACCTCCATACTGACACAATCTTCCTCCTCCTCCTCCTCCTCTCCCTGTGTGATCGGCGGGCACGCAGGAACACTGTCTGGATAAAGGGGACCTTGAGAGCTAAGGAAGTCCTCCTCTTCCTGCCTCTGTTCTGCCTCAAGTGCCCTGTCCATTATTCCCCGCAGCGTGTGCTCCAACAGGTGGACAAGGGGGACAGTGTCACTGATGCATGCACTGTCACTGCTCACCATCCTCGTGGCCTCCTCAAATGGTGACAGGACAGTGCATGCATCCCTGATCATGGCCCACTGGCGTGGGGAAAAAAAACCAAGCTCTCCTGACCCTGTCCTGGTGCCATAGTCGCACAGGTACTCATTGATGCCCCTCTGCTGCATGTGCAGCCGCTGCAGCATGGCCAACGTTGAGTTCCACCTGGTGGGCATGTCACAGATTAGGTGGTTCTTGGGCAGGTTAAACTCCTTTTGGAGGTCCATCAGCCGAGCACTGGCATTATATGACCGGCGGAAATGCACACAGACTTTCCTGGCCTGCCTCAGGACATCCTGTAAGCCCGGGTACCTGCCCAAGAACCGCTGCACCACCAAGTTAAGGACGTGAGCCAAACAGGGCACATGGGTCATTTGTCCCTGTCGGAGGGCAGAGAGGAGGTTGGTGCCATTGTCACAAACCACCATTCCTGCCTTAAGTTGGCGTGGCATCAACCACCTCTGAACCTGCCCCTGCAGAGCTGACAGAACCTCTGCCCCAGTGTGGCTCCTGTCCCCCAAGCACACCAGCTCAAGCACCGCATGGCATCTTTTGGCCTGCGTACTTGCGTAGCCCCTTGAACGGCTACGGAGCACCGCTGGTTCCGAGGACAAAGCACAGGAAGAGGCCATGGAAGAAGAAGAAGAGGAGGGGGTGGAGGAGAGAGGTGTGTCACAATCATTAGCATTTTGGAGGCGTGGTGGCGGAACAACCTCCAACACTACTGCACCTTGTCCTGCATCCTTCCCAGCTGCCAGCAGAGTCACCCAATGCGCCGTGAAACTTAGGTAACGTCCCTGTCCATGCCTGCTGGACCATGAGTCAGCGGTAATATGCACCTTACCGCTGACCGCCCTGTCCAGCGAGGCATGGACATTGCCTTTCACATGCCGGTAGAGAGCCGGAATCGCCTTCCGTGAGAAAAAGTGGCGTTTGGGTACCTGCCGCTGAGGAACCGCACATTCCACAAACTCACGGAAGGGGGCAGAGTCTACCAACTGAAAAGGCAGCAGTTGAAGTGCTAGCAATTTTGCCAAGCTAGCATTCAACCGCTGGGCATGTGGATGGCTGGGAGCAAACTTCTTTCGGCGGTGCAGCAGCTGGGGCAGGGAAATTTGCCTGGTACAATCTGACGTCGGTGTACCAAAAGCAGGTTGACCACAAATACTTGGCTGTAACACACCTAATTCTACACCTTCATTCCTCTCAGTGCAGGTCTCAGAGAGGACTGAAGGTATAGTGGGGTTGGAGATCTCAGCTGATGAGGAGCAAGGAGAGGTCCTCTTTGTTCTTTGGTGTGGGTCTTTTAGATACGCTTGCCAACGAACTGCATGGCAGGTCAACATATGTCTGGTCAAGCATGTGGTACCCAAGCGGGAGATGTTTTGGCCACACGAGATACGCTTGAGACATATGTTGCAAATAGCAGCGGTGCGATCTGATGCACTTGTCTCAAAAAAGGCCCACACCAAAGAACTTTTTGAATAACGCACAGAGACTGCAGCGCCCTGCACATGTGGAGCTTTGGGGTGTGATGCAGTCAAGGTGCTGCCCTTAGGCTGGCCCCTGGAGGGCATCCTGCCTCATTGGTGATGTGCCGCCTCCTCCTCCTCCTCTTTCCTATCAGGCACCCACGTTGAGTCAGTGACCTCATCATCCCCTCCCTCCTCATCACTGGAGCAAACCTGGCAGTATGCTGCAGCAGGGGGAGCATGACTGCCAGATTGCTGTCCTTCTTGGGCACTCCCTCTGTCCGTGCTCACGTTACTGCCTTCATCTAGCTCAGTATCATCATCAGAGCCTTCCAAACGCTGGGCATCCTCCTGGAGCATGTACCCAACACTGTGGTCAAACAGTTCGAGGGACTCCTCAGGAGGACATGGTGGGGCTAGGGAAGGAGTCACTGATGACTAGGGATGAGCCGAACACCCCCCGGTTCGGTTCGCACCAGAACCCGCGAACGGACCGAAAGTTCGCACGAACGTTAGAACCCCATTGACGTCTATGGGACTCGAACGTTCGAAATCAAAAGTGCTCATTTTAAAGGCTAATTTGCATGGTATTGTCCTAAAAAGGGTTTGGGGACCCGGGTCCTACCCCAGGGGACATGTATCAATGCAAAAAAAAGTTTTAAAAATGGCCGTTTTTTCGGGAGCAGTGATTTTAATGATGCTTAAAGTAAAAAAAAAAAAGTGAAATATTCCTTTAAATATCGTACCTGGGGGGTGTCTATAGTATGCCTGTAAAGTGACGCGTGTTTCCCATGTTTAGAACAGTCCCTGCACCAAATGTCATTTTTAAAGGAAAAAATCTCATTTAAAACTGCTTGCGGGTTTAATGTCATGTCGGGTCATGGCAATATGGATGAAAATCAGTGAGACAAACGGCATGGGTACCCCCCAGTCCATTACCAGTCCCTTTGGGTCTTGTATGGATATTAAGGGGAACCCCGCACCCAAATTAAAATAAGGAAAGGTGTGGGGCCACCAGGCCCTATATACTCTGAACAGCAGTATACAGGCGGTGCAAACAAGACAGGGACTGTAGGTTTGTTGTTAAGTAGAATCTGTTTGTAATTTTGAACATTTTTAACGTGTTTAGCTCCAGCCAAAAAATCTTTTCTAAGCTTTTTGGAAAACATAGGGAAGGGTTATCACCCCTGTGACATTTGTTTTGCTGTCTTTCCTCCTCTTCAGAAGATTTCACCTCACTTTTTTGTCCCAATGAAAAATGTTTTTTGAAAATTTGGGTTTTTTTGTGGAACAAGGATTGGAAAGCATCAGTGGAAAGGAGAACTTGTTTTCCCATATTAACTCTTACAGGAGAGAATTTCCCTTCCTAGGGGTAGATTTCATCTCACTTCCTGTTGTCTCCTTCCGTTTGCAAGTAGGAGTCGTTTGTAAGTTAGATGTTTGAAAGTAGGGTCCTGCCCTATATACTCAGCAGAAATTTGGGCCTTAGGTGTTGCTGTGGCCACAACACTGTAAGCCCTCACAGGGCCCTGCTGTGAAATATTAGATCAAGAATTGTAATTACATGCCCCTGTTGAACAGGAGCTGAAAAATTAGGCCTTAGGCACTGGTGCTGGTGCCACAACACTGCAACCCCTCACAGACACTCTAGTTGGAACGCAGGAACGAGCCCTGCTGCAAATTATTGCTTCAAAAATTGTAATTACACGCCCCTGTTAGACAGGGGCAGAAAAATTGGGCCTTAGGCACTGGTGCTGGTGCCACAACACTGCAACCCCTCACAGACACTCTAGTTGGAACGCAGGAACGAGCCCTGCTGCAAAGTATTGCATCAAAAATTGTAATTACACGCCCCTGTTAGACAGGGGCAGAAAAATTGGGCCTTAGGCACTGGTGCTGGTGCCACAACACTGCAACCCCTCACAGACACTCTAGTTGGAACGCAGGAACGAGCCCTGCTGCAAAGTATTGCATCAAAAATTGTAATTACACGCCCCTGTTAGACAGGGGCAGAAAAATTGGGCCCTAGGCACTGGTGCTGGTGCCACAACACTGCAACCCCTCACAGACACTCTAGTTGGAATGCAGGAACGAGCCCTGCTGCAAAGTATTACATCAAAAATTGTAATTACACGCCCCTGTTAAACAGAGGCTGAAAAATTGTGCCTTAGGCACTGGTGGTGGCGCCCAGAACCAAAAATGTTCTTACAAGCTATCAGCGTGATGATTGAGGAGGAAGAGGATAATTACTCAGGGATAGTCACTCAGCATCAGCATAGGCAGTCTTTGAAGGGATCTGAGATTTCAAAAAAAATTATTCGGTTACATCAGCATCAGGTGCTTGGTAGCTGGTGGTGATCCAAGACTCATTCATTTTTATGAAGGTCAGCCGATCGACCGAGTCGGTGGACAGACGCACCCTGTGATTGGTTACCACGCCTCCAGCAGCACTGAATGTGCGTTCCGAAAGAACGCTGGATGCAGGACAGGCCAGTAGCTCAATTGCATACTGTGCAAGCTCTGGCCAGTGATCCATCCTCAAGACCCAGTAACCCAGAGGATTTTCGGTGGGAAAGGTGTCCAAGTCTGATCTTGCCCCTAGGTATTCCTGCACCATGTAAAACAGACGCTGGCGATGGTTGCTGGAACCGATCATACCTTGGGGCTGCGGACCAAAAAATTGTCTGAACGCATCGGTCAGACGGCCACCTTCTCCACCGCTCCTTCTTTGACTGACCGAAGCCTCAGCAACACGTTGTCCAGAAACAGGAGTTTGTAACCTCCCAGTCTCTGGGAACGCGTTGCACAGACCTTTCTGCAAGGCCTCCCGAAGATGTTTCATCCTCTGCTCCCTCTGCGATGGCAAGATAAGGTCCGCAACCTTACCCTTGTAACGTGGATCAAGGAGGGTTGCCAGCCAGTATTGGTCCTTCTCCTTGATACCACGAATACGAGGATCCTTACGCAGGCTTTGCAGGATCAGGGAGGCCATGCAGCGTAGGTTTGCTGAGGCATTCGGTCCGGAGTCCTCTGGGTCACTAAGAACGACATGGTCCGCAGCCACCTCCTCCCAGCCACGTACAAGTCCATGTGTTTCTTGGGACTGATCCCTTAAAGACTGCTGCTGATGCTGAGTGCCAGGCTCCACCTCCATACTGACACAATCTTCCTCCTCCTCCTCTTCCTCCTCGTCCTCTTCCTGTGTGATCGGCGGGCACGCAGGAACACTGTCTGGATAAAGGGGGCCTTGAGAGCTAAGGAAGTCCTCCTCTTCCTGCCTCTGTTCTGCCTCAAGTGCCCTGTCCATTATTCCACGCAGCGTGTGCTCCAACAGGTGGACAAGGGGGACAGTGTCACTGATGCATGCACTGTCACTGCTCACCATCCTCGTGGCCTCCTCGAATGGTGACAGGACAGTGCATGCATCCCTGATCATGGCCCACTGGCGTGGGGAAAAAAAACCAAGCTCCCCTGACCCTGTCCTGGTGCCATAGTCGCACAGGTACTCATTGATGGCCCTCTGCTGCGTGTGCAGCCGCTGCAGCATGGCCAACGTTGAGTTCCACCTGGTGGGCATGTCACAGATTAGGCGGTTCTTGGGCAGGTTAAACTCCTTTTGGAGGTCCGTCAGCCGAGCACTGGCATTATATGACCGGCGGAAATGCACACAGACTTTCCTGGCCTGCCTCAGGACATCCTGTAAGCCCGGGTACCTGCCCAAGAACCGCTGCACCACCAAGTTAAGGACGTGAGCCAAACAGGGCACATGGGTCATTTGTCCCTGTCGGAGGGCAGAGAGGAGGTTGGTGCCATTGTCGCAAACCACCATTCCTGCCTTAAGTTGGCGTGGCGTCAACCACCTCTGAACCTGCCCCTGCAGAGCTGACAGAACCTCTGCCCCAGTGTGGCTCCTGTCCCCCAAGCACACCAGCTCAAGCACCGCATGGCATCTTTTGGCCTGCGTACTTGCGTAGCCCCTTGAACGCCTACGGAGCACCGCTGGTTCCGAGGAAGAGGCCATGGAGGAAGAAGAAGAGGAGGGGGTGGAGGAGAGAAGTGTGTCACAATCAGCATTTTGGAGGCGTGGTGGCGGAACAACCTCCAACACTACTGCACCTTGTCCTGCATCCTTCCCAGCTGCCAGCAGAGTCACCCAATGCGCCGTGAAACTTAGGTAACGTCCCTGTCCATGCCTGCTGGACCATGAGTCAGCGGTAATATGCACCTTACCGCTGACCGCCCTGTCCAGCGAGGCATGGACATTGCCTTCCACATGCCGGTAGAGAGCCGGAATCGCCTTCCGTGAGAAAAAGTGGCGTTTGGGTACCTGCCACTGAGGAACCGCACATTCCACAAACTCACGGAAGGGGGCAGAGTCTACCAACTGAAAAGGCAGCAGTTGAAGTGCTAGCAATTTTGCCAAGCTAGCATTCAACCGCTGGGCATGTGGATGGCTGGGAGCAAACTTCTTTCGGCGGTGCAGCAGCTGGGGCAGGGAAATTTGCCTGGTACAATCTGACGTCGGTGTACCAAAAGCAGATTGCCCACAAGTACTTGGCTGTGACACACCTAATTCTACACCTTCATTCCTCTCAATGCAGGTCTCAGAGAGGACTGAAGGTCTAGTGGGGTTGGAAATCTCAGCTGATGAGGAGCAAGGAGAGATCCTCTTTGTTCTTTGGTGTGGGTCTTTTAGATACGCTTGCCAACGAACTGCATGGCAGGTCAACATATGTCTGGTCAAGCATGTGGTACCCAAGCGGGAGATATTTTGGCCACGCGAGATACGCTTGAGACATATGTTGCAAATAGCAGCGGTGCGATCTGATGCACTCGTCTCAAAAAAGGCCCACACCAAAGAACTTTTTGAATAACGCGCAGAGACTGCAGCGCCCTGCACATGTGGAGCTTTGGGGTGTGATGCAGTCAATGTGCTGCCCTTAGGCTGGCCCCTGGAGGGCATCCTGCCTCGTTGGTGATGTGCTGCCGCCTCCTCCTCCTCCTCCTCCTCCTCCTCTCTCCTATCAGGCACCCACGTTGAGTCAGTGACCTCATCATCCCCTCCCTCCTCATCACTGGAGCAAACCTGGCAGTATGCTGCAGCAGGGGGAGCATGACTGCCAGATTGCTGTCCTTCTTGGGCACCCCCTCTGTCCGCGCTCATGTTACTGCCTTCATCGAGCTCAGTATCGTCATCAGAGCCTTCCAAACGCTGGGCATCCTCCTGGAGCATGTACCCAACACTGTGGTCAAACAGTTCGAGGGAATCCTCATGAGGACATGGTGGAGCTAGGGAAGGAGTCACTGATGACATTAAGCTGAGGGAAGAGGCCGCTGCTTTGCCAGACAAAGCACCCTGGGCATGGGTGAGAGAGGATGAGGAGGATGAGGACGGCTTGGTCATCCACTCGACCAAGTCTTCCGCATGTTGCGGCTCAACATGGCCAGCTGCCGAAAAAAAGGCCAAGCGTGTCCCATGGCCACGTGCTGATGAGGATGCACCGTCTCCACGACCAGCACTAGACACAGAGCCTGCTTGCCCTCTCTTATTGGCTTGTGACTGTCTGCCTCTCCTTCTTGGCCTTCCAGACATACTAATGGCCTGTAGCTGCACTAAGCTGGGATAGAACACCTGTAATTTTCTTCAAGTAGCTTTATATACTGTAACCAGACAAGCCTGCCTGTCAGTAGGAAGATAACAGGAACGGATCTAGCTGAACACTGTGAGCAGGACGCACTGTACTAAATGTAAATAGTCTAGCTGCCTGACCGTGGTACTAATAGGATCAAATAGAACACCTGTAATTTTCTTCAGGTAGCTTTATATACTGTAACCAGACAAGCCTGCCTGTCAGTAGGAAGATAACAGGAACGGATCTAGCTGTACACTGTGAGCAGGACGCACTGTACTAAATGTAAATAGTCTAGCTGCCTGACCGTGGTACTAATAGGATCAAATAGAACACCTGTAATTTTCTTCAGGTAGCTTTATATACTGTAACCAGACAAGCCTGCCTGTCAGTAGGAAGATAACAGGAACGGATCTAGCTGAACACTGTGAGCAGGACGCACTGTACTAAATGTAAATAGTCTAGCTGCCTGACCGTGGTACTAATAGGATCAAATAGAACACCTGTAATTTTCTTCAGGTAGCTTTATATACTGTAACCAGACAAGCCTGCCGGTCAGTAGGAATTTAACAGGAACGGATCTAGCTGAACACTGTGAGCAGGACGCACTGCACTAAATGTAAATAGCAGGAACGGATCTAGCTGAACACTGTGAGCAGGACGCACTGCACTAAATGTAAATAGTCTAGAAGATACCAGGAACGGATCTAGCTGAACACTGTGAGCAGGACGCACTGCACTAAATGTAAATAGCAGGAACGGATCTAGCTGAACACTGTGAGCAGGACGCACTGCACTAAATGTAAATAGCAGGAACGGATCTAGCTGAACACTGTGAGCAGGACGCACTGCACTAAATGTAAATAGTCTAGAAGATAACAGGAACGGATCTAGCTGAACACTGTGAGCAGGACGCACTGCACTAAATGTAAATAGCAGGAACGGATCTAGCTGAACACTGTGAGCAGGACGCACTGCACTAAATGTAAATAGCAGGAACGGATCTAGCTGAACACTGTGAGCAGGACGCACTGCACTAAATGTAAATAGTCTAGAAGATAACAGGAACGGATCTAGCTGAACACTGTGAGCAGGACGCACTGCACTAAATGTAAATAGTCTAGAAGATAACAGGAACGGATCTAGCTGAACACTGTGAGCAGGACGCACTGCACTAAATGTAAATAGCAGGAACGGATCTAGCTGAACACTGTGAGCAGGACGCACTGCACTAAATGTAAATAGTCTAGAAGATAACAGGAACGGATCTAGCTGAACACTGTGAGCAGGATGCACTGCACTAAATGTAAATAGCAGGAACGGATCTAGCTGAACACTGTGAGCAGGACGCACTGCACTAAATGTAAATAGCAGGAACGGATCTAGCTGAACACTGTGAGCAGGACGCACTGCACTAAATGTAAATAGCAGGAACGGATCTAGCTGAACACTGTGAGCAGGACGCACTGCACTAAATGTAAATAGCAGGAACGGATCTAGCTGAACACTGTGAGCAGGACGCACTGCACTAAATGTAAATAGCAGGAACGGATCTAGCTGAACACTGTGAGCAGGACGCACTGCACTAAATGTAAATAGCAGGAACGGATCTAGCTGAACACTGTGAGCAGGACGCACTGCACTAAATGTAAATAGCAGGAACGGATCTAGCTGAACACTGTGAGCAGGACGCACTGCACTAAATGTAAATAGCAGGAACGGATCTAGCTGAACACTGTGAGCAGGACGCACTGCACTAAATGTAAATTGCAGGAACGGATCTAGCTGAACACTGTGAGCAGGACGCACTGCACTAAATGTAAATAGCAGGAACGGATCTAGCTGAACACTGTGAGCAGGACGCACTGCACTAAATGTAAATAGCAGGAACGGATCTAGCTGAACACTGTGAGCAGGACGCACTGCATTAAATGTAAATAGTCTAGATAGAAGATAACAGGAACGGATCTAGCTAAACTGAATACAGTGTATATATATATATGCAACACCTGGGATGCATATATATACACAATACACTGTAAGTGCAGCTAACTGACTGACTGTTCTGCCTAATCTATCTAACTCAAATCAAATGACACTGTCTCTCTCTCTCTCTATCTCTCAGCACACCGGAACACACACTACACAGGGCCGCCGTGCAGGCGGCCTTATATAGTGTGGGGTGTGTACTAAATCCCCTGAGCCATAATTGGCCAAAGCCACCCTGGCTTTGGCCAATTACAGCTCTCTCTACTGACAGCGCTGTGATTGGCCAAGCATGCGGGTCATAGTGCATGCTTGGCCAATCATCAGCCAGCAATGCACTGCGATGCCGCAGTGAATTATGGGCCGTGACGCGCCACACGAATTTAGCGCGAACGGCCCATAACGTTCGCAATTCGGCGAACGATCGAACAGCCGATGTTCGAGTCGAACATGGGTTCGACTCGAACACGAAGCTCATCCCTACTGATGACATTGAGCCAAAGGAAGAGGCCGCTGCTTTGCCAGACAAAGTACCCTGGGCATGGGTGAGAGAGGATGAGGAGGATGAGGACGGCTTGATCATCCACTCAACCAAGTCTTCCGCATGTTGCGGCTCAACACGGCCAGCTGCCGAAAAAAAGGCCAAGCGTGTCCCACGGCCACGTGCTGATGAGGATGCACCGTCTCCACGACCAGCACTAGACACAGAGCCTGCTTGCCCTCTCTTATTGGCTTGTGACTGTCTGCCTCTCCTTCTTGGCCTTCCAGACATACTAATGGCCTGTAGCTGCACTAAGCTGGGATATATATAGATATATATATCTATATATATATATATCTATATATATAGATATATATATATATAGATATATATATATATATGTACTGATACTGCAGCTAGCAAAATCAACTGACTGCCTGTAGTATGAGAACACCACCAACCTTCTACAGGTAGCTTTAGCTGAACACTGTGCAGAGCTCGTAAAAAAATAACTTGTAGCTTTTTTAGCTGCCTGCGGTAGTGATAGGATCAGGAAAACACCACCAACCTTCTACAGGTAGCTTTAGCTGAACACTGTGCAGAGCTCGCAAAAAAATAACTTGTAGGTTTAGCTGTACACTGTGAGGAGGACGCACCACACTAACTTGTAGGTTTAGCTGTACACTGTGAGGAGGACGCACCACACTAACTTGTAGTTTTAGCTGAACACTGTGAACAGGACACACAGCACTAACTTGTAGGTTTAGCTTAACACTGTGAGGTGGACGCACCGCACTAACTTGTAGTTTTAGCTGAACACTGTGAGGTGGACGCACCACACTAACTTGTAGTTTAGCTGAACACTGTGAGCAGGACGCACAGCACTAACTTGTAGGTTTAGCTGTACACTGTGAGCAGGATGCACCGCACTAACTTGTAGGTTTAGCTGAACACTGTGAGGTGGACGCACCACACTAACTTGTAGGTTTAGCTGAACACTGTGAGCAGGACGCACTGCACTAACTGTAAATAGTCTAGCTGCCTGACTGTGGTAGTAATAGGATCAAAAGAACACCAGCAATTTTCTTCAGGTAGCTGTAAATACTGTAACAAGACAAGCCTGCCTGTCAGTAAGAAGATAACAGGAATGGATCTAGCTGAACACTGTGAGCAGGACGCACTGCACTAACTTGTAGCTTTAGATGAACACTGTGCAGAGGTCTCACTACACTAACTTGTAAGTTTAGCTGAACACTGTGAGCAGGACTCACAGCCCTAACTTCTAGGTTTAGCTGAACACTGTGAGGTGGACGTACCCCACTAACTTGTAGTTTTAGCTGAACACTGTGAGCAGGACGCACTGCACTAACTGTAAATAGTCTACCTGCCTGACTGTGGTACTAATAGGATCAAAAGAACACCAGCAATTTTCTACAGGTAGCTGTAAATACTGTAACAAGACAAGCCTGCCTGTCAGTAAGAAGATAACAGGAACTGATCTAGCTGAACACTGTGAGCAGGACGCACCGCACTAACTTCTAGGTTTAGCTGAACACTGTGAGGTGGACGCACCACACTAACTTGTAGTTTTAGCTGAACACTGTGAGCAGGACGCACTGCACTAACTGTAAATAGTCTAGCTGCCTGACTGTGGTACTAATAGGATCAAAAGAACACCAGCAATTTTCTTCAGGTAGCTGTAAATACTGTAACAAGACAAGCCTGCCTGTCAGTAAGAAGATAACAGGAACGGATCTAGCTGAACACTGTGAGCAGGACGCACTGCACTAACTTGTAGCTTTAGATGAACACTGTGCAAAGGTCTCACTACGCTAACTTGTAGGTTTAGCTGAACACTGTGAGGAGGACGCACAGCACTAACTTATAGTTTTAGCTGAACACTGTGAGCAGGATGCACCGCACTAACTTCTAGGTTTAGCTGAACACTGTGAGGAGGATGCACAGCACTAACTTGTAGTTTTAACTGAACACTGTGAGCAGGACGCACCGCACTAACTTGTAGGTTTAGCTGAACACTGTGAGGTGGACGCACCACACTAACTTGTAGGTTTAGCTGAACACTGTGAGCAGGACGCACCCCACTAACTTGTAGGTTTAGCTGAACACTGTGAGGTGGACATACCCCACTAACTTGTAGTTTTAGCTGAACACTGTGAGCAGGACGCACTGCACAAACTGTAAATAGTCTAGCTGCCTGACTGTGGTACTAATAGGATCAAAAGAACACCAGTAATTTTCTTCAGGTAGCTGTAAATACTGTAACAAGACAAGCCTGCCTGTCAGTAAGAAGATAACAGGAACGGATCTAGCTGAACACTGTGAGCAGGACGCACTGCACTAACTTGTAGCTTTAGATGAACACTGTGCAGAGGTCTCACTACACTAACTTGTAGGTTTAGCTGAACACTGTGAGCAGGACGCACAGCACTAACTTGTAGTTTTAGCTGAACACTGTGAGCAGGACGCACTGCACTAACTGTAAATAGTCTAGCTGCCTGACTGTGGTACTAATAGGATCAAAAGAACACCAGCAATTTTCTTCAGGTAGCTGTAAATACTGTAACAAGACAAGCCTGCCTGTCAGTAAGACGATAACAGGAATGGATCTAGCTGAACACTGTGAGCAGGACGCACTGCACTAACTTGTAGCTTTAGATGAACACTGTGCAGAGGTCTCACTACACTAACTTGTAGGTTTAGATGAACACTGTGAGCAGGACGCACAGCACTAACTTGTAGTTTTAGCTGAACACTGTGAGCAGGACGCACCGCACTAACTTCTAGGTTTAGCTGAACACTGTGAGGTGGACGTACCCCACTAACTTGTAGTTTTAGCTGAACACTGTAAGCAGGACGCACTGCACTAACTGTAAATAGTCTAGCTGCCTGACTGTGGTACTAATAGGATCAAAAGAACACCAGCAATTTTCTTCAGGTAGCTGTAAATACTGTAACAAGACAAGCCTGCCTGTCAGTAAGAAGATAACAGGAACGGATCTAGCTGAACACTGTGAGCAGGACGCACTGCACTAACTTGTAGCTTTAGATGAACACTGTGCAGAGGTCTCACTATGCTAACTTGTAGGTTTAGCTGAACACTGTGAGGAGGATGCACAGCACTAACTTGTAGTTTTAGCTGAACACTGTGAGCAGGACGCACCGCACTAACTTCTAGGTTTAGCTGAACACTGTGAGATGGACGCACCGCACTAACTTGTAGTTTTAGCTGAACACTGTGAGCAGGACGCACCGCACTAACTTGTAGGTTTAGCTGAACACTGTGAGGTGGACGCACCACACTAACTTGTAGGTTTAGCTGAACACTGTGAGCAGGACGCACCCCACTAACTTGTAGGTTTAGCTGAACACTGTGAGGTGGACGCACCACACTAACTTGTAGGTTTAGCTGAACACTGTGAGCAGGACGCACCCCACTAACTTGTAGGTTTAGCTGAACACTGTGAGGTGGACGTACCCCACTAACTTGTAGTTTTAGCTGAACACTGTGAGCAGGACGCACTGCACTAACTGTAAATAGTCTAGCTGCCTGACTGTGGTACTAATAGGATCAAAAGAACACCAGCAATTTTCTTCAGGTAGCTGTAAATACTGTAACAAGACAAGCCTGCCTGTCAGTAAGACGATAACAGGAACGGATCTAGCTGAACACTGTGAGCAGGACGCACTGCACTAACTTGTAGCTTTAGATGAACACTGTGCAGAGGTCTCACTACACTAACTTGTAGGTTTAGCTGAACACTGTGAGCAGGACGCACAGCACTAACTTGTAGTTTTAGCTGAACACTGTGAGCAGGACGCACCGCACTAACTTCTAGGTTTAGCTGAACACTGTGAGGTGGACGTACCCCACTAACTTGTAGTTTTAGCTGAACACTGTAAGCAGGACGCACAGCACTAACTGTAAATAGTCTAGCTGCCTGACTGTGGTACTAATAGGATCAAAAGAACACCAGCAATTTTCTTCAGGTAGCTGTAAATACTGTAACAAGACAAGCCTGCCTGTCAGTAAGAAGATAACAGGAACGGATCTAGCTGAACACTGTGAGCAGGACGCACTGCACTAACTTGTAGCTTTAGATGAACACTGTGCAGAGGTCTCACTATGCTAACTTGTAGGTTTAGCTGAACACTGTGAGGAGGATGCACAGCACTAACTTGTAGTTTTAGCTGAACACTGTGAGCAGGACGCACCACACTAACTTCTAGGTTTAGCTGAACACTGTGAGATGGATGCACCGCACTAACTTGTAGTTTTAGCTGAACACTGTGAGCAGGACGCACCGCACTAACTTGTAGGTTTAGCTGAACACTGTGAGGTGGACGCACCACACTAACTTGTAGGTTTAGCTGAACACTGTGAGCAGGACGCACCCCACTAACTTGTAGGTTTAGCTGAACACTGTGAGGTGGACGCACCACACTAACTTGTAGGTTTAGCTGAACACTGTGAGCAGGACGCACCCCACTAACTTGTAGGTTTAGCTGAACACTGTGAGGTGGACGTACCCCACTAACTTGTAGTTTTAGCTGAACACTGTGAGCAGGACGCACTGCACTAACTGTAAATAGTCTAGCTGCCTGACTGTGGTACTAATAGGATCAAAAGAACACCAGCAATTTTCTTCAGGTAGCTGTAAATACTGTAACAAGACAAGCCTGCCTGTCAGTAAGAAGATAACAGGAACGGATCTAGCTGAACACTGTGAGCAGGACGCACTGCACTAACTTGTAGCTTTAGATGAACACTGTGCAGAGGTCTCACTACACTAACTTGTAGGTTTAGCTGAACACTGTGAGCAGGACGCACAGCACTAACTTGTAGTTTTAGCTGAACACTGTGAGCAGGACGCACCGCACTAACTTCTAGGTTTAGCTGAACACTGTGAGGTGGACGTACCCCACTAACTTGTAGTTTTAGCTGAACACTGTAAGCAGGACGCACTGCACTAACTGTAAATAGTCTAGCTGCCTGACTGTGGTACTAATAGGATCAAAAGAACACCAGCAATTTTCTTCAGGTAGCTGTAAATACTGTAACAAGACAAGCCTGCCTGTCAGTAAGAAGATAACAGGAACGGATCTAGCTGAACACTGTGAGCAGGAGGCACTGCACTAACTTGTAGCTTTAGATGAACACTGTGCAGAGGTCTCACTACGCTAACTTGTAGGTTTAGCTGAACACTGTGAGGAGGATGCACAGCACTAACTTGTAGTTTTAGCTGAACACTGTGAGCAGGACGCACCGCACTAACTTCTAGGTTTAGCTGAACACTGTGAGGTGGACGCACCGCACTAACTTGTAGTTTTAGCTGAACACTGTGAGCAGGACGCACCGCACTAACTTGTAGGTTTAGCTGAACACTGTGAGGTGGACGCACCACACTAACTTGTAGGTTTAGCTGAACACTGTGAGCAGGACGCACCCCACTAACTTGTAGGTTTAGCTGAACACTGTGAGGTGGACGTACCCCACTAACTTGTAGTTTTAGCTGAACACTGTGAGCAGGACGCACTGCATTAACTGTAAATAGTCTAGCTGCCTGACTGTGGTACTAATAGAATCAAAAGAACACCAGCAATTTTCTTCAGGTAGCTGTAAATACTGTAACAAGACAAGCCTGCCTGTCAGTAAGAAGATAACAGGAACGGATCTAGCTGAACACTGTGAGCAGGACGCACTGCACTAACTTGTAGCTTTAGATGAACACTGTGCAGAGGTCTCACTACACTAACTTGTAGGTTTAGCTGAACACTGTGAGCAGGACGCACAGCACTAACTTGTAGTTTTAGCTGAACACTGTGAGCAGGACGCACCGCACTAACTTCTAGGTTTAGCTGAACACTGTGAGGTGGACGTACCCCACTAACTTGTAGTTTTAGCTGAACACTGTAAGCAGGACGCACTGCACTAACTGTAAATAGTCTAGCTGCCTGACTGTGGTACTAATAGGATCAAAAGAACACCAGCAATTTTCTTCAGGTAGCTGTAAATACTGTAACAAGACAAGCCTGCCTGTCAGTAAGAAGATAACAGGAACGGATCTAGCTGAACACTGTGAGCAGGACGCACTGCACTAACTTGTAGCTTTAGATGAACACTCTGCAGAGGTCTCACTATGCTAACTTGTAGGTTTAGCTGAACACTGTGAGGAGGATGCACAGCACTAACTTGTAGTTTTAGCTGAACACTGTGAGCAGGACGCACCGCACTAACTTCTAGGTTTAGCTGAACACTGTGAGATGGACGCACCGCACTAACTTGTAGTTTTAGCTGAACACTGTGAGCAGGACGCACCGCACTAACTTGTAGGTTTAGCTGAACACTGTGAGGTGGACACACCACACTAACTTGTAGGTTTAGCTGAACACTGTGAGCAGGACGCACCCCACTAACTTGTAGGTTTAGCTGAACACTGTGAGGTGGACGTACCCCACTAACTTGTAGTTTTAGCTGAACACTGTGAGCAGGACGCACTGCACTAACTGTAAATAGTCTAGCTGCCTGACTGTGGTACTAATAGGATCAAAAGAACACCAGCAATTTTCTTCAGGTAGCTGTAAATACTGTAACAAGACAAGCCTGCCTGTCAGTAAGAAGATAACAGGAACGGATCCAGCTAAACTGAATACAGTGTATATATATATATATATATATATATATATATATATATGCAACACCTGGGATGCATATATATACACAATACACTGTAAGTGCAGCTAACTGACTGACTGTTCTGCCTAATCTACCTAACTCAAATCAAATGACACTGTCTGTCTCTCTCTCTCTCTCTATCTATGAACGCCAGAACACACACTACACAGGGCCGCCGTTTAAGCGGCCTTATATAGTGTGGGGTGTGTGCTAAATCCGCTGAGCCATAATTGGCCAAAGCCTCCTTGGCTTTGGCCAATTACGGCTCTCTGTTTAGACAGCGCTGTGATTGGCCAAGCATGCGGGTCATAGTGCATGCTTGGCCAATCGTCAGCCAGCAATGCACTGCAATGCCGCAGTGAATTATGGGCCGTGACACGCCACACGAATTTGGCGCAAACGGCCCATATCGTTCGCAATTCGGCGAACGGGCGAACAGACGATGTTCGAGTCGAACATGGGTTCGACTCGAACACGAAGCTCATCCCTAGTCAGTAGCTATTCCTTCAGTGGAGACAACATGGCCGAGGTAGTTAACTGAAGGCTAGTAAAACTGACATTTTTCCAGGGACAGCTTCAACCCCTCATCATGGAGTCTCTTCAGGACTTTCTCCAGACGCTCTTCATGCTCTTCAAGGGTTTTGCCAAAGATGATGATATTGTCTAGGTATGCTAGCACTTCGATCAGGTTCATGTCTCCTACTGTCTTCTCCATCAGTCTCTGAAATGTTGCCGGAGTGCCAGACAAACCCTGAGGCATCCTGTCAAACTCCTGTCAAGAACCCTACTTCTTCCCATCTTCAAGGTGCATGGGGACTTGATAGTACCCACTCTTCAGATCCAGCATGCTGAACCACTTTGCCCCCGATAGGCTCTGCAGGGTATCCTCTTTTCTTGGAGTGATGTACTGATCAGGGATGGTCCTCCTGTTGAGCCTCTGATAATCAATGTACAGCCTCAGGACCCATTCTTCTTCTGCACTACTACTATGGGGGAGGCATAAGGACTCCTAGACTCCCTGATGATGCCTGGTCTCTTCAGTTCTTCAAGCTGCTCACATAAATCTTCTAGGTTCTCCAAAGGGATCCGTCTGACTCTTTCCCTGAATGGCTTGTCTTACTGAAGGCGAATACGGTACTGGGCACTTTTTGCACACTCCACATCAGACTCATTTGAAAACATATCCTGCCATCTCAGGAGCTGGGCTTTGACCTTTTCTTTCCACTCGGGTGATAGCGGGGTGTTTTGTGGGTAAAACTGTTCTATAGGGATTCTGTCCTTCCCCACATCAGATGGTGAGACTGGGATGGCTGGATTTATTTGTCCTAACAGTTGGGCCCATAGTCCCATGACTCCATTGCAAGGCCCTAGTTGATTCACTTGTGGTATTACCTCCACTCCCGTGTCCTCTCCTTGGCAGTTAGCTTCAAGGACAACAAAGGGGCCCACTTGTTGCCAACTGAGTTTGACTGAGGCTTGTAGACACGCCACCTCTCCAGGCTGTAGTATCTTATCACTTCTGCCTAATCGCCAAAACTTCCCCACTCCTTCAGCTGGGGCTCTCTGTTCTTGAACTAGGTGCTGATACACTTGTCTCAGCACAGGGTGTAAACCCTTGGTTGGGGTCTCAGACTTTGATACAAGAGGAGTGAGAAGCCTTCTGACGAGGTCAGTGTTAGTTCCTATTATCAGAGAACTCTTGCTGGCTCCTGGGGGATGAGGACATACAACGACTAGGGTATTGAATGTTTCTGTTTGTCCGGCCATAGGGGTCAAAGGTCAACTTGACCGATAAGTATCCATCTTATGCAACATTCTGGGTTCCATTATCCCATATCTCTAGTTCCTCAAATTTCTGCAGGGGTAAGTGTTTGAGGTGCCTGTGTTTGAGGTCGTAAAAATCTCGATATAGCAGGGTCACTTGCGTTCCTGTGTCCAGAAGGGCCTTCTACTTAGATTACCACAATGGGAGAAGGTCCCACTAGCTTGTCAGGGAATATGCGAGAAGTAGTGTGGTTAGTCTGTATTCGTGCCCCCTTCTTGATGAGCTTTGGATTTTGTTTGCATCTCAGTTGAGCTCCAGAGTTCTGGTATGCACTGACTTTCCATGACCGGGCACTTGAGGTCGATGGGAGCAGATTGTCTGGTCACTCAGAAATGGCTGGGAAAGCCCTCTGCAACAGTTTAGGCTTCTGCTGTGGCTTTCTTGCATCTTGCCATTTGAGCTAACTGCTATAGGTGAGGTTGGCTCTTTCACCAGGGCCCTCTGAGGTTTCCTGCTGGCTCCTCAGAACCGGCTGACATATTTTTGTGGACTTGTGCAGTTGCGCCAGTAATGACCCACTCCTCTGCAGTTAAGACAGACTACTTGACTCATAGACTTCTCTGCAGGAACAACTGTAGGGTTCTAAGTCAGCTTGGGCTCTGAGACATTCTTGTTAGCTGGAGGGGTGATCTTGGCTGCTAACATAATCATTATCTCCATCATTTGCGACACCTGAGTTTTCAAGAGCTCTTCCTCTGGGTTATCACTAGTTGCACTAATCACTCTGACCTCAGCGACAGGTTCTGCTTTCGGGTTTCTCTTTTTACTCTCAAACAAAGCTTCTTCTTCTCTCACTGTCCAGATTAATTCAGGGTTCATCCCAAGGGTCTGGTATGGACTGAGGGGGGGGGCACGCCATTTTTTTCTTTATTTTTACAATAGCCGGGTGTCGGCAATTGTAACAGCGAGTCATTTTAAATGGGATTTAACTTGTTTTTTTTTCTTTAGAAATGTCATTTTTGCTGCGGCATGTTTTATGCATGCTACAGAAGTGCCACTTTACAGACACATTAAGGGGACACCGCAGGCACTATATTTAAAGGGATTTTTCATTTTTATTATTGCATTTTAAGCATCATTAAAATCACTGCTCCTGCAAACATTTTTTTATTGATACATGTCCCCCAGGGCAGTACCCAGACCCCTATACCCCTTTTTTTGCCAATTACTTGCCTATAATCCTTCAAAATAGGCACTTTTGATTTTTTCTGTTTGGCTCCCATAGACTTCAATGGGGTTCGGGTTAGAACAGTCCCCCTGTTCGGAAGTTCTGCTTCAAACCAAACAGGGGGGTGTTCTGCCCATCCTTAGTCACATGAAGATCTGTTACATAAAATGGCATCTGAGGAATCTACATATAAATGATTAACTCAAGATTCACACAGCTTTCACACAGGATTGATACATTCACCCAATTCAATTTAAATAGAAAGATGTGTGAATCTTGGGTGAAAACATTTATAAATAGACCTTCAAGTGTTTGTTATATACTATGGAGCTAAATGCCCTAGTGGTTTCATATAACTGAGTACTCCAGTAGTGAGATCTCTGCACTTGAGTTTTTGGGTTTGTACGCCTGCTGCAATCATCAAGAAAGGGTTCCACTCTCCTTGCTTGATTTGTAGTTTATGTTACATCAAGTTTAAATGCAATAGAAGAAGTGGGACAACCCAAGGTGGGGAAGGACACACAAATCTCTAAGAAAGGAAGGAACAGAGACAAAAACAATGGAGGGAAGAGCTCCCTGCTGAAATCCCCAAGAGATAAAATTAGCTACAGGATTGCACATCTCTCCATACTCTACCAATAGTATATTTGAAATATCATTGTCCCTTTAAGATATAATAGTCTTTTAAATTAACTCCCTGACATGTTTTATTGCACAATTGTATAATTCTCAAAATGCGCTTCTGCTTTTCATCAGCACTGGAAATGGAGTACTGTCAGCTTGACACTAAGCCCAGTGCTCCCTCATATCTTTTTCTTGTTTATCATAAAATCTAGTTTTGCAAAGGCAAGTAATACATTGGACAAAGGTTGCATTCACAATCAGACAGAAAATTACATAAATTTCTTTTTAAATAAATAAAAGAATGTAACTGCATTACAACATTGCACTGCCTAAGTGTTCTTCAAGAATACATTTTACAGTCTCTAAAGTAAAAGGTCAGATATCAAATTAACATTTTCTCTTTTTTTCCTAAACAACAATAAGAGCACGTCTATCAAATTGGCAAGTTGACATCTAGTGCAAATACATGTGTCTGAATGAGTGAGCAGCTGTCAGAGCAGCACCTAGTCCAGATGAGAACAAGTTTTTTTGAAGAGGACACTTATAAATACCCTTGAAAATTTACATAAGTCCTATATCTGGAAATAAATGCTTATCATTCTTCCATCTATTATCCAGTAACTGTTACTGTGTGTATTGTTACTAGACGTTCCCTAATCTTACACTACATGGTTTGAATATTTATAATAGACACTGCTATTTACCCTGTGACTCAATGGACTTTTAAAGGGAAACTTTATTGCGTTTTAATGTAACAAGACACAACACACTGAGTTATTATTGAAATGTTAAAGTGAAATTAAGTTTTATTTTGGTTCAGAACACCCTCTATGGGTTTTTATATCAGGGCATCTGATTAGCATCCCTGCACAATGACTCCTGAGAGATATTTGACCAGACTTGACCTACAAAACATCAGACGATACAGCCAAGGTGGCCACCATGCGATCCCTGCCCAGCATACCCAAGCAGTTGCCACTACCTGCAAGGAAGATGTAAGAGGGGACCACACTAAAACAGCAATCAAAGTTGGCAAACTTCTTAAATCCACCATCAAGACTGTGCTAGATGAAGTTAGAAAGTAGGAGAGAAAGTAGCAGGAACTGAAAGCACAAGCAAATAGTGGCAACGTGTTGCAATGCACTGTTGCATATGAAATCAAATGGATTTAAAAAAGTAAGACATCAAGCACTGAAATGCATTGTAACAACGCACTGTGGCACATGTACACAACACACACCTGTATGCGCATTATGTACACCATAATGTACACCCACTGGTGTAAATGGTCCCTTAGTGTGGTATTGCATTCTTATGCCCCGTACACACGGTCGGACATTGATCGGACATTCTGACAACGAAATCCTAGGATTTTTTCTGATGGATGTTGGCTCAAACTTGTCTTGCATACACAGGGTCACACAAAGTTGTCGGAAAATCCGATCGTTCTGAAGGCGGTGACGTAAAACACGTACGTCGGGACTATAAACGGGGCAGTAGTCAATAGCTTTCATCTCTTTATTTATTCTGAGCATGTGTGGCACTTTGTGCGTCGGATTTGTGTACACATGAACGGAAATTCTGACAACGGATTTTGTTTGTCGGAAAATTTTATATCCTGCTCTCAAACTTTGTGTGTCGGAAAATCCGATGGAAAATGTGTGATGGAGCCTACACATGGTCAGAATTTCCGACAACAAGGTCATACGGGGCATAAGTGTGTTAGATAATTCTTTTTTCCCCTACTGTTGCATTTTAGGAATTATCAGGGGTCCAAACAGATCATTGATATTTCCCCTTTGAGCTAGAGAATAATATTGAGAACAGAGAGAGAGAGAGAGAGAGAGAGAGAGAGAGAGAGAGAGAGAGCAGTCAGAATTGGAGGGGGGTCAGAGCACACAGAAACACTAAGCTGGGGAGAGAAACAGACACACAGACATGAAGACACAATGAAATGCTCGTTGTGAGCTGTATGCCTGGGGACCCTTGCGGTGGCATTACTTTAGATTCAAGTCCATGTCCCCCAGGACACACAGACTCTGGGGACCCTGGATATGCCATTGTGACAGGAGTCACCAATAGGGGCACAAGGGGAATGAGAACCCAATATGATCTGTGCTAGTCAGACTTGATGTTGTATATATGTATATATAATGTGTGCTGTCTCATTATGTTGTGTACTATTTGCTGTGATGTTTGGGGTGTGGCTGTATTCCAATGTTCTATTGTGTCTGATATTCTGGGATGTTTATCTCTAGGGGGGATTCCTCCAGCAGCCCCCTGCTGATAAGACTGTTACTGATAAGTTTGAACACACCTGACTTGTGTGTCTATTGTCATTGGACAGTTTAACCCACACTCTTTTCCAAGGGGGAAGAGTCTCTGAGTTATTTTATCTGTTGTGTCCATGTGTGATAATAAAGGAGTTGATTCCTGCTTGAACCTCAAGACAGAGCATCTTGTCTCGTATTTGGGGAGAATTATTTGTATGGGTTCCTGGTTCGTCTGATGGAAGTGTTCGGTAGCTGCTTTTGTGTTTGGGTATGGAATGACCTAAATGACTTTAACCCCTTTCATACTCGGGGTGTCGTTACAACTGGTGGCAAGCAGCGGGATCATTCCCACAGCCCAGAAGGACAGCTACAAGAGGACACAGGACAATGGAAGCACAGTATGAACGGCTAAAGCTCTCTTCCCTCAAGGACTTACTGGAGAACTGGGGCCGACCGGCCAACAACCATAAGAAGAGGGACATTATTGCAGAACTAGTCGAAAGGGATAGAGCCAAAAGACCCAACATAACCGAAAGACCCAGCCTAATAGACAGGACATCCAAAGAGGCATGGTTTGATCGGGCTGTTAAAATAAGACTGGCACATTATGGTCCTAACCCTACAGCGGAGATCATAGACCTAGTTATAGCGGCTGTGGATGCAAATTGGCTACAGCAAAGAGGTGCTGCAGCAGCAGAAGTCACAGCAGCACCAACTGAAAGGAGAGTATCTCCCCCTTAGATCAATGTGACCCCTCTTACATCAGAGTATCCCCCCCTTAGATCAATGTGACCCCCCTTACATCAGAGTATCCCCCCTTAGATCAATGTGAACCTCCTCACATCCGAGTATCCCCCCTTACATCATTGAGACCCCCAAAATCTGTGTGCCCCCCTTCTTATATCAGTGTGCCCCTCAGTTCTTGTCACTGTCAGGTGCAGCTCAAAGATCAGTTGTGTGTTTGTGTGTGTGTGTGTGTGTGTGTGTGTGAGTTGGGGGGGCTTGTGGACATGTACTTACAGAGCCCAGGGGATGTGCTGTTTTCCAGGCACAATCTTGCTTGCAGAGGCTCCTGTAACCACTCTGGAAACTTTGGGATCCCCAGGGACAGACCATCGGCTCTGCCTGATAGTCTGCAGAGTCAACACAAGTAGAGTGGGTGGGGTGCATGTGTCCTCCCGAGCACGGCATAGCATGTGGCATCTGAGGCTTCTCCCTCTCAGGCTCTCACACTCCTCTGCCTCTCCAGGGCTCTCCTTGGAACAGGTCACTGGTGCTGTGAACCTATTTGACAGGACACCGGCACCAGGAGCAAATAGGAGAAGGAGGGAGTGGGGCTCATGTTCTCCTGAATACAATGTACCTACCCAATTCTCCTACTGCTCCGATCTCTTTTCGAACACCTGCTGACATTCAGGTGCCCTGCACCCTCACTGCTGTCTTCCCTCAGGTTCCCATTGATCCTGCGCTGCACTGACAGGAATGAGGAGGGGGAGAGAGAACACAGCCAGTGCCTTCTCATGGCTCTCTCCTCCTCCCTCCCAGCGATGTTCTCTTTACTCCTGTAAGCCGTGGCGCTCCTCCCAGTGTGACACCAGGGGCAGGTGCCCCCCCCAGCTTCGGCCCTGAAGAAATGACACTTTGCTACAATGTAAAGTAGTTAGTGTACAGCTTGTATAACAGTGTAAATTTGCTGTCCCATCAAAAATAACTCAACACACAGCCATTAATGTATAAACCGCTGGCAACAAAAGTGTGTACATCGCTAAGGGAGAATTGGGCCCAATTAGCCATTTTCCCTCCCCGGTGTCATGTAACTCATTAGTGTTACAAGTTCTCAGGTGTGAATGGGGAGATGGTGTGTTAAATTTGGTGTTATTGCTCTCACTAACTCATACTGGTCACTGGAAGTTCAACATGGCACCTCATGGCAAAGAACTCTCTGAAGATCTGAAAAAAAGAATTGTTGCTCTACATAAAGATGGCCTAGACTATAAGAAGATTGCCCTGAGACTGAGCTGCAGCATGGTGGCCAAGACCATACAGCCATTTAACAGGACAGGTTCCATTCAGAACAGGCCTCGCCATGGTTGACCAAAGAGGTTGAGTGCACATGCTTAGCGTCAGATACAGAGGTTGCTGCATTGCTGCAGACGTTGAAGGGGTGGGGGGGTCAGCCTCTCAGTGCTCAGACCATACGCCACACACTGCATCAAATTGGTCTGCATGGCTCTTGTCCCACAAGGAAGCCTCTTCTAAAGATGATGCACAAGAATGCTTGCAAACAGTTTGCTGAAGACAAGCAGACTAAGGGCATGGATTACTGGAACCATGTCCCGTGGTCTGATAAAACCAAGATAAACTTATTTGGTTCAGATGGTGTCAAACGTGTGTGGTGGCAACCAGTCAAGCATGGTGGTGAGAGTGTCATGGTCTTGGGCTGCATGAGTGCTGTCTGCACTGGGGAGCTACAGTTCATTGAGGGAACCATGAATGCCAACATGTACTGTGACATACTGAAGCAGAGCATGATCCCCTCCCTTTGTAGTCAATGTATCCACCATGCCCCCAGTCAGCCCTGTTGATTGAGGGGAGCTCCAGCTGGGGCCTTTGCTGTCAAACCGCCGCTGCAGTCTGCAGAAGCAGAAGGCACAGTCTTCTGGAAAACAGTGGACACAGATGGGGAACTACATTCCCAAACTGAGCTGTCTGTTCACGTGACTAGGCTATAAAACTTAAAAAAGATAAAATAATATTTTTTAATAAATTCTAAAACGCTCTTTACGTATTGTGTAGCTATTTACCATGTGTGGTGGTGAATCATTCACTGTAATTTAAAATACATGCACCTGGAAGACTCACTTGCAGTGCATGTTTGGTAAATACCTGATTCACTGTTTTGTAAATATGCCCCTTTAATTTTAACCATATCCAACATTTGTGCTAGAAAAAGAAATGCTCTCTAGTACGCATACATAAAAGCAATAAATAAAATGCAAAAAGACAAAAATAGCTGCCTGATGAATATAGAAGATGTAGGTACGCTCAATATAATAAGCACAGTGCCTGAAACACATATATTTTAAAAGTAATTCAAAGTAATTGTATTTCACAGATAATACTGATTTTGAGCCCTAAATCTGATTTATTAAATCTGCTTGTTAGCTGCCATAATTAGCAGCATATGGATTTCATTTTTCTACTTCTGTTATTTTGACTTTAGAAGAAGTTGTGCTGATCGGAATAATGAGTTTGGGTGTTTGTTGTAAAAGTAGTTGCATGTTAAAGTAAACAAGCAGATTGGGTAAAGTACCACTGTCAGCATTGTTGGCAATGAAGCAGTGACAGTATGTCGAGCTCTAATTCTTTTATATTATTCACATTAGTGGGCTCAGCACAAGATCAGAAGAGAAGAGAAAAAGAGTTGAAGTCAGTAATGACGGGGATAAATTCTGTCACTGTGCTTTTTAACAGACACCTTTCTAAGTAAGGCTTCATTAGAAATTAGATTCCTCAGTCTACTGACTTACTAAATCCTGCATTTCTCATACTAGAAGTAAAGGTTGAATTTACATTTCTTTTAAATGCAAAGCAATCCTATTGTCATAAATAGCTAACAAATACTGAGTATATAGTTCTTGTTTTTTTCTCTTTTTATTCAAGTTATTATATCATCTCTACCCAACATTATATTGTTGGTTTGTTTGACTGTTGCGAAGCTGAATCACATGCTTTTCTTACATCTTTCACACATTCTGTTTGTGAGATATTGCCACCAATTTGCTAGCTTTGTCCAAGCCAAAAACTGTATTTTCTTGAACTCCCTACTGGATTTCGCAAGATAATGTTTGATGAGCAGCTAGTCAACTAAAGCAGTTGCAGAATGTAGCATATACTTACATATAGTTTATAGGGTTGAAAAATACACAGGTCCATCCAGTTCAATCTATGTGTGTGTGTCTGTATGTGTGTGTTACATAGTTACATAGTAGAAGAGGTTGAAAAAAGACGCAAGTCCATCAAGTCCAACCTATGTGTGTGATTATATGTCAGTATTACATTGTATATCCCTGTATGTTGTGATAGTTCAGGTGCTTATCTAATAGTTTTTTAAAAATATTGATGCTCCCCGTTGATACCACCAACTGTGGAAGGGAATTCCACATCCTTGCCGCTCTTACAGTAAAGAACCCTCTACGTAGTTTAAGGTTAAACCTCTATTCTTCTAATTTTAATGAGTGGCCATGTGTCTTGCTAAACTCCCTTCCACAAAAAAGTTTTATCCCTATTGTGGGGTCACCAGTACGGTATTTGTAAATTGAAATCATATCCCCTCTCAAGCGTCTCTTCTCCAGAGAGAATAAGTTCAGTGCTCGCAACCTTTCCTTATAACTAACATCCTCCAGACCCTTTATTAGCTTTGTTGTCCTACTTTGTACTCGCTCCATTTCCAGTACATCCTTCCTGAGGACTGGTGCCTAGAACTGGACAGCATACTCTAGGTGCGGCCGGACCAGAGTTTTGTAGAGTGGGAGAATTATCATTTTATCTCTGGAGTTAATCCCCTTTTTAATGCATGCCAATATTCGGTTTGCTTTGTTAGCAGCAGCTTGGCATTGCACTGGTTCTCAAAAATGGTTAATATTTGTTTATAGTGATCTCCTTTTTTTTTTTGGAAAACAAGATATCCTGTTTTTTATTTTTTTCTACTGATCTCCATAATATTTTTCTCCTTTTGTGCTTTAAGTTACCACAACACCATTATTATCTTGTATTTTTTAACCTCAAAGAGATTGGTCGGTGTTGGTGTCCCTTGTTAATTTGACATTGCATTTTTGAAATGTACCTGCCTACTCACAAACAAACAGTCCTTTTTTAATTATAACACATAGCCAATGATTTAAGAAAAAATATATACATTTGTTAGGGGTCACAACAAAATAAAAAGGCAACGCTGGATAAACTGATGAAGTTAGCAAAGCCTTTGTACCCAAGGGCACAAATCGACTATTTGACAGGCAAAATTGGGAGCCTGAGGAGTCCATTTAATAGGGAGCACAATCCAGTCCTGGACTCCGAGAGATCAGGAACAGCAGCAGGTGACATATATGTCCTCAGGCTGTGGTCTTACCACAGCCTGCGTCTTTTGCCAGATCAGACCAAACCCAGGCCATCACTCTCTTGTCTTCCTTCCACACTTCCTTCCATGCTTGCTTCCAGGTTTTGGCTCTGGTGTTGGAGTTGGCAGGAGGTTGAGGAGGTGGAGGAGGAGGAGAAGGAGGAGGAGGAAGATGATCCAACTCACACAGGTGGGTTTTGCTTGTGAGTTCACCCCTCAACTCCTTATTTAGGGCCATATATATCACTTCCTCACAAAAGAGGCATTGGCCCACTTCCATTTCCTGCATTTTGTTGGCAGCCATGCAGGCATTGGCCTCAAGAAGACTGGGGGGGTTCTGAGGGCCGCAGAAGCCTGCCGAATTAACCCAAGTGCTGACTCCTCCATGCTCCTCCCCTTCCTGGGCCTTTTTTGTTGAAGGCGGAGGTGAAGGACCTGGGATTCAGTCAGGCTACTGGGCCCGGCCAACTCCTGGCTGCAACTTACCCCTGCCACCTCTTGGCTGCCACTTTCCCCTGCCACCTCCTGGCTTCCACTTTCTACAGCCTCCCTTCTGGCTGAGGATTTCCTGTGTATAAAAAAGGGACATAGTTTTAGTCTATTGTTCATCAATCACACACAATTTTGAGAAATATGTTGAACAATGCTATACCTGACTCAAGCTGGGCTCCTCCACATCTTCTTCCTGGGTGGAAGGTCCAGGTTGGACGTCGAGAGCCTCGCCTGGGGTGGAAGGAAGGGTTGAGAGTGATGGCCTCATTTCAGTCTGGTCTGACAGAAATCACAGTCTGTCATAGTACCACAGCCTGGGGACATAAATGTCATCTGCTGCTGCTCCTGATCTCATGGAATCCTGGACCTTCTTGCACTCCCTATTATATGTACTCCTCAGACCACCAATTTTTGCACTTCAAATAGTTGACGTCTGCCGTGGGGATCTGCGGCTTCACAAATTCCAGCAATTTAACGAGTGCTGTCATCCTCTTTAGTAGATTTGTAAAAAAGGGGTGTTTTGTCTGCCACAGACAGGGCAGCTCTCTGTACAAATCAATGAATTGGGGGACGAAATCATGATCGTTGAATCAATCCATTTTATCTGCAAGACACAACACAAGACAAACCCTAATGTAGGGCTAAACTCACATAATCTTGTCCCAATATAGGCCTCAATCTATAAGCAGTATAGGCCACTGATGCCCCAAGTTAAAATTGTACCTTCGTTAGAACGATCGACGCTTCCGCTACTCTGTCCTCACAGCTCGTACGTACGATGCACGCGTGTTATGCTTTATATACACTGCGCATGCGTGAAACTCCGCCCGCCCCTGACCTTCTTTATAGTATATTCCCCGCCCCTTCTCTTTCGGTGCAGTGGGAGAGCACATGGTGGAGAAAGAACAAGTGCATGAAGACAGCAGCAACGACGAAAGCCCGGAGACACGAACGTCCCGATCCCAGAGGAGATTTAAGGCCTCAAATATGTCCTTTTTAGAGATGGTGGACATCTTGAAGAGGGTCGACTATGATGGGAAGCATGGACCTTACCCAAACCCAAATGTCAGAAAGGCCAAGATCATGGCTAAAGTTGTAAAAAGTCTGTTATGACAAATTTCTGATTGGGACTCTAAAACAAAGTTAATACTGCAGTTGCAGGAACAGATTCACAGGACTCAATCACTGTGCTTGAAATGTCCGTTCAGTGTCAAAATTTATTATTACATGTTATTTTATACATAGATAAGAAAGGGGTGGTGTGAGATGTTATTAAAAACTAACAAATAGAAATATGTTATTAAAAGCTAACAAATAGAAATATATTATTAAAAGCTAGTGAATAGAACAATTGCAAAAGTAAAACCTTGAGGAGGGAGGGGGGAGTAGAGAGCATTTGGTAGGAGATGTGACTGTGTGTTAGGTGAAGGTTACAGAACATATTTCAACAGTGAGAACAAAATTGAGTCTCTTGTGCTTAAATGAACAGTACAGTGAATGTCCATGTCATTTCCCTCCTTTTGTTTATTTGACACCATTCTTCTCCGCGTTACATTCGGCCGATTGCTGGTAACTCCTGTTACATTGGCGCAGAGAGATGGCGTCCTGTTCAGCTCTCTCCTAGCTTTCTCACAATAATGGGTTCATCAGGGCTGGTACATTTGTTGGTACAGTCGGTAGTCACACAGAGGCATAGCCTGATGAGGAAGTAAATAACAAATATGAGAAATGAGAACATCACAATGTAAGCACCTAGTTTCTGTAACCATGTTGCTATGCCATATAAAAAGTCACCAACACTTCCTAAACCCTGAAAGAGGCTCCATCCATCTTTAGCAATATCCCTGGCCTTATTCTGTAGTTCTCTTATCTTAGCAAGATGCCATTTAATAATGTCCTCATTATTAGAAATGTATATACAACAGTCAGTGCGAAATACCTTACACATCCCACCTTGAGCTGCAGTGAGATAATTTAGCGTTAATCTGTGCTCTAATACTACTTTTTTAAGCTGAGCCATTTCTTCACTTAAAAAACCTATAACAGTGGTAGTAAGGTTAATAATCTCATCTACAATTCTAGTGTAATTATTTATTCTTTTCATTGCTTCAATTCCCTATCCTGTCCAGGAAGGGAACCATGACCATGCCATGTCACCTTCAGTGAACAGCTCTCTTTTGAACACTAAAGGGTATTCTGGTCTTTGATCTGTACGCACTATCTTTGCGAACAGCCAAAGCAGGTGCTAACTTACCAATATAACATGTACCTGTAACATTAGTAGGAAGCCAGGCGTAAGCTTTATTTCCACATATATAATATAACCCTCTATGGATAGTATGCCTGCTCCTAAAAAACTGGAAGCAATAACATGGAATCTCAGGTAACTGATATTTTCACATATTGGGAACTGTGAGCAATTTGTACTATAAAGGGTTCTTTTTAGTTCTGGATCTGGGATATAATAATATTGACCATAGTTTCCTCCATAAACTGTAATTTTTGCTCCGGTGCAATCTGAATTGCCCAACCGTGTACATTTAGTGTTAAACGGGCATGTAACGTTTAGACAAATCTGTGGAGTGTTTATCTGTTTTGAAACCATCAAAGTTACTGATCTGTGCTCATTAGCTGTGGAGACGATGTATGAGCCATTTATTCTGGTCCTGTTTAGATCAGTGAATTAGAGAGGCATTGCTATCATGGGTATTGTTCCTGTTTGGGGATGTACGTACCCAGCAGTTACTAGCGTTGCTATGGGTTGCATACAATTTTAACATTTGGATGAAAGGGTTATTTTTCCATGTCTCATTTCTCACAAACAACAAAAAGAAAAGAAACATCATCATCATTTTTTCAAAGGATATCATCACATCAGGATTTTCTTGTAGTGACTGGCGTAAATCCAGGTGGGCTTTCCTTCCAACTTGACAGCGGAACCGGTTGTCAAAAGCACCAAATGTGGTCCATCAAATTTTGGTTCTAGTGGCTTTCTGACGTGTCGCTTAACCACCACCCAGTCACCTGGTTGGATTCTGCGAATACCTGAAACAGAATCTAAGTCGAGGATAGATTTATAAGCACCTTCATGTATTTTATTCAATGTTCTTTGCAAAATCTGAACATATTCTAACAGATTAGAGTGAGAAGCCTGCAACTGTTGGGGAAAATATAGCTCTGTTTTGGGTGGCCCTCCAAATAAAATCTCATAGGGGACAGCCCATGTGGTTGTTTAGGGGTAGTTCGTACAGATAATAGGGCTAATGGCAAAGCTTCCACCCATCCTTTTCCTGTATCTGTTTTAATTTTTGCACATCTGTTTTTCAAAATTCCATTAAGTCTCTCAACTTTACCACTACTTTGTGGATGATAAGGTGTATGGAAAGCTTGCTGTATGTGAAGGGCTTCCATTACCTCTTTCATTACTTCCCCAGTAAAATGGGTTCCTCTGTCACTCTCAATAGTTTCAGGAACTCCATATCTACAAACTATCTCATTCAAAATTTTCTTTGCTGTTATTTTTGCATTTGCTTTAGCTACTTGCCAGCTCTCGGGCCAACCTGAGAACATGTCAACACAAACTAAAGCGAACTCATAGGTGCCTATTCTGGGCATCTTAATGTAGTCTATTTGAATTCTTTGGAAAGGGAAATCTGGCTTAGGAGAATGCTTTTGAGGAACATGGACAGGCCTCCCTGCATTGTACAGAGCACAAGTTAGACATGAAGCACAAAACCTGGCTGCAAATGCACTAAATCCAGGTGCTATCCAATAGCAGTCAGTAAGTGCCACCATCGTGCCCTTAGCAAGATGACTGACACCATGTGCCAATGTGCTAAAACTGGGTACAAACTCCTGGGTCACCACCTGTTGTCAGGGCTCCACAGGCCCTGCTGATTTTGGGTAGCATTACGTTTAATCCACTTATCCTTCTCTTCATCAGGGGCCTGGTTCTGCAACTGAATTAGAGTTTCTACATCCCGCTGCTCTTGATGAAGGAAATCTGTCCCGGCTACCTGGGCGACCCCTACAATAGGTGTGACTCCAAATGCCATAAGGGCAGCATCCTTTGCTGCTTGGTCCACTAAAGCATTTCCTCTGGCTGTCATGTCATTTCCCCTTGCATGCCCTTTTACCTTCAAGATGGCAACTTCTGTTGGTTTCTGAAAGGCCTCAAATAGCCGCTTTATGAGTTTTGCATGTCTCACTGGCTTCCCTGCACTAGTCAAGATGTTCCGTGCTTTCCAGATAGGCTCAAAATTGTGGGCTATTTCAAACGCATATCTGCTGTCAATGTAAATGTTTCCCCTTTGATTCTCTAGGAGATGACATGCTTTGACTACAGCACACTCTGCTTCCTGTGCTGACATCTGGGGTGTCAATGCTTCCTGATGTAAAATGGTGTCTGTAGTGATTACAGCAAACCCTGTGTGTGGCTGACCATCATCAGTGTAAATTCTGGAACCATCTACGAATAAGTGTTTGTCACAATCTGATAAAGGCTCATCTTTTGCTGGTGTGACAGAGGCCCTTTCTACCTCCATCAGAGCCATACAATCATGAGAAAAACTCTCAGGTTCTACATGGTTGAAAGGGTTTCTAGTGGTAGCCTCATATAGAGGAGCCATAAGTTCTGATGCATTTGGAATCCAGTCCCTACAATATCCCACTAACCCCAGGAAGGCACGTAGTTGCTGTACATTTCTTGGCTTTTCAAAGTTTTGTAGGGTTTTAACTCGATCTGGGGTTATGTGACAGATTCCATGTGAAATGCAGTGACCCAGGAAGATCACTTTCTCTTGGCAGTATTGTAGCTTATCTTTGCTAACTTTGTTGTTACTGTTATAGAGAAACATGAGAAGGCTTACTGTTTCTCTGCTACAAATGTCCTTTGTATCAGAACAAATAAGCAAATCATCTATGTACTGAAGCAAAACTGTGTTTGGGTGTGAGGGGGACCATTGGTCCAATACTTGCTTTAACGCAGTATTATATTCAGAGGGGCTACTCACACAGCCTTGGGGCAATCTTGTCCATGCTAACTTTTGGGCATCATGGGTAAATGAAAAAAGGTGCCAGCAATATGGGTGCAGGGGCACCGAAAAGAAAGCATTTTCAAGATCAATTACTGTAAAGCAGGTGCTGGAGGCAGGTATTCCACTTAGTAAAGTGCAGGGGTTGGGCACAATCGGGGTATCTGCCTCAATTATATTGTTAATGGCTCTCAAATCATGCACCATGCGGTATGTCACCTGCCCACCCTTCTTGTCTGGCTTCTTTGCAATTGGGAACAGGGGTGTATTGACTTGGGACTTAATTGGTACAACAACCCGTGCTGCTTTCAGTTGAGTGATTTGATCCTTTATCCCCTCAGTCTGAGCAATACTCAGTGGGTACTTTTTAATCTGTGGGAGATGGGCTCCTAGTTTAATTTTTATCATGACTGGGGTGCAATCCAGCAGACCTACATCATATTTGCTGGTGGCCCATAATTCAGCGGGAATCACTTTAAATTCTGGTGGAAATGGCAGAGTGGAGTCCTGGATTAAAAATACTCCACAGGCAGAATTTAAAACTTCTCCTGACAGACTACTGACCACTTGGACTCCTGTAGGAGTGTAGTCTATGTTTTCTAAAATTTGGTTCAAAATGTCAGCTCCCAAAAGATTGGTAGGAACTGTGCCTGAAACTAACACTTTAGTGACAATTTCTGTTTGCTGTCCTAGCCTGAGTTTAAGTGGCTTGGACTCAACCAAATCAGTAGAGGTTAGGCCAACACCAGAGATAACATTTGTAGATAATAATCCTGGAGGTAAGTCCTCTATATTAAAAACACTTCGGCTTGCACCATTATCGATTAAACAGGTTAATTCTGTCCTCCAGGATAGGGGAGTTCTTGTAAAAATACTTTTACTCTGGCCTCGGGACCATTGTCTCCCCTATTTAACATGATTGATATTGGCATGCCATTTTCCTATGCCTGATCCACTGCTTTTGGCAGAGAACTGGGATCAGCATGAGGTGCCTCTAAGCTATTTTCCAGTCTACGGTCAGGAAGATGGCAGAATTTGGCTATGTGTCCTTCCCCATCACAATTGTAGCATATAATTGGTCCCCGATGGCCATGATTTCTGAAATTGCCTTTGCCTCTTCCTCTTCCTCTCTGCTTCCCCATGTACATAACCTTGGGTTTGCTGTCTTTTTGGTTAATCCTGTTTTCTATGGATAACAGGATAGGCAGGATGTCTTGAATAGACATACTGCCTGCCTCAGGCCTTGCTGTGAACAACTTTTCTTTCAACTGGGGTATTAAACCATCAAGAAACCTTTGTTTCACCAGTTGTGTAGATGGACGTGCAGTTTCTCCCGCCTTCTCTTCCTCTATTTTAATGCCTGCTTCCTCAGCCATATCATTTAACCGCCTCCATTAAGCCCCTGCTGCTTCCTCTTTCCCTTGCATAGCATTCATAAATTCAGCATGTCTGGTTTGTCCATATATTTGGGGCAATTTTTCCTTCAGTTTCTCACAAACCTCCTGTCCACTAACCATCTTACCTAGATTTTTTACGTCTACACCACATTCTTTAAGTATATAGTCAGACATGTTGCTTCCCACTGCTTTAATAAGAAGCTGATGAATGCCAGTAGCAGAATGCCTCATATGCTTCCTGTGCAGCGCTTAGGTTGTTTGCAAACCCAATTAGATTCTTTCTAGGATCTCCCAATCCCTCTAATATGGCTCTCATATCTTGGGGACTAAAAGGTACATGCCATTTAATTTGAGACTTACTGTCAACAGCATTACCTTCAAAAACTAATTGGGTTCTGACAGGATAAACTGCAACAGATTGCTCTGTGCCAGGGGCAGAAGGGGTGGCCTCTCCCTTCCTTCTCTCTACATCTTGCTGCCACAATTTAGAAATTATGGTTTGCTCCAGAAGTTCAGACTCTATCTCTCTTTCTCTGGCCAAAGCCTTAAGTTCAGAGAGATCTAGTTTTGCATATGTGCCTTTTGATTTATGTCAATCATCTGTTTCTAGGATATGAGCCAAAACCCTCTTTGTAGGTTGATATGGGGCTGTTAAAGCTCTTCTCTCTACTATATTGCCCAGCTAATCTTTTGTGTGTTCCATGTAATCTAATTCTTTTGCTTTTGTGCGTGGACCCCTTAAAGCCAAACTGGCAGCCACATAAGGTGGGGGGTCCTCCTCTACAGAGTCTTCTGGCCAAACGTAGTAAATATGGGCAGTACTTTTATTAAACATCTCCGTCAAGCCAGTTTGATTTGCTACTTTAGCTTCTGTCTCCCATGTGCAAGCTATTCTCCACGTTCCTTCACTGTACAGTAGTGGGCCATCATGCAGAAGAGTTTGCCATACTTTTAAATCAAAAGTCCCTTCAGATTTTAAAGGTTTAGCTGTTCCCTTTGTCCATTCTACCCATTTATCTAGGGGCTCAGTATAGGCGGAACCGTACCTTCGGTTCATATATTCTCTAACGCTCATCTTGCGCTGGGCATTTTCTGAAGGTCTCTCTCCCTTCATTCCCTTAATTAATTTAATGCCCATAATGACTGGCCAGTCTTCTCTACTTGTGCCTATACCCTCTTGTCTCTAAAACAAATAGTACAGCAAATCTGCAGATTTACAAGAATAGTCTCCACTTATCTACGTGGATAGAAGGGGTTTATGACAATAGACAAAACACTCATTAAGAGACCCTCCTCGTCTCTTCTCTTCTCTGTGAGTTTTATCTGACCCTACCATGCGCCTCTGACCCAGGTCGCCCACAAGGAGTCAACGCAGGGAATTGCAGAGGATTTTCCCTATCCACACACAGTCCAACCCGTGAAGAGGGACACATACACATTCACACACACACGTTACCCAACCAGAAAGGTCTGAGAGTGGTTTGGTTTCCTTGAGAACCAACAGATAGGATACATAGGAAAGGCAGAAATATAGCAAGCTTAAGGGCAGCTTACCTAGCCAGCATTTGAGGTCTACCTTTCCCGATGGCCCCGATTGAAGCGCGGTTCCTTATGGAAACTCTGCCAATCTCCTGATATTTGAGTCGCCAAGATTGTTATGACAAATTTCTGATTGGGACTCTAAAACAAAGTTAATACTGCAGCTCAAATATCTGTGCACTAAGTATACCTTTTTTTTATTCACATAGGGGAGAAAAGAATCGGGACGTCTGAGGTCACCAGGGACCCACAACCTCCTAAAGAAGGGGAAATCACAAAACCACAACCTGAGGATGTGGAGGAAGGAGATGTTTATGAAGTGGGCGAAATAGTGACCACAACAGGTCAGTGTCTGAGACCACAGCTTCAGGTAATAGATGTATGCCTGCATATTTATAATACATGCTTTGTTTTTTTTATTTTAGGTGATGTGGATGTTGTGGAAGAAGAAACACATTTCACAAGTGCAAGTACACATGTCCTCATCGGGGAGATCATGGTGTGCAATTGGGATTTACAGAAGATCAAGGAAGACATCAATGATGTGGAGACTCAAAAACATCATTGATGTTTTAGGCAGAATCTAAAACACACCAAAAGTTTTGTAATTTTATTTTATAACTTTTCTAAAAAATTTTGAAAGTCAAATTTTGAAGATGCACACAGTGTGTCAACATGTGCTATCTGCCATCATGGGATATCAAAGTACGTGTTTTGTGGGTGCAACCCCTTCCTCGCAACTAAAGTAGCTGAGAGGAAGGGGTTGCACCCCCCCGAAACATGTCCATTGATCTCCCATGATGGAAACTAGTACATGTTGACATTAGGCATGGGATCAGGAGGGAAATCCCCATTTTGATTCCCAATTTGTGTGCATCTTCAAAATTTGGCTTTCACAGGGGTGACGTCACCCCATCTGATGAAGGCAAGATCAACACAGTTTGGACATACTAATATATTGCCTTCAATTTATCAAAGTTGAACTTTGTAAGTTCGTGAGTTGTGTATTGTTTTATGTTTTTAAAAACATGCCTGTTTACCACAAAATGATATTTTCTACTGTCCCATAAAAAAATTTTATTCAAAAAATATGTTGGTTTGTTCAAAAACCCTTTTCTAAACACACAGGTGAATGAGCACAGAGTAAAAAATTTTCTACTCAACAATGTGTGGCTTCTTCTTTCCTTGTCAAAAGAAGTTTATTGAGTATACAATATTATAAAGATACATAAAGTAAGTTTTACAAGGATCTATAAAGTAAGCTCATTGTTTTACAGTAGGGTTTATATAGGTAAATATCATGAAATTTCAAATATTAAACATTGGGTTCACGTAAACCTAAATTAAAGATATATATAATTTCCTTAGTTACTTTTGTAGGTATTTAAATGATTTATACCTACTATACATATTGTTTACAAGTAGAGTGTATATAGGTCAAATAAATTCTGATAATGAGCTTTAATCGTAAGGTGGAGAAAAGGAAAGAGAAAGAAGAAAAAGGGTTGAAAGGTAGAGGTATGGTCCACAAGGTTGTCCCGCTCGTCAGTTTATTATTCTTTTTAGTTCTCTTTGAAGCCTTAGAATGGGTGTCTCTGTAAGTCATTTAATCTGTTACCATGGCAACAGGACAGAGTCATTGAAGTTTGACAGGAACTGTTGTTTTATCCAAGGATGCCAAAGTTTTTCAAATTTTGGAATTTGATTTTGATCGATGGCTACCATCTTAGCATGGGACATTGTATTATTCATTCTGTGAATTGTTTCTGCTAGTACCAATGTAGGAGATTTCCATGCCTTGGCCACTGTTTGTTTTGCAGCCGTTATTAGTTGGATCATAAGTGGCTTCTTCTTTCAATGCTCAATAGCAGTTCTTTGCTTAAGTTGGTGTTTACAGTGGCAATGGGGGTTATTTACTAAAGGCAAATCCACTTTGCACTACAAGTGCACTTTCAGTGCAGTTTCAGTGCACAGTGCTCAGATCCCAGCTGATGAGGAGCAAGGAGAGGTCCGCCTTATTCTTTGGTGTGGGTCTTTTAGGTACTGTTGCCAACGAACTGCATGGGAGCTTGACATATGTCTGGTCAAACATGTGGTGCCGAAGCGGCTGCTGTTTTGGCCACGCTTGATATGCTTCAGACATATGTTGCAAACAGCAACAGTGCGATCTGCTGCACAAGGCCCACACCAAAGAACTTTTGGAAAAACGAGCAGAGTCAGCAGCGCCCTGCACATGCGGAGCTCTGCGGTGTGATGCAGTCGGTTGGCTGCTCTTAAGCTGGCCCCTGGAGGGCATCCGTCCTCGTTGGAGATGTGCCTCCTCCTCCTCTTTTCTATTTGGCACCCACATAGAGTCAGTGACCTCATCATCCCCTCCCTCCTTGCCACTGGAGCAAACCTGGCAGTATGCTGCAGCTGGGGGAACATGACTGCCAGTTTCTTGTCATTCTTGGGCACCCCCTCTCTCTGGGCTCACGTTACTGCCTTCATACTCAACCTGGGTACCATCATCAGAGCCTTCAAAATGCTGCACATGCTCCTGCAGCATGTACCCTACACTGTGGTTGAACAGTCTGGGGGAGTCCTCAGGGCATGATGGTGGGGCTAGGGAAGGAGTGACTGATGACATTGAGCCGATGGAAGAGGCCGTTTGGCAGCTGCATTGGCAGACAAAGTACCCTGAGCCTGGGTGACAGAGGATGAGGAGGATGAGGACGGCTTGGTCATCCACTCTACCAACTCTTCTGCATGTTGTGGCTCAACAGAGCCAGCTGCCGAAAAAAAGGACAAGCGTGCCCCACGGCCATGTGCTGAGGATGCACCGTGTCCACGACCAGCACTGTTGGCTGCAGACACAGAGCCTGGTTGCCCTTTTTTAGTGGCTTGTGAGCGTCTGCCTCTCCTTGGTGGCCTTCCAGACATACTGTATAATTAGATTAGCAAAACAACACTTGAAGTTTACTAAAAACAGTACACCAGGAATGGCCTACAGTCAGGTATAGGCTTGGCTAGACTATATATACAAGCCTGTATATATATATATATATATATATATATATATATATATATATATATATTAAATGAACTGCAGCTCACTAAGTCACCTGCCTGCCTGTGTCTTTGAACACATACTCCAGGAATGGCCTACTGTCAGGTATAGGCTTGGCTGGACTACAATGCAGTGGATATATATTTTATGACCTGCACCTCACTTAGTCACCTGCTTGAAAGTGTCTTTGAACACATACTCCAGGAATGGCCTACAGTCAGGTATAGGCTTGGCTGGACTACAGTGCAGTGGATATATATTTTATGAACTGCACCTCACTGAGTCACCTGCCTAATAGTGTCTTTGAACACGCCCTCCAGGAATGGCCTACTGTCAGGTATAGGCTTGGCTAGACTATATACAGTCAGGTCCATAAATATTGGGACATTGACACAATTCTAATCTTTTTGGCTCTATACACCACCACAATGGATTTAAAATGAAACGAACAAGATGTGCTTTAACTGCAGACTTTCAGCTTTAATTTGAGGGTATTTACATCCAAATCAGGTGAACGGTGTAGGAACAGTTTGTATATGTGCCTCCCACTTTTTAAGGGACCAAAAGTAATGGGACAGATTAACAATCATCCATCAAACTTTCACTTTTAAATACTTGGTTGCAAATCCTTTGCAGTCAATTACAGCCTGAAGTCTGGAACACATAGACATCACCAGACGCTGGGTTTCATCCCTGGTGATGCTCTGCCAGGCCTCTACTGCAACTGTCTTCAGTTCCTGCTTGTTCTTGGGGCATTTTCCCCTCAGTTTTGTCTTCAGCAAGTGAAATGCATGCTCAATCGGTTTCAGGTCAGGTGATTGACTTGGCCATTGCATAACATTCCCCTTCTTTCCCTTAAAAAACTCTTTGGTTGCTTTCGCAGTATGCTTCGGGTCATTGTCCATCTGCACTGTGAAGCACCGTCCAATGAGTTCTGAAGCATTTTGCTGAATATGAGCAGATAATATTGCCCGAAACATTTCAGAATTCATCCTGCTGCTTTTGTCAGCAGTCACATCATCAAGAAATACAAGAGAACCGGTTCCATTGGCAGCCATACATGCCCACGCCATGACACTACCACCACCATGCTTCACTGATGAGGTGGTATGCTTTGGATCACGAGCAGTTCCTTTCCTTCTCCATACTCTTCTCTTCCCATCACTCTGGTACAAGTTGATCTTGGTCTCATCTGTCCATAGGATGTTGTTCCAGAACTGTAAAGGCTTTTTTAGATGTTGTTTGACAAACTCTAATCTTGCCTTTCTGTTTTTGTGGCTCACCAGTGGTTTACATCTTGTGGTGAATTCTCTGTATTCACTCTGGTGAAGTCTTCTCTTGGTTGTTGACTTTGACACACATACACCTACCTCCTGGAGAGTGTTCTTGATCTGGCCAACTGTTGTGAAGGGTGTTTTCTTCACCAGGGAAAGAATTCTTCGGTCATCCACCACAGTTGTTTTCCGTGGTCTTCCGGGTCTTTTGGTGTTGCTGAGCTTACCGGTGCGTTCCTTCTTTTTAAGGATGTTCTAAACAGTTGATTTGGCCACACCTAATGTTTTTGCTATCTCTCTGATGGGTTTGTTTTCTTTTTTCAGCCTAATGATGGCTTGCTTCACTGATAGTGACAGCTCTTTGGATCTCATATTGAGAGTTGACAGCAACAGATTCCAAATGCCAATAGCACACTTGAAATGAACTCTGGACCTTTTACCTGCTCCTTGTAAATAGGATAATGAGGGAATAACACACACCTGGCCATGGAACAGCTGAGCAGCCAATTGTCCCATTACTTTTGGTCCCTTAAAAAGTGGAAGACACATATACAAACTGTTGTAATTCCTACACCGTTCACCTGATTTGGATGTAAATACCCTCAAATTAATGCTGAAAGTCTGCAGTTAAAGCACATCTCGTTTGTTTCATTTCAAATCCATTGTGGTGGTGTATAGAGCCAAAAAGATTAGAATTGTGTCAATGTCCCAATATTTATGGACCTGACTGTATATACAGGCCTGTATATATATATATATATATATATATATATATATATATATATATATTAAATGAGCTGCAGCTCACTGAATCACCTGCCTGAAAGTATCTTTGAACATGTACTCCAGGAATGTCCTATAGTCAAGTATAGGCTTGGCTGGACTACAATGCAGTGGATATATATTTTATGAACTGCACCTGACTAAGTCACCTGCCTGAAAGTGTCTTTGAACACGCACTCCAGGAATGGCCTACTGTCAGGTATAGGCTTGGCTAGACTATATATATACAAGCCTGTATATATATATATATATATATATATATATATATATATATATACAGTAGCTCACAAAAGTCAGTACACCCCTCATATTTTTGAAAATATTTTATTATATCTTTCCATGTAACAACACTGAAGAAATTACACTTTGCTACAATGTAGTGAGTGTACAGCTTGTATAACAGTGTAAATTTGCTGTCCCCTCAAAAAAACTCAACACACAGCCATTAATGTCTAAACTGCTGGCAACAAAAGTGAGTACACCCCTAAGTGAAAATGTCCAAATTGGGCCCAAAGTGTCAATATTTTGTGTGGCCACCATTATTTTCCAGCACTGCCTTAACCCTCTTGGGCATGGAGTTCACCAGAGCTTCACAGGTTGCCACTGCAGTCTTCTTCTACTCCTCCATGACAACATCACGGAGCTGGTGGATGTTAGAGACCTTGCACTCCTCCACCTTCCATTTGAGGATGCCCCACAGTTGCTCAAAAGGGTTTAGGTCTGGAGACATGCTTGGCCAGTCCATCACCTTTACCCTCAGCTTCTTTAGCAAGGCAGTGGTCATCTTGGAGGTGTGTTTGGGCTTGTTATCATGTTGGAATACTGCCCTGTTGCCCAGTCTCTGAAGGGAGGGGATCATGCTCTGCTTCAGTATGTCACAGTACATGTTGGCCTTCATGGTTCCCTAAATGAACTGTGGCTCCCCAGTGCCGGCAGCACTCATGCAGCCCCAGACCATGACACTCCCACTACCATGATTGACTGTAGGCAAGACACACTTGTATTTGTACTCCTCACCTGGTTGCCACCACACACGCTTGACACCATCTGAACCAAATAAATTTATCTTAGTCTCATCAGACCACAGGACATTTTTCCAGTAATCCATGTCTTTAGTCTGCATGTCTTCAGCAAACTGTTTGCTTTCTTGTGCATCATCTTTAGAAGAGGCTTCCTTCTGGGATGACAGCCATGCAGACCAATTTGGTGCAGTGTGCAGCGTATGGTCTGAGCACTGACAGGCTGACCCCCACCCCTTCAATCTCTGCAGCAATGCTGGCAGCACTCATATGTCTATTTCCCAAAGACTACCTTTGGATATGAGGCTGAGCATGTGCACTCAACTTCTTTGGTCGACCATGGCGAGGCCTGTTCTGAATTAAACCTGTCCTGTTAAACTGCTGTATGGTCTTGGCCACCATGCTGCAGCTCAGTTTCAGGGTCTTGGCAATCTTCTTATAGTCTAGGTCATCAGAGAGCAGATATATATATATATATAGTAATCTGATTGTATATATATATATATATATATATATATATATATATATATATATGAAATACACTGCAGCTAACTGAATCAACTGCCTGCCTGAAGTAGATTAGAAACAGTAGAGCAGGATCGGTCTGCAGTGAGATCTAGCTAAACTGGATACAGTGGATATATATATAGCAGTCTGACTGTATATATATATATATATATATATATATATATATATATATATATATATGAAATACACTGCAGCTAACTGAATCAACTGCCTGCCTGAAGTAGATAAGAAACAGTACAACATGAATGGTCTGCAGTGAGATCTAACTAAACTGGATCAATTGCCTGCCTGAAGTAGATTAGAAATAGTACAGCAGGAACGGTCTGCAGTGAGATCTAGCTAACTGAATAAACTGCCTGCTCAAAGTAAGTGAAATGACACACTCTCTCTCTCTATCTATCTCTCTATAACGCCAGCAACACACTACACAGGGCTGACGTGCAGGCGACCTTATATAGTGTGAGGCATGTATTTAACCCCCTGAGCCATAATTGGCCAAAGGCACCCTGCCTTTGGCCAATTATGGCTCTGTTTGCTTACAGCGCTGTGATTGGCCAAAGCATGCAGGTCATAGTGCATGCTTGGCCAATCATCAGCCAGCAAAGCACTGCGAAGACGCAGTGCATTATGGGCCATGATGTGCCGCTCGAATTTGGCGCGAATGGCCCATAATGTTCGATCTTCATCGAACGATCGAACAGCTGATGTTTGAGTCAAACTCATGTTTGACTCGAACAATCAGCCCATCCCTAGTCAGAACGAACTAACAGAACACAATGAAAATCAAAAAGGCCTGAGAAGAGCGAGCTGAAATTCAGAAATGAGCGTACAAGAACACACTGAAAATCAAATAAGTAATATAAAAATACGCACTGAAAACCAGATACGAACTGACTACATGCACTGAAAACCATATACGAACCCACAAGCACAAACTGAAGAGCAGTAACGATCTGAAAAGCATGAGGCAGAAAATTACGAACCTTTTCTCACCAAACTTCTACTAACACGAGATAAGCACGAGATTAGCAGAAGGAGCCCAAAGGGTGGCGCTCTAGCTATTGAACTTCCTCTTGGTAGTGCCGTCGTACGTGTTGTACGTCAGCGCATTCTTGACGATGGGAATTTCCGACAACATTTGTGCGACCGTGTGTATGCAAGACAAGCTTGAGCCAACATCCGTCGGAAATAAATCCCAGGCATTATACTTCACTATGTGTATGAAAAAAATAGTAAACAATAATAATAAAGAAATGCACAAATAAGAAAAGTCTACGTGCAGTTCCAATGTAAGAACAAATGATATAAAGAAAGTCCACATATAGTGCTCCACCAAATTACTCTTCAAGTACTTGATCACTCAATTTCTGTTTGTAGTAAACACACCGTGCATCACACACACTGCCACCACTAGCAGTTCACCTCCCACTTTGATTTATGGACAATAGGTCATATGCGACTGTCCCTTTAAGGGCTGTTACCAGATATGGCCGACTTTAAAAACACTCTCCTTCAGATACGTTTAAATACACTCTCCTCCATGCTGAGCAAACCAAAATCACTATGATGGTCTGTATGTTTTACCTCGTAGTGATTACCGGTGGAATTGGTGGGAGTCATATATGATGTAAATAGATCTGGAGGAGAGTGTTTTTAAAGTTAGCCACATCTGCTAAACCCCTCAAAGGGACAGGTGTATATGACCTATTGTCCATAGGTCAAAGTGGGAGGTGAGCCCTAGTGGCAGTGGTGTGTGTGATACACGGTTTGTTCACTACATGCAGGAATTAAGTGATCAAGCACTTGAAGAGTAATTTGGTGGAGCACAATACATGGACTTTCTTTATATAATTTGTTCTTATATTGGACCTGCACATGGACTTTTCTAATTTGTGCATTTATTTATTATTTATTGTTTACTATTTATTTCACATACACATGGTGAGGTATAAGTGTGGCACTGGATCAATTTAGTTTTATTTGTAAATTTTAATGGGTGGTACACTTATAGCCTATGGCAGCAGCAGGATTTACATTTGTTGTTTTTGTTTTTTCACGTAAAGTAATATACAGGTGTGTGCAAGGGTTTTTTTCATTTTATTTTAGAACTAAACCCTGCTAACCTTTACAGCCAATGAATCTGCCATCTTTGCCTCTGTTTGATCTGCAGTTGCCATGGTGCTGCACATGTGATCAGTTATGATGTCTTGATATTTCCACTGAGAGTGCAAGAACTTGCAACAGTTATCATTCATGGCATGCCTTGAATATATATTTTTAAAAACAGTTGTATTTAAGAGTTTAGTTCTTCTTCAAAATGTGGTTTGAAAGTGTATGCTTGTTAGTGCAATTTCCATTCCTTCTGCGTGTACTCATGCAAGGAACATTTTGTTAGGACCCAATCTGGATAGTCTGTCTCTGCTGATTATCTCTGCTATCTATATTGGAGCATTTACTGGTTGGTCCTCCTCTAACCTTTACTCCTTCCCACATCACATTCACTGCCATATTTCTACAAGTTTAGGCTAAGGTCTGGACAATCTATAAGGACATTCGTGAGATGGGGTGAATTATGGCTGCTCTGAATGCTTCCTGTCACCTGTGCATCAACAGGCTGGATAATACAAAAGTGAACCACCTAAAACTAAGCTGACATGTTTAAAATAAGTTATTATATAGTAAGGTGCCACATGATCCAAAATAAAGAAAAGCAAAAAAGATTTCTGTGTCTTCTAATGAATAATCTCGGTTCACATTTATGTATACGTGGGTGCACATGTAGGGCAGCTTATTAATTTCAAGGTTTTCCTGCCCATAAGAAACATAGGAAAAGAAGTCCTTGACCCTTTTTTAAAATTGTGCGGCACCATGCAGTTTGGCATGTGAAAAAACATGCATGATTGTCTGTGCATGGGTATGTCATTAAGCATTAAAGTGGTTGTAAAGACAGAAGGTTTTTTTATCTTTATAAACAAAAAGAAAGAACCGCGCTATACGTGAAATAGCCAAAAATGACTATTGTGTAATAAATTAATATTTACAATAAACACACAAAGTGTATCTAAACCACATCAAATTATAATAATTGTGATATAAAGTCCATAAGTGCAGGAAAGATGAGAGAAATCCTCTGATAGCTATCCATGAGGATCAGGAAAAAGAGTGGAATGACAAACACACCCTGTGGGATGATCCTCCACCACTAAACATATGTGCTTACCAGATGGAAGGCTCAATAAGGCACATCTCAGAATGATATCCAGGTCAGGCGGTACAAATCTTTACTAGATGATGCTACGGATGTAAAGCCTATAAACATGGATCCTGGTAACCAACATGCGATCTCCCTCAGTAAACGTAGCTCCAAACACAGCATACCCCGAATTAGCCACATAAGGGTAGAAAAGAGGCAGCCATAGTGTGAATCCGAAGAGATATTTTATTTAAAATAAGGTAAAAAACTTACAAAGCTGCAGTTAAAATGAGTATTCGCCAAGCCGGCAAGCGAGCGCCCATTTAGAGTTGAGTGTGATGACGTCAGAGCGTCAACCTCCTTTTGGGAGGTTGACGCTCTGACGTCATTGCACTCAACTCTGAACGGGCGCTCGCTTGCCGGCTTGGCAAATGCTCGTTTTAACTGCAGCTTTGTAAGTTTTTTACCTTATTTTAAATAAAATATCTCTTCGGATTCACACTATGGCTGCCTCTTTTCTACCCTTAGTATATAGTGAGATGAACCACTGAAGGTCAAATATGTTGCCTTCAAAAGGTTGCCAACATCCCGGATCGGTACAAAAAATAAGACCCTTTAAATAGGGAGCTTATATACCCCCCAGTATAGTGGGACTTTGTAGGCGAACCATACAATTGAAATAGATAAAAAATATTATATTTATTTGAAAAAAGCGTAAAAACAGAATACATTGGACATGAATCTCAGCAATAGTACTTATGCATTATAATTCACTTTCACATAACAATTTTGTATACTTCCATTTATAAATGAGATATTTTCTCTAAAGGCCTGACATGTTTCAGAACGATGTCCCTTCTTCAGAGGTGTATTGCAGAGAGAAAAATCGTGTATATAGGAGATACATTCTGAAACAACAAATGAGAATGATTTGCACAATATGACAATATGACAATATGAACAGAAGAAAGTTAAGCAACCCAGAATACCACAGTGTCCACCATACATACCAGTGAGAAGTTATTAGAGAATGAAAAATATATGCATAAAATATGCACAGACATCCAATTATGGATGGGGCATCAATTTATATCTTTTGGATAAAAAACACTGGCTGTCGGCTGACTAACCAGTGTACAGAATTGGTTATCCCTCGGCTTCAGGAAATGACCTCGCAAAGGCCCCCAAGTGAAAGGACGGCCCTGGTGGGTCCCAAATTGACCTTAAAAGGAGAAAAGAAAGACTTTTGAGTAATTTACTCAAAAACCATTATTTGTACAGACATTTTATTACCCATTCACCATAAAAAGCTTGCTCTTTCATTTATTCTTAAGCAAAAAGTACTGTCTTAAAAGACTTCAAGTATTCAGGAAAGGCCATTTAGAAAAACTTGCTAAATTTAAGAGATTAATAGTGCCACCATCTGGTACCAAAAAGGAAAAAGAAAAAAGAAAGAAAAGGAGAAAGGAAGCCTTTCTGCCTGTAAATAGGAATGGAACAATTATTAGGCAGCTGAACCGCTTTACCAAATGAATAGAAAGGGAAGTAAATGAAAAAAACCCATAAAAAGGTTTATTTGTTTTTGTCTCTCATAGGGAGACAAGATAGTTTACTTGTTTCTGTCTTTTATAGAGTGTATCTTATAGGGAGATGTATCGCCCATAGTAGGGGGAAGAGGTTCAAAAGTACTCATTTTTTGGAAGCAGAGATGGTGCATAGGCAGCTGGAGCAACGAGCGCCTTGTAGCCTGAATGGTGGGATAACACACTAAGCAGGACGTCCATACATGGCTTAAATAGCCGCCGGCGCCTGCGCAGTGAGATTCATAACAGAGGTGTCAGCAAAAGAAGGAAAGCCACTCTGCGGAGCGCGCATGCGTCAGATGGAACGACGCATCCAGGGAGGGGGGGCGCTGGGGATCCTAAAAGGAATGAAGCCCAGGGGTCACTCCGTCACCGAGAATAGCGTCATCACGCACGACGCAGAGCGCAGCCACGTACTGATAGACTAATGTTGTTTAATTGCATGGAATCGAGCAAAAGCAATGGAGAGGAACAAACATTGTTATGACAAAAAGGAGCACGGTCATATAAAAAAGAAGGGGAGAAACGAAAAAAAGGGGAGGGAAAGAGGGAGGATGAAACAAAGTAATAGAGGAAAAAGGAAAAAAAAAAAGAAAGAAGAAAAAGGCAAATGGAAAAATTATAATGACCGTGTAAAAAAAAAATTGCATGAAAAAATAAAAAATAAAAATAAAGTTAAAAAATAAAAAATAAAAGGAATGAAATGGAAATCACCCAACTGATCTCCCTTCATTTCCTGATTAGAAAACAGAATGAGGGAGGGACCAAGGGTGTCCAAAAAGTGGGGCCCCAGGGGAGGGTCTGCACGGCGCCCACCCAGAGCCGAAGTGCTGGGGGAGCGTCATGCAGGTCCACCCCACCGACGCACGAGAACACCGTCATGACAAGCCCGTCGTCGGGCGAGTCTGCAGTGTAAAAATTTTTAACTGCAGCTTTGTAAGTTTTTTACCTTATTTTAAATAAAATATCTCTTCGGATTCACACTATGGCTGCCTCTTTTCTACCCTTATGTGGCTAATTTGGGGTATGCTGTGTTTGGAGCTACGCTTACTGAGGGAGATCGCTTGTTGGTTACCAGGATCCATGTTTATAGGCTTTACATCCGTAGCATCATCTAGTAAAGATTTGTACCGCCTGACCTGGATATCATTCTGAGATGTGCCTTATTGTGCCTTCCATCTGGTAAGCACATATGTTTGGTGGTGGAGGATCATCCCACAGGGTGTGTTTGTCATTCCACTCTTTTTCCTGATCCTCGCGGATAGCTATCAGAGGATTCCTCTCATCTTTCCTGCACTTATGGACTTTATATCACAATTATTATAATTTGATGTGGTTTAGATACACTTTGTGTGTTTATTGTGGTTATTAATTTATTACACAACAGTCATTTTTGGCTATTTCATGTATAGTGCTGTCTTTCTTTTTGTTTATCCTTGTTGTGCTTTATCCACAGTTGAACCGCAGCTACTTTTTGGTGGGTTTTTGATAGCGCGGTGGTTTTTCTGTTTTCTTTTTTATCTTTATGCTTCCTATGCGTTAAAATAAAAAACCTTCTGTGTGTAGCAGCCTCCCTCAGCCCCCTAATACTTACCTGAGCCCCATCACTCCAGCGATGTACACAAGTGCATTGGCCGTTTGGGACCCTCCCTCCTGATTGGCTGAGACACAGCAGCAGTGCCATTGGCTCCTGCTGCTGTCAAACAAAGTCAATCAAGAGAGAGAGGGGCGGGACCAAACCACGGCTCTGTGTCTGCATGGCTCAGGTACCCTTTTAGCAAGCTGCTTGCTGTGTGGGCACTCGACTGGAGGGGGGTCAGGAGCACTGAGGAGGAACCCGAGGAAAGGAGGATCGCTCAGGCTGCTCTGTGCTAAACCACTGCACAGAGCAGGTAAGTATAACATGTTTGTTATTGTTAAAGAAAAAACAAAACAAGATTTTATTATCACTTAAATGATAGTAGTGCATTTCTATGCATGTTGGAAAAGCACATAATTTTTTGGACATTCCAGACAGATGTGAACCACGCTTAAAACAGCAAAAAAATGAAAAAAAAAACAAACACATTTTTTAAGCTTCATGTCAATAACCGTTTTAATAAGTGTCAAATGTTTCAAAAATGAGTAGTGGCTTAATCACTTAAGGACCAAGCCTCCTTCTGAGATTTGTTGTTTACAAGTTAAAAACAGGTTTTTTTTGCTAGAAAATTACTTAGAACCCCCAAACATTATACTTTTTTTTCTAACACCCTAGAGAATAAAATGGCGGTAGTTGCAATACTTTCTGTCACACCGTGTTTGCGCAGCGGTCTTACAAGCGCACCTTTTTTGGAAAAAATACACGTTTTTGAATTAAAAATAAGACAACTGCAAAGTTAGCCCAATTTTTTTATATTGTGAAAGATAATGTTATGCCAAGTAAATTGATACCCAACATGTCACGCTTTTGGAATGGCAACAAACTTTTACCCTTAAAAATCTCCATAGGCGACATTTAAAATATTCTACAGGTTGCGGTTGCATGTTTTAAGTTACAGAGGAGGACTAGGGCTAGAATTATTCCTCTCGCTCTACCCATCGTGGCGATACCTTGCATGTGTGGTTTGAACATCGTTTTCATATGCGGGCGCTACTCACGTATGCATGCACTTCTGCACGCGAGCTCGCCGGGACGGGGCGCGTTTAAAATTTTTTATTTTTTATTCTTATTTATTTTTCCTTGTATTTTTTATTTTTACACTGTTTTAAAAAAAAGTTTCACTTTTATTCCTATTACAAGGAATGTAAACATCCCTTGTAATAGAAAAAAAGCATGACAGGACCTCTTAAATATGAGATCTTGGGTCAAAAAGACCTCAAAATGCAATAAAAAAAATAAATAAATACATTTTGTCATTTAAAAAAATGAAAAAAAAATGGCCCTTTAAGAGCTATTGGGCGGAAGCTTCCGCCCTGCAATGATATGGAGATGGGTGGGGGCCATCTTCCCCTCACTCGTCTCCATGTCAGGCCACAGGAAGGATACGATACAGCGGGAGAGGGGCTCAGCCTCTCGCTGCTATACGGTGCCCTCCGACGCTTACCGGAGCCGTTGGCAGTGGCAGAGGCAAATAGCGTCTGCCACTGCCAACGGCTCCGGTAAGCGTCGGAGGGCACCGTATAGCAGCGAGAGGCTGGGCCCCTCTCCCGCTGCCAATAAAAGTGATCTTGCGGCGAATCTGTTGCATAGACCACTTTTATCTTAAACCAGACCACTCACTGAAGAAGAGGATACCGGGGTTATTGCAGCTAGCTGCTGCCATAGCAACGATATTCCTCTTCAAACAGCTGACGTATAACGACGGTGGGCAGTCCGGAAGTGGTTAAAGCGGCATTCCACCCAACTCTCGCTTATATGCTTATTCCCCCCCTCTGGTGCCACATTTGGCACCTTTCAGGGGGAGTGGGGAATGGTGGACCCTTTTTTGTGATGGGCTGTGACCCAATCTCTTGGAAGTTTGGCCCCCCTCCTCCGTCCCCGCTGCTGTGCCAATTAAAAAAGCGCACTAGGGTACACACTGTGAAGCTGAATGGCTTCACTACCAGGTTCCCTAACCAGGAATGGCGGTGGCAGCACCCGGGAGTCGATCCGAAGATCAGCTGGAGTGTCGACATCGCAGGCTCCCTGGACTGGTAGGTGCCCTAATATTAAAAGTCAGCAGCTACAGTATTTGTAGCTGCTGACTCTTAATTTTTTTCACCCAGGCTGGACCTCTTCTTTAAATACACTTCTTTAGTACACTTTCCTTTTAACTGCTAATTTAAAAAAAAAAACATTCTGAGCTTCATACTAGTTCAGGGACAGTATGCCTGCTCACAGTAAAACTTCATAAGTTTGGCTACACTGTTTGGAACTAGCATGTGGCTCATGTGTCAGAGAATAACAGCTTTCACTGGAGGTTTCTCATATAGGCATTTTGCTTTGCGACAGATTCTTGTTAAGATTATTTATGTGTTAATATGACCTGATCCAGCAAATGTTGCTTGCTGCTATGTCTGACAGCTTTCCATATCCCAAGACCATTCACATTTTAATCTGTTGCAGTCTTGCTTAATGTTTGCCAGCGGATATTCTCTTATTTCAGCACTCCTGATTTAATGACTATAGCTTCACATTTTGATTTCATTTTGCAACGAAAAAAGGAAATTATTTTTTTCACCAGAAAGATTAATTTCTTATGTAGATGTATATTTTATAATGATTGAAAATAAACCATCTGACCCTAAATCACTTTCAGCACAAAAGAGCTAAAAAATTATCTCCATGCCCTGTCTCTTTCTGTGTACTTGTAGCCTTTCCGGGAACAAATCATTATTAACTGCAAATTAAATGATTGGAATAAAACAATGTAACTTCATTTGTTCAACATCATTCATAAATGTGATATCATAAAACACTTTGCAAGATTGCAAAGTAGAGGAGCTGGACATTCTAAAATAAGACACGTATGAAATTAATAAATTGTACTGACATATCTTGACAGATAGTTTTATTGCCATGTAACATAGTTAAAAATAAGGATAAAACTACATTATTACAAAACACAACATAAAGCGATTATGTTATGAAAATATATAACTAAAATAATGATGAAAAAAATACAAGTGGCAAGATATATACAATAGCATTGCTTTTATAACAAATATTCATATTTCAAAAATTCAATTATAGTGTTATCTATTTTTTCATAATCATCTTTGCTATTCCAACCTCAAACTTTACTGAAACTATTGTAGGTTAATAAATAGCAATGATGATGATGAAAGTACAGTAATCCATGTCATATCAGTAATCCATATCATTATGACTTTAGTTAACTGCTCTCAGATGAGTAAAAAAAATGATTGCTTGCTATTGGTTCCCACACTGTACATCACTGCTTCTCACTGCACTTATACTGTTGTAATAACTTTCCAATGCACAAAGATGCATGGTGCTACATTCTAAAAGAATCTGATTTGTATTAAAGTAGCAGGGCATTTTTGTTCATTTTCTATTGTTTACTAAGGACTCATTTACTCCGACCAATGCTTGGATAACTTTTTAGAGACATTTGATAGGCGGTGAGGAGGAAATATGTTGACTCATCAACACCTGTTTTAACACCCTAAATGCTGCACTACTGGTCCTCAACTGTGTGCTTTGCATGTAGTTGCAACATGGCCCCATTCACTTGAATGGGTTGCATTGGGCATGTGGGAGTGCCTGCCAAATACAATAGAGGGTTTAATTCCTACCATGGCCATTAAGTAAATCATTGTGGCATGTGTGTGGCTTAACCACATATTTTTACCCCCCCCCCCCCCCAAATGCAATGGTAAAGAAGCACTAACAGAAAATATAACGAACATAAATTACAGATGAATTACTGGGAAAGACAGTGACAAATCAGCATGCTGGTAAAGCATTTGAGTGGGTGTTTAGTGTTGGTGACTGTTAGTCAGGAACAATTGCAGTACATCAAATTACTTGTGGATTGGAAGGGTGTAACCTAACCTGGCCATAAACGGTGCAATTTGATATAACGATAAAACTTTTGATTCAATTTTGTGTCAAAAGCGCAAAGCCATTGAAGCAGGAATTTATGGTTTTTATTAACCACCAGGATATGGGATCAAATCTACTACACTCAAATGCAGCAGAAAAAGCTGATCACTTTGGATAAAACTCCCTTTGGTTTTGTCAGTTTTGAATTCCCTTCATTACATTCTTTCAACAAACTGCATGACACTTTAAATGGATAATCCCTATTCCTTTAATAAAATCACCCTTCTGAAACCAAAGTATTGGTGTGCACATGCCATATTAACAGCATAGACTGAGTTGTGCATCTTTGCATTTTGCTTCAATGGAAACTGCAATGCAATACATCAGATGTGAACAGGGCCTAAATGCTTATTTTTAGTGCAGAGAGATACATGATTAGGAACATGTTACGAAGAAGCTCCCAATTGTTTTTTTCTATGAGGGCACTGCTATTGTGACTCCTGTATAAGTAACTGAAATGGAATTCCTGGCATTGATTGGACTGGTCCAATTGTCAATCTAAAGGCATCTCTGCTACATATTCTTTGCAAAATCTTAAACCATTTAGAGTACATACATATAGCATACATTGTAAGGGAGAAAAACAAAAGCATAATAAGTAGTTTTATTTACACTCACAAAAACAAAGCAAAGTAAAGAAAAAATCATCCAGTTCAGCAGGAACGGCGTGTACGCGTGTCTAACGACCGGCTACTGATGAACAGTCATGTTAGAAATGACTGCAGCGCTTATCTGTGTATTCTGACAGGGGGTCCCCCTATCAGAATACAATAGAACAGCTGGTACGATCATTGCATCAACATTGTTGATACAGGATTTTGTGAGTTTTTTCATTCAACTTGCTGGTTGAATGATAAAAAAATGCACAGTGTATACCCTGCTTAGGCCACATCAATAAATCAAAAATCGGCATCAAAAACTGTGGTTCCTAATACATAGTAACACTAATAAAGCTGTTCTTTTACGTGGCAGCTACTATTATAAAAAATGATCTCACTATTAATATATTTTAAAGATGCTAAAATTCTTCATATATTTGAACACTTTCAGAAGGATTCATACACATATGATTTCTTAAAAAAATGTATGTTTAATTTACTCCAGGGAGCCTGCAATAACCTTTCTTAAAAAAAAGAAAAGTAGAAAACTTTATTTTTTTCTTCACATAAATGGTTGTAAAAATATGTTTCATTAGTAGACCCCAGTGAATATAAACAAACTTAGCCTAAAAAGCTATTTCCATTGCTGACTAAAACTTATTAAAGTGTATAAAAGTCAAAAACTTTTTTTTAATTTGGCATAAAGTAGGGAAGTATTGGAACTCTGAAAAAACTACAACTATGAAAAAAAGGTTTGGCCAAGCATGGTGATAGATGGCACATTGGCAGAGCGGTTACAGTTGTGTCAAGATCTGTGGTTTAGGGAGGTACAGTGCATTGAGTTTTTTAACTATGTGTTATTTTAATGATATTTGTTTGCAAATCATTTTCTAACTAATGATGTATGCAAGATTCACTTTAATTGTACTGACAACAGTCTTCTTATTTCCATTTTTAAAACAAATTCATATTTTTTCAGATATGCTATGCATATCCAGATATACAAAGCAATACAAACAAAACACGACTGCAAATGCTTATACTTACAAATATGAAATATTTCATTGCTATCTTATCAATATAGAGATAAAAAGCTGAAGAGAAAATATTTAATTACTAAAATCAATTAGTTTTTTTCATTTTTTTAAATAACATATTTTTTTTTTTTTTTAAATCAAAAAGGTGTTTAAGGAACAAGTTTACATAGCTTCCATTGTACAAGCATCATGCATCATTATACATTCATGTGACTGGTACATTCCAATCATCATTTATTACCGAAAACTCTATAACATTCCAGTGCTCTACCACTCTATGGTCAATAATCTTTTGAAGAACCTCATGGGCCCCCCCCCCCCCAGGACAATGTAGCAGTCTGGACATTACCAGCTCCTTGGGACTCAGTCCAGGAGTATCCAACCATGGTGCCCAAATCCTCTCAAATCTATTAGAGCTGCCTCTATGTTGGTAAATGCATTTTTCCATAATCAAGGTGTTACCCATATGCGTTATCCAAGATTTCACTGATGGCAGGGAGGTTGATTTCCAGCCAAGCAGTATAAGTTTGCGTGCCTGGAACAGCGCCCTAGTGAGCGCTATTCTAGTCATCTCTTCCGGAACAATATCTTCTAGAAATCCTAAAATACAGTGAATTGGGTCTAGGGGAATGTTAGTCTGGAACACTTGGTTAGGTGTTCCCATAACCTCACTCCAATACCTATGGAGTTTCGGACATCTCCAAAGTAGATGAATGAGATCACCTTGATGTCGTTCACATCTACTACATAAAGGATCAGGCCTTCTACCCATATTATAAAGTTTAAGTGGGGTGTAGTGCACTCTAAGTACTATATATAGTTGGGATACCTTTTGAGCCACATTGAGAGAGCATACATTAGTGGATTGTAGAACTTCTTCCCATTGATCTCCCATAATTGGACCTATATCCTGCTCCCATAGGGATGGTGCCCTAGTTGGGTGCGCTTTCAAAAGTTGCATCAATAGCATTTGATAGCAATATGAAATGAATCCCTTAGTTTCTGTGCTGGATTGTATCAAATGAAAAATAGGGGTGGTTGACAGAGTCCAGGGAGCAGCTTTTCCCTGTATTTGAGCTGAATATCGGAATAGTACATAGTATTTGGCAAGTTATATTTAGCTTGTAACTCTGAAAACGTCAGCAGCCTGCCATCTCTGAATATATGGGATAAAAGAATAACACCAAAGGAGCGCCATTTGGGACCCTGTTGCAGCTTCGCTAACTCGACGTATGAGAGATTCCCCCATATTGGGCTGTATTCCGTGAAACCTGTCACTTCCTGCAACTGCCTTCCCTTGTTCCAAATTTTTTGTATTAAAGTAAGAGTGGGTGTCAGTTTATTGGACTTGTGAAACAACTGGGCCTCAAGGCCTATCAGGATTATTTCCGCTCCTGTCCCAATCAGCATTAACTGCGCCGATGAGCCAGCAGGGTCCCGGGCCATGGAGCCAACCAAATGTTGCAGCTGAGCTCCTACAGTATATAGTACAGCCAAGGGTTGGGTACTGCCAGCCCTCCGCTGTCCTTAGGGTTTTGTAGTTGTTCCAACTTGATTCTAGGTGTGCCCGTACTCCACAGTAATCTTCAGAAAAGAGTGTTAACCACCCTAAAAATCTTTAAGTGTATCACTACTGGGGAGTTGTGTAAGAAATAGAGTAGCTGTGGCATTAGTATCATTTTTAATAAATTTGCCTTACCCGCCAGTGAGAGTTTGAGCCTGTTCCATGTATTAATTTTGTCCCTAAATCTGGATAGCAGGGGATGTATATTTAAAGGACAATATTCCGCTAGTTTAGGTGAAATTTGTATGCCTAAATATTTAAATGATGACGTTACCGGAACCGAGCAGGAATCTGGCAGATTCACCACTCCCCCCTCGTCCAGCAACATCAGAGCCGACTTAGACCAGTTAATTGTCAGGCCAGAAAAGTGACCGAATCCGGTAATGATTTTTGTCACCTCCGCCAAAGACATTGTGGTGTCCCCCAGGAAAAGCATCATATCGTCAGCATACAGCATAATCTTTTCGTGGAGGTTCCCATATTTAAAACCCGTAATCTCCTGACTGGCCCTTACTACAGCCGCCAATGGCTCAATGGCAATGGAAAAGAGCAGGGGAGACAGGGGACATCCCTGCCTTGTGCCCCTGCTCAGAGCAAACGCATGAGACATCCTACCCGACATCCTAATGGTCGCCTTCGGGGAGGCATACAGTAGTTTAACCCAAGCTATAAAGTGACTTCCAAACCCAAACTTTGACAGTACCGCCCAGAGATATCTCCAGCCCACACTGTCAAATGCCTTGTTAGCGTCTAGGGAAAGCAGAGCCCTGCTCCCCTTATTATCCGACTGTAACTGCATATTTAAAAATAGGCGTCTGAGGTTGGTGGCAGTGGATTTTTTTGGCAAAAACCCGGACTAGTCAGAATGTATTATGGAATCAATGATCCGGTTGACCCTAGGCGCCAGGATTTTAGCCAGGATTTTAACATCACTTTGAAGTAAAGATATAGGCCTATACGAGCCTGGGTCAACCGGATCCTTTCCAGGTTTCAATAATAAAATTATATTAGTTCTAGTCATGGAGGTTGGTAAACTGCCTTTCTTAAGAGATTCATTGAACACTTCCAACAGGTGCGGCATTACCCACTTGCCATACTGGGCAAAAACTTCCATGGGGATACCATCCTCTCCTGGAGCCTTGCACGTAGGGAAGGAACATGCCGCATGCTGTAACTCTTCCAATGTCAGGGGAGCTTCCAGGGACTGTCTAGCCTCCCCAGACAGGGAAGGCAGATCAATCCCCGAAAGGTATGCCTCTAGCTCATTATCTGTGTAAACGTCTCTCGCTCTATAGAGATCCTTGTAGAAGGATGCTAGCTCTGATAAAACTTGATCCGGGCCATTGACCACCTTTCCATCAGCCGTGCGAATCGCCCCAACTGCCGGGGACAGTTGTTGCGACCTGGCTATTTTTGCCAACAGACGCCCCGTTTTTTCCCCTTCTTCATAAAATGCCTGCTTGCTAAAAAACCTTTTGCATTCTGCGGCGGAGGTTCTCAAGCGGTCCAGTGAATCCTGGGCCGAAATCCACGCCTCCCTCGCAGACTCTGTAGGGTCGTTAACATAGGCAAGCTCCAGCTGACGCACCTGATCCCCAACCTGTTCCAGTAGTGCTGCGGAGTTACTTTTGACCGTGGCTATCTCAGCAATAAACCCTAAGGTAGGCCTTAAAGGCTTCCCAGTTTTGAATTAAAATTTCAATTGGAAATTCGTTCTGGGGAATTAAACAGTTTCAGCCAAAAGGCGTTAAGTTTCCATGGTGCCCTAGGTAATGAGGTTGGGGGTTGGGCAATCAGCCACACAGCCACTGGCGAGTGGTCAGATACTCCACGAGGGAAGTACTCTATCTTAGAAATATATTCTAACAAATTAGGGGTGCCTATACTAAGGTCTATACGGGACAGAGATCCATGAGTTTTAGAGAAGCATGAAAACTGCTTTACGTTGGGATTGCGTATGCGCCATAGGTCGGTCCAACCTAATTCCACAATTAGGCGACTGCCACCCTTAGGAGAAGGGACTGGGGGATGTCTATCCAATTTGGGGTCTAGGTAGCAGTTAAAATCTCCCATGATCAACAGTGGGACATCAGGTTTGTTCGCCAGGTACGTCAGTAACAGCTGCAACACCTCCCGTAAAAACGGGGGTGGAATATATATAAAGGCTATCAGCAATGTTAAGGTATACAATTTACAGTAAATGAATACAAATCTACCTGCACTATCCACCAATGAGTCCAGTTCCTGGTATGTCAGAGCTTTGTGTATCAGTACACTCACCCCACGAGAATAAGCAGTGTGAGTGGAATGATAGGACTTGCCCACCCAAGCATACTGCAAACAACTCACATTGTCTCCCAGGAGATGCGTCTTCTGAAGGGCAATAATGGCCGGATGGAATTTGCGCAAACCAGAGGAGATCATGGTCCTTTTTAAAGGGTCATTCACTCCGCGCACATTCCATGCTACTATGGGTGTGGATACCATTGCAAATATTCAAAAATACTTTGGAAAAAGATTCCGCTGGAGGTCAGAGCAGTTTTGGCTGCATGGCTGCCCAAGAGCGTTGGATTGTGTTGCATCAAAGAGCACTTTTTCAGTAAAAGGTTGTACCAATGGAAGCTCGGTGTTCGTGAAGGGTGGATATTCTCGCGCAATTGCGCGGCAAAACAGTGAAAAACAAAACGAAAGTAGAAATAAGCTGTGTTGAGAGCCCTGGATCCAGCCATGCCGTAACGCACATATCTAGAACTGTCCAGAGGCTGTAGGGTATGTGGTCTGTTCTGAATATTGACGCCAACAGGGCTGTAACAGTAGCCATGCAAACCATGACTTCAAGCAACTTCTAACCACCCGGCACAGTGTCATCCCCCGTAAGGGTCTGTGCTTCTGGTGAAAATAACTGGTTGTGAAAGAAATAACGGTATTTCTGCGGTATTCACTCGCTGTGTAAGCAACTAGTATAGTTCCTCTTCGGACTGATAGACATAAAAGGGAAATGGACGCCCTGCTTTCCCCTGCATTTCTCCAGCCACGCCTGGTTTATCCGGCTCCATCATCACGGCCCTGGCGGCGCAGAGCTTGCTCGTTTTGATCCAACCATGTCGCAGCATCTTGTGCGTTTTCAAAAAAGTGATTCTGTCCGTTGGCCGTCACTCTCAGCTTGGCTGGGAACATCATTGCATAGGATAATTGCAGCCTTTGTAGCCTCTTCTTAACATGTGCAAATTTTGATCGCCTGCGTTGTACTTCGGCGGAGAAATCTGGGTAAAATGAGATTTTGGTACCGTTATGTTTAATGTTGCCCTTTTCTCTGGCCAGTCTCAGTATCACCTCCCGGTCCTTGTAATTCAGGAGCCTGGCCAACACTGAACGTGGGGGGTTCCCAGGAGGAAGAGGGCATGGGGGTACTCTGTGTGCCCTTTCCACTGTGTAGATGGGAGAGAAAGCTTCTTTACCAAAAACTTCCTGTAGCCATTCTTCAATAAAGGTTGTGGGGTCACGTCCTTCCACTTTTTCAAGGAGTCCCACTATGCGCACATTATTGCGTTGCAGACGGTTCTCAATTTCGTCAGTTTTACTAATGGTTTGAAAGGCATTTTGAGTAGCCATCCTGACATCTCTGTGAAGGGGGGGCAACTGGTCCTCCACGTCCCTCACCCGACCCTCCACTGCTGTGGTTCTTTCCCTGATCTTTTGGAGATCTTGGCGCATAAGGGACACCGTTTCTTTCAACCCACCAAATTTCTCCTTCAAATCATCAACTGAGGCAGTACATTTGTGCACAGCATGTGGGATTTCACTCAGAGAAGGCTGGACATTGTCCTCTGTGGGGGAGTCAGATGGATCAGACATGAGATCCTGCTGCATGTCTAATGGCACTGTGTCATCTAGCATGCTTGTATCTTCCCTGCTAGCCAGCTCAGAGGTGTATAAGGGCTGGGGTGAGCCATGCAGAGGAGAATCAGACCGCCCAGCCAGTTTTTGAGCATAATAAAGCATGTCCCTGGATTGCTCCTTGCTTTTAGGGGGTTTGCTGGACTTACCCCCCTGTTCGGATTTCTTCTCTAGGCCGTGCTGTGCTTTAGGAGGCTGAGACTGGCCGGCGCCATCTTGGTCAGCTTGGGACTCCCAGGCCTCGGTCTCCATTCGGTTCCCCCGGGTCATCATCAACTCCAGACGGTCAGCTAACAGGACCTGATGTCTCCAGGAGGTATCAGGCGGTTCTCTGGGGCAAGAACGGGCGAAAACGGTGGTGAGGAGAGGATATTAGACAGGATCATCAGCGGGAGCTCCGTGCAGCAGGTCTGCTCACATGCCTCGTCAGGCCACGCCCCTTTAAATAACATATTAATATGACATTTCTTAAAGCTGCATTCAATTCCAAAACAACAATTTAATAAATTGCAGCTTACCAATCTTTAAATGGTGGTGGCTGCATTTGGTGTTTTTTTTTTTTTTTTTGTCTTCTGGATGCAGGAGCTACAGAGATACCTTTGGACAGCAACATTGTTAATCTGGGGAGAAAGCTAGCTCTGTTAAAAGTTGAAGAATAACAGATTTACTAGTTGGATCACCAGAAAAAAACTAAAGGAGAAAAGAAAACAAATGCAGCCATTATATCTAAAAATTGATTAACTGCAAATGTTTGTTGTTGAGTCTAATACAGTTATAAACCAAACAAGGGGAATACTTTTTATGTTCATCAGATCACAAATCTATGCTAGCTTAAAGGAAAGATGTAGCATTTCATATATACTGTAAATTCTTTAATATTCTTAAATGTGTATTTTTTATTTTATTTTCATTGAAATATTGAACAATGCATATTAATAATTGGATTCACTGTTTAATCCAGCAGGTGATTGTAGGCTTCATAGCTAAAGCTTTGATTTGCAAACAGAAGTTCAAACAGGAAAACTGAGTAGCAGTCACTCTTATCCAATTCCAATTCCAAATTTTTAGTCAGAAAAAATTATCAAAAATTGTATCACAACAGAAGAAAAAGAGAGAATAACGGACTCGAGGTACCCAGATATTACACATGACATAAAACATTAACAATTTTAGTAATGATTAAAAAATGTATGGTTCCAAATATAATTATTTTTGTGCCTAAATTGCATATTTCATCTCATCCAGCACGTACTAGAGTCCTATTGTTTTTTTGTTTTTTTTGACAAACAGACAGGGTGGATAGGGCGCACAAATAAAAAGGCATTACCAAGGGCATATGGTATAAGCAATAATATAAAAGTCCAATATAAGGTCTCTAATGCCCCGTACACACGGTCGGACTTTGTTCGGACATTCCGACAACAAAATCCTAGGATTTTTTCCGACGGATGTTGGCTCAAACTTGTTTTGCCTACACACGGTCGCACAAAGTTGTCGGAATTTCCGATCGCCAACAACGCGGTGACGTACACCACGTACGACGAGACTAGAAAAGGCCGGTTCAGAACCAAGCGCGGCACCCTTTGGGCTCCTTTTGCTAATCTCGTGTTAGTAAAAGTTTGGTGAGAGAGGATTCGCGCTTTTTCAGACTCGTGGCTTTCAGATCGTTTTCTGCCGTTCAGTTTGTGCTTGTGGGTTTGTATCTGCTCTTCAGTGCGTGCAGTCAGTTCGTATCGGAGTTTTCTGTGCGATCTTGCCCGCTCGTTGCTGTTTTTCAGGTCGTTCTTCACAGGCCTTGCTGTTCTTCAGTGCGTTCTGTTACTTCGTTTTGAGCAGCCGACCGTTTTCTAGCCATGTTTCGTATGTGTACTCCTCGTAGAGTTCGTGCTGTGTGGGGGCTTGGTGTTGGGGTCCTGACCTTGACACAAGTCCAGTCCATGAACAGGGTGGGGAGGAGTTCATGGACCAAGAATTGGTTGCTTCAGCGTGACCAGTTGTCTCATATGCCTTTGCTCCGTGAGATCCGGGAGAATAATCCTGATGATTTCAGGAACTTTCTCAGGATGACGGACCCCGTGTTTCACCGTCTGTTGGCTTCGCTGACCCCCTATATCAGCAGGTAGGATACCTGCATGAGGCAAGCCATCACTCCAGAGCAGAGGTTGGTCGCTACCTTGCGGTATTTGGCCACAGGGAGAAGTCAGCAGGACTTAAAGTTCTCGACAGGCATCTCCCCCCAGGCTCTGGGTATCATCATCCCAGAGACCTGTTCTGCCATCATACAGGTCCTGCAGAAGGAGTATATGAAGGTAAGATTTTTATCCTTTTATATCACATTTTATTGTATTGAATGTTTGATAATATATTGTATTTCTTCCCTCATTCCCTAATTACCATGATTGTAATATGCTGTGAATGTCCCCTTTGTCCTCATGCATGCTGGATTGTTATGTAATTATTATGTTAGGTCCTTCATACATATTTGCCCTTCAATAACCTCTCCAGCATGGTGTCTCCTGCCCTATATTCACCTCATGTAGTCACTTAACAATGTATTTTATCAGCTCCATAGTAGTGCTTTACCCCAAACACCCCCTAAAATGTTTGGAAATGTGATTTTTGATTTCAATTCAGGCAGAGTGCCAGAGGGTTTTTTTTGTGGTGTCCCCCAATTTTTTTTAACCCTCCCTCCTCCAACTGCTAAGTCAGCTGATCCCAATTCTCTATCCTCAATCATCTATCTGCTGACTTTGCCAAACCCATACACACTATACTCATCTCTTTACTGGTCAGATGTATGGATGAATTCCCCAAAGCATGTAGTGCAAGGGCCTGCCTGTATACTTTCCAATGGTACTGTTTAAAGTTTTGTTATTCTATTATTATCTTGATAGGTAATAGCAGAATGTCCAAATGTCCTCAAATGTGTACAGTGTGTATTTATATCTTTGTATTATGACACTTCTTACCTGTCCAGTGGGCTGCCAATAGTGTAACTAAGGAGGGGCTGTTACAAGTAATACCCTGTATTTAGGCATTCATCTCTCAATGAAGTGAAGAGGGTTACCTGTCCAAGAGTTCCCCCTCCCTATAATGTTAGAAATGGCCCATGAGAGGGGGGAGGGGGAATATGATAGGTGTACCTTATACTTTGGCCTTGTTAAATTCCCCTTAGTAAATGCTATCTGGAGGTTGCCCCATAATGTTTTCTGTCTAATCTGCTTGCCATGTATCTTAGAAAAAATAGTAATGTTTGTTTTTTCCTCAACAGTTTCCTTCAACGCCACAGGAATGGCAGACTGTGGCCTCCCACTTTGCCCAGCGGTGGGACTTTCCTAACTGCGGAGGGGCAATTGATAGGAAACACGTCCACATCGTCCCACCACCCAGCTCGGGGTCGTACTATTATAATTACAAAGGGTTTAATAGTATAGTGATGTTGGCGGTGGTGTCGGCTAATTACGAGTTCTTGTATGTGGACGTGGGGAAGAATGGCCAGATGTCCGATGGTAGAGTGATCGCCCAGACGGAGTTCTACAGGCGTCTCCAGAATGGCAGCTTGGACTTGCCACCTCCAGAGGACAATGTTGAAGGTCTTCCATTTGTGTTCGTTGCTGATGAAGCATTTGCGCTGGGGGACCACCTAATGCGGCCATTCCCGATGAGGACCCTCACCCCGGAACAGAGGGTTTTTAATTACAGGCTGGCCAGAGCCCGAAGAGTGGTGGAGAACACATTTGGAATCCTGGCCAGCCGGTTCCGATTATTTCTGACACCCATCCATATGGCGGAGTATAAACAACCATATAATACTTGCCTGCTGTGTTCTCCATAATTTTTTAAGAAAACATTCAGCCAACTATGCTGGCTCAGTTGGGCCTGAGGCCGGAATCCCTAATCCATCAACACTGACGGCGCTTGAAAGTGGCCGTCCTGGCTTGCCCTCCCTGAATGCCCGTGATGTCTGGTTACGCTACCTGGAGTTCTTTGCGGGTAGGGGGGCTATCAATATGCCAGACAATCTGTGACACCTTTTTCAAATAAAAAACAACCAAAAGAAATTCTTTGTGGACATTTACTGCTTGTGTTTGTTTTAGCTGACCCTGACAGAAATGAGTTGAGTGCAGAAAATGTCGTGATTGGGTAACCTTATAAAAAACAGTGTTGGCTGGTACTTCCTAAATGCCAAAACACATTTCACTACAAGTGCACTTGCAACTGCACTGAACCTGCACTTGTAGTGCAAAGTGTATTTGCCCTTAGGAAATAACCCCCATTTTTGCATAAAACAGCAATTACATCACCCCAAAAGTGTTGTAGTGTTGAGACAATAATCCACACATTCTTGAGTAAGGCACTTTTTTATACCTGCACAATCACATGTGCATTTCCCAAAGGTTTTTAAAACAAACCAACATGTTTGTTGTATAACATTGTTTGCAGTAGCATTCTCAAAAATCGAAATATGAATTTCAGATAAAACAGGCCTGTGTAAAACCAACAAGAAAGACAAAAAACTTGAACTTACAAAGTTCACATATGGTAAAACCTGAAGGCTATATCAGACATCAGTATTTAGGAACTGGGTTTGATATAGCGTTCAGATGGGGGGAAATCACCCCTGGAAAAGCCAAATTTGGAAGATGCACACCAATTTACGAATGTCAACATGTGCTATCTGCCATCAGGGGGGATCAAGGGACGTGTTTTGGGGGAGCAAGCCCTTCCTCAAAACGCGTCCATTGATCTCCCGTGATGGCAGATAGCACATGTTGGCACACTGTGTGCATCCTCCAAATTTGGCTTTTCTAAACATTGTAAAAATTTTCGTAAGATAAAACAGGTGATTTTGTGGGGTTTAAATTCGCCCCAAAACATCAATGATGTTATTATTTTTTTTAATAACATCACTGATTTGTTGCTGGATGTTTTGCAATTGGAGATTACACCCCATGATCTCCCCGATGAGTATCTGGGCACTTTCAGATGTAAAGCGTTCTGGATCACGATCACCTAAAAAGAGATAAAGAACAAAAAAAAGGTCTCAAAAATCTGCCAACATCCATCTCTTTTACCTGAGTCTGTGGTCGCAGACACTCACCTGTTGTGGTGCCAATCTCCACCACATCTTCTTCTTCCTCCTGCTCAGCTTCTTGGGTTGGTATTTCCCCTTCTTCCAGAGGGGGGGGTTCTGGTCTCCTGGGATGAGGGGTGTCCTCCGAGTCTTTTCTCCCCTATGTAAAACAAAAATGGTATACTTAGCACACAGATATTTGATGGCAGAACTAGAAATAGGAAACATTGCTTGGAAGTGGGGTACAATTGTCTATTTTAGCCGAGTTCCAAGATGTATCTTTTTTAGTGTCCTTTGTCAAGCTGCAATACTTTACCTGTTTGGTACAAGCTTCACAGATGGAGACCCCCCTATAGTATACACTGGAGCACCTGTGTGGCCCCCCCTAATAAAAATGGTGTTCTTGTGTCCCACACTAGTGCTCCAGTGTCCAGATGTGAAAACAGCTGCTCAGTGTCCTCTCCTTACACACAATCTAGTTTGCATTTCATTCTAGTAACAAATCCATCTACACAAACAAATATTTGGCATCCAAGTAGGCCCCCAAAAATGTGTGCAAAATGCATATGGCCTAAACAATGGTGTTCTAGAGGCCGAAAGAAAAATGTTTGATACGAACGAATAATGGGCCCATGAACATTAAAGTTGACCTTTTTAAACGTTACAATTAATAAAAGCATATGGAGCAGAACGAACGGAATAAAGACAGAAAGAATAGGAACACAGCACAACTACTTACTTTTTTGCAGCACTCTCCGGATCTTTCGGTACTGCTCTGGCTCTCTCAACTTCAGGTCCGACCACTGCTTCCTGAGCTGATCTTTTGATCTTCGTACCCCGAAATTCCTCTCAAGACTCCTGACCACTTTCGCCATGATCTTGGCCTTTCGGATGTTGGGGTTGGGGTAAGGCCCATATTTTCCGTCATAGTTGGACTTCTTCATAATGTCGACCATCTCCAACATCTCCCCAAACGACATATTTGTGGCCTTAAAACGTCTCCTCCTGGATCGGGACGTGCCTGGATCCGGGCTTTCCTCCTCCTCCTCCTCGTTGCTAGAATTAGCACGCACCTGCTGTAACTCCGCCATGTGCTCTTCACCCACTGCGCCGAACGAAAAAGGGCGGGGAATACACTAGAAAGAACGTCAGGGGCGGGCGGAGTTACACGCATGCGCAGTGTGTATAAAGCGTAACACGCGTGCTTATTACGTACGATCTGTGAGCGGAGGAAGGAGCATTGGACGCGCCGATCGTAAGAACGAAGGTAAGAGACAAACTTGTGCCTATACTGCTTCTAGATTGAGGCCTATATTGTAACAAGATTAGGAGAGTTTTGTCTGACATTAGGCTTTGTCTTGTGTTGTGTCTTGCAGTGAACATGGATATCTTAATGAAAGATAATGACTTCATGTCAGTATTCATAGATATGCTAAGGGAGCTGCCCTGTCTGTGGGAGATTAACCACCCCCATTTCAAGAACCAAGCAAAGAGGAAGGCAGCACTGGAGCAATTGTGTGAAATTGTGAAGCAGGTGATCCCCACGGCAGACATCACTTATTTAAAGATTTTCATTGGTGGCCTGAGGAGCACATATCTAAGGGAGCGCAAGAAAGTCCTGGATTCAGAGATCCGGAGCAGCAGATGACATCTATGTCCCCAGGATGTTGTACTATGACAGGCTGCACTTTCTGGCAGGCCAGACTGAACCCAGGCCATCCCTCTCTAGTCTTCCTTCCACGCTTCCTTCCCCCCCGGCTGAGGCTTCTGACGCCCAACCTGGGCCTTCCAGGCCACATGTGGAGGAGACCAGATTGAGCCAGGTATAGCATTCCTCTAAATATTTCTGCTTGTCCAATCAATGATGTTAACTAGATGTTAGTTGGGAGTACTAATTTAGGATTGTGATTGATGAAGCAAGAACTAAAACCATGTCCCTTTTTCATACACAGGGAAGTCTCAGCCAGGAGGTGGCCAGGCCGAGCCGGCTGGCTGATATCAAGGTCCCTCCACCCCCCCCTGAAAACAGAAAGTGGCAGTAGGACGAGTACCCTAGAGGAGGCGGCTATAGCATTCTTTTGGAGGGCTACAGAGGTCCTGGGAGCACCCCACACCATGCAGGAGAACATTGCTGCCTTCATAGCCTATAAAATGCAGAGGATGGAGGAGGGCCAAAAAGTCATGTGTGAGGCCCTCATATCGGAGGCTCTGGAGAAAGGTATGAGGGGCCAAATTACACCTCACACACATCTTTGGGATGGTCCTCCTCCTCCTCCTGCAGGTCCTCCTCCTCCTCCTCCCTCTCCTCCAGGTCCTCCCAGCCCTCCTCCAGGTCCTCCCAGTCCTCCTCCTCCTGCAGGTCCTCCTCCTCCTCCTCCTCCAGGTCCTACTCCTCCTCCTGCCACATCTCCAACTGCACAGCCACAGCCCGGAATGAAGCGTGAAAGGAAGACCAGAAAGTGAGGACCCTGGATCCAGTCTGGTCGGCCAAAAAATGCAGCCTCTTGTGGTACCACAGCCTGGGGACACAGATGTCATCTGCTGCTATCCGAGTCTCTGTGAATCCCGGACCAGACTGCCCTCCCTTACATATGGACTCCTCAGGCCACCAATTTTGATGTTGAAGAATTGATGTCTGCCGTGGGGGTCCCAGGCTTCGCTAATTTCTCTTGTTGATCCAGTGTTGCTTTCCTCTTTGTTTGGTTCTGATCCCTTAATAAAGGATTTTTGTTTTGAATTATACTCTCCTATGTGTTTTACTTCAAAAATGACAGTTGGTTTGTGAGGATTCAGGTACATTTCAAATATACAATGTGAAATTACCAAGGGACACCAACACCAAACAATCTCCTGGAGATTAAATAATAAAAGATATCAATGGTGTTGGGGTAACTTGACACACAAAACACACACAAAAATATTCGGGAGTAAAAATAAAAATAACATTGAACAAAGATCAGCCTTGGAAAAAATCCAAACATTAAAGAAAAAAAAAGGCTTAAAATCCAAAATAAAAAAAAATTAAAAAATATAAAACTGTCAGATGTGACAACTAATAACAATATATTCAGGGAATCCCACTAAAAAAACACAAATAAAAGTTTGTGAGAAGTGTGTGTGAATATGAGCAGCAAAACGACTTAATTCTTGTCACATTATAAAGAAGAAGAGAGTGCGCTGTATTAAACCATTTTGAACATTGCAGCGTGACGAAAATGCTGTATCCATTGCGAACGCTAAGTTTACCAGAACGAGCTGTCCCGTGTCAGAATTTCTTCTGAGCATGCGTGGCACTTTGTGCGTCGGAACAGGCCACACATTTTTGTTGTCGGAAAATTTTATCTCCTGCTCTCCAAATTTGTGTGTCGGAAAATCCGATGGAAAATGTCCGATGGAGCCCACACACGCTCACACACGCTCCGATCGGACAATGTCCATCGGAAAATCCGACCGTGTGTACGGGGCATAAGAGTTCCTATCATAAATATCCATAACACTTATGACAGCTAACCAGAGATTTGAAGCAACCTCTGTAAATACAAAAGAAAAAAAAGGAGAGGGGAGGAAAAGCACCTTTTGAGTGTAGTATTAGGATATTAGGACGTATTAGTAGTATTTAATTGTTAAAATCACAATCAGCTTCTCACATAAGCAAAAAGAAAGCACGCTCTTCACAAATATAAAACCCCTAGTGTCTCCATCCCATGCCCATCTCTCTCCAAGTTGTCCCCATTTGATGTGTATGGCTCTGGCACCGACAGAATGTCACTTCGAACCAGTGTTGCCAACCATCCGTAGATTTACGGGCAGCCCGTAAATTTAAGCCCATTTTCGGGGCACCCGTAAATGTCCGTTATGGGCAGCGGTGCCTGTAAAAAAAGATGGCCGTGAGCCGACCATGTAACTGCGCATGCGCAGTTTCAAAGCCGGCCGGGGTTTGGGATAACTCGTACCCGCTAGGCCTGTCGCACATGCTCAGTAATGTAATGGCACCATCTGGCACCATTTTTGAATCCACTCCACTCGTTCGTTCTCCTGGCTGGATGTGACACGGCGACCGGCGGCACCGCACCTCCTGTACTCTCAACACCATAGATGGGACAGCAGTGCAGCACCGTCAATGAGTGAGACAGCAGAGCAGACCTGGCCTGTCAGACTCACCCCCGCCCCCCGGCCGCTCTGGACAGGCACACAAGGCCCTGACCAGCCAGCACTGAGCACACCCTGGCTGAAGCCCCTGTGAGTAAAATATGAAAACGTGCACACAACTTGTGACCTGTCCTCCTTACCTAATGTGCAAACAGTGCTTGCCATTGTACCAAATAATTAATAAAGTTTCTTAATTTAGTGAATAAAATAGAAGTCATATTTTATTCACTAAATTAAGACACTTTATTAATTATTTATTTTGTACAATCTCATCACTGTCATTTTTGTTTGGTAACTGTTGCCTGTCTGTGGCCATCACATAGATAAAGTGACCAGTGGTTTTCTTAGGATTTTGGACCATCTTATATATTATTACAATAATTTTAATTTCCAATTTTGACTAAATACTATCAGTGTATAAATAAAAAAATAATAATGATGGTGGATAAATACCGTATTTATCGGCGTATAACACGCGCCGGCGTATAACACGCACCCCAAGTTTAGGAGGGAATTTTAAGGAAAAAAACTTTTAGGAGGGAAGTTTAAGGAAAAAAAATTTACATTTAAATCCCCATCAATGCAGCCCCATCAGTGTCCATCTGAAGCCTTGTCAGTGTCATTGCAGCCTTTTCAGTGTCAGTGCAGCCTTGCCCCAGTGCAGAATTGTCAGTGCAGCTTTGCCCCTGTGCAGCCTTGTCAGTGCAGCTTTGCCCCAGTGCAGCCTTGTCAGTGCAGCTTTGCCCCAGTGCAGAATTGTCAGTGCAGCTTTGCCCCAGTGCAGCCTTGTCAGTGCAGCCTTGTCAGTGCAGCTTTGCCCCAGTGCAGCCTTGCCCCAGTGCAGCCTTGCCCCAGTGGTCATTGCAGCCTTGCCCCCAGTGTCCATTATATGCTTGCCTTGGACAGATCCCCGCCGACATACACAAAGCATGTAGTTTTAAATATGGCGCCACGGAGTTCGGAGGGACTCGGTGACTGGGCGGAGCTGAGATACACATAGCTGAGTGTACTCGGCTCTTCTCGTTGCCACTCACAGTCATGCCCAGTCCCGCCCTATGATGGACATAACATAGGTCCAATGGCGGGACTGGGCGTGACTGTGAGCGGCGCCGGAAAGAGCCGAGAAAGCTATGTGTATCTCGGCTCCGCCCAGTCACTGTGATCACGGCGGCGCTTGTTCAGCTCCGCCGAGTCCCTCCGAACTCCGCGGCACCATATTTAAAACTACACGCTATGTGAATGTCCGCAGCGATCACGGCTATAGCTCCGATAGATCACAATTAGCGGGAATCGGCGTATAACATACACCCACGATTTTCCCCTGATTTTAAGGGGAAAAAAGTGCGTGTTATACGCCGATAAATACGGTATATTAAATGTTCAATGATAAAATAATAAACTCTCACTAATGTGACCAAATGATATATGAGTAAATGGTGAGTAAATATATATGCGGAAATACATAATTCATGAAAGTTATTGTAATAATATATAAGATGGTCCAAAATCCTAAGAAAACCACTGGTCACTTTGGCTGTTATCTATGTGATGGCCACAGACAGGCACAGGTAACAGTTACCAAACAAAAATGACAGTGATGAGATTGTACAAAATCATTGTATACAATCTCTGTCTTGCTATATCCTGTATCCTGTCCACCTCCTGTACCCTGTCTGCATCCTCTGACCACCTCCTGTACCCTGTCTGCATCCTCTGACCACCTCCTGTATCCTGTCTGCAGCCTCTAACCATCTCTTATATCATGTCTGCAATCTCTGACCATCTCTTGTATCATGTCTGCAGTCTCTGACCACCTCCTGTATCCTGTCTGCAGTCACTGACCATCTCTTGTATCATGTCCGCAATCTCTGACCATCTCTTGTATCATGCCTGCAGTCTCGGACCATCTCTTGTATCATGCCTGCAGTCTCGGACCATCTCTTGTATCATGTTTGCAGTCTCAGACCTTCTCTTGTATCATGTCTGCAGTCTCGGACCATCTCTTGTATCATGTCTGCAGTCTTTGACCATCTCTTGTATCATGTCTGCAGTCTCTGACCATCTCTTGTATCATGTCTACAGTCTCGTACCATCTCTTGTATCATGCCTGCAGTCTCTGATCATCTCCTTTATCATGTCTGCAATCTCTGACCATCTTTTGTCTTTTATCATGTCTGCAGTCTGTGAGGGGGAGTCTGTAGAGGAAGCAAGAATGGGAGCGCCCCCGAAATGGGAATTCCAGGAGGAGTCAGATGTGTGTGGACTGTGGAGAGGAGATTGTAGGATAATACCAAAGCCACCAACCTGTAGCCGTCTAAATGAGCCCTGCACAGGGTACCTGAGAGGAGGTCAGTGACAGCGCCGCCAGGCCAGTCTGAGGTCACTGATGTAAGGGGGGGGTCACTAATGTAAGGGGGGAGTGAATACAATATTTTAAGGGGGCACTGATATAAAGGTTCCCCCTTGTATTAGTAACCCCCCTTACCTTAGTGTATTCACTCTGCGGATGGTGGTCTCTGGTCACCAGAGCCCCCTCTTACATCAGAGTTCCCTCTTAAATCATGGTCTGCAGCATTCCCCTTTATGTCAGAGTTCCCTCGCACTGTAAGGGGGAATCTTGCAGACTCTGTAAGGGGGAACTCTGTGCTGGCTGGGTTATATTAATATGACCTTCATGTAAAGGAAGAAATAAGGTTTTTGACTTTTGTTTAAATTAAACACGTTACTAATAGCACTAGCTACATGTTTATAGTTTAAATACTGATGTTTACACTGATTAGCACTGAAAACTGCAATTCTAGGTACTTTTTAGCAGTGTCAGTAAAAAAATGCATCTCTGTCAGTAAATTTCATGATTTTTTGCCAGTAAAAAAATTGGAGCCGTTTGTAAATTTTGGCGTTCTGCCAGTAAATTTCCCTTCGAGGGGGGTTGGCAACACTGCTTCGAACACATGGATGGAACGTACCACCAGGCAGAAGTGACGTCACGATGAGAGGGCAACAGGGCATGGCTATGCGTTTGGGAGCATGCACACTCTTTTCTCAAGCCATAACATTGTTAAATGACATCAATACTTATTACCACATAACAACATTGTTGTTAAAACACTAAAATGAGAATACTGAAAAAACAAACAAAAATAAAATTAAAATAAATATAATAAAATAATAAAATAAGAACTAACTACAGATGTTGAGGCCCAGAATTTACCCTTGTACATTCGAGATGGGATTCACATTCTTGAGTTATTGAAACAATACACGTGGGAAACGTCAATTTGTTATATACGTCCATACTGCAAGATGTGGGAGTGCTGGCAGTACATTTCTTGGCATCGGATCCTATGTTGAACCCCAGACTGGCTAACTTTATTTTGGACAATGCTGTGTCCCCATATACCATAGAATATATTAAAAAGCATGTACTGTACAGTACATATACTGGTGTGGCACACCGAAAAGGACAGACATATCACAAAAGTTTGAAATACCGCGCTGTCAAAAGAAAACGTGTGTAAGCATCTAACACATACAAGTGACCTAGTCCTGTAAATGAAACGATATAAAGAAAAGTGTAGCGCTAACAACCATAGACATAGTCCATTACCATATTCATGGTTAAGCCCAATAAGTAAATCGCATAGATGTGTACAAAGATCCTTGTGAGAAAAATAAAAGTCCGTAATGCAAAAATGCTGATAATATCCTTAAAAGTGAAAGTCTTTAGTAGATAACACCAAAAAGTGAAGACAGCAAGTGAATGTGTTGATAGAAGATCCACCACTCTATTGGATTAGGGGCTTACCGGAAAGATTGGACACAGATGGGTGTACACAATGGGATGAGCTGCTGATACCACCAACATTGCCAGATATTTGTATCCAAAAGCGCTGTTTTTTTCTACTAAAATTATTGGGTCCCCTGGATTAACCCTCACGTTATACGGACACCACCGTGGATCCCCACAGTTACAAACTAGATTGACCCAGTGGGTGTACACCCATTTGTGTCCAATCTTTCCGGTAAGCCCCTAATCCAATAGAGTGGTGGATCTTCTATCAACACATTCACTTGCTGTCTTCACTTTTTGGTGTTATTTATCTACTAAAGACTTTCACTTTTAAGGATATTATCAGCATTTTTGCATTACGGACTTTTATTTTTCTCACAAGGATCTTTGTACACATCTATGTGATTTACTTATTGGGCTTAACCATGAATATGGTTATGGACTATGTTTATGGTTGTTAGCGCTACACTTTTCTTTATATCATATTACAAAAGTTTTCCTATATAATGCACCAAGAAAAAAAAATCATTGATAGAGTACATTATTTTAGATAAAGTGTTGGCCAGCAATACAGACAAAAAAGATTTGGGAGTACTTATATCAAATGATTGCAAAATGAGCAAACAGTGTGGCCATGCAGTAGGAAAAGTAAATGTAAATCTAGGATGCATCACTACAGGGATCACCAGCAGAAGGAAGGAGGTTCTGATTCCTCTATATAGATTTTTAGTTAGACCTCATTTAGACTATAGTGTCCAGTTCTGGAGACCTCCCTTACAAAAAGATATTGATAAGATAGAACAAGTTAAGAGACAAGCAACAAAAATCGTGAAAGTTCTGAGAGATAAAACATTTTAGTAGAGACTTCAGGAACTTAATATTGTACAGTCTGGAGAAAAGCAAGAAACAGGAAGACATGATTCAAACATTTAAAGCGGTTGTAAATGTAAAAGGCTTTTTACCTTAATGCAAAAAAACTTTTAATAGTGGCTTTCCCCCACCCTCCTAAATACTTACCTGAACCCAATCTTGGTCCAGCACTGTGCACATCTACAGCAACTGTTCTCCCCTCTCCTGGCTCTCACAGGCTTGGCTGAGAGCATTGGGAGCAATTGGCTCCTGATGCTGTCAATCAAAACAGCAGAGAGTGGGGGGGGGCTAGCCAGGTTTTGTGTATGCAAACAGCACTGCTCTAGGATCAAGCATGCACAAGTGCCCCCATGGGAATCAGCTTCATATGGGGCAATTACAGGTGGGAGGAGCCAGAAGCACCAGTTGGGGACCCAAATAGAGGAGGATCTGGACTGCTCTGTGCAAAACCATTGCACAGAACAAGTAAGTATGACATGTTTGTTGTTTTATAGAATAATGTCAAGCTTTACAATCACTTTAAATATATCCAGGGGTGAAATAGGTTTAGGAAGTCAATAGGTTCACTATGAAGCTAAGATCATGAATATGGCCTGACCTCAAACTAGCAGGAGGAAAATTCAGAACTAATCTTAGAAAGTATATTATTTTACCGAAAGAGTGGTCAATGCTTGGAATAGACTTCCAGCAGAGGTAGAAAATCAGTCAATAGCAAGTGTATTAAAATTTGCTTGGAACAAACATAGATCTATACACAGACAAAAATGTTCACCCCCTATCCCCCTATACCCTATCCAGGGCCATGAACAATATTTATAAGGTATTGGAATTATGCTTTAGACCCTTATGTCTCTTGACCATGGTCTAGAACTTCCCATTGCTAGTTAGATTTTAGGGATGAGCTTCGAGTTCGAGTCGAACCCATGTTCGATTCGAACATCGCCCGTTCGACCGTTCGTCGAATTGCGAACGATATGGGCCGTTCACGCCAAATTCGAGTGGCGCGTCATGGCCCATAATTCACTGCGGCATCGCAGTGCATTGCTGGCTGATGATTGGCCAAACATGCACTATGACCTGCAGGCATGGCCAATCACAGGGCCGTCTGAACAGAGAGCCGTAATTGGCCAAAGCCAAGGAGGCTTTGGCCAATTATGGCTCAGGGGATTTAGTACATGCCCCACACTATATAAGGCCACCAGCACGGCGGCCCTGTGTAGTGCGTGTTCCGGTGTTGAGAGAGAGATAGATAGACAGAGAGACAGTGTCATTTGATTTAAGTTAGATAGATTAGGCAGGACAGTCAGTGAGTTAGCTGCACTTACAGTGTATTGTGTATACACTGTAAGTGCAGCTAACAGTGTATTGTGTATATATATGCATCCCATATATATATATACACTGTATTCAGTTTAGCTAGATCCTTTCCTGTTATCTTGCTACTGACAGGCAGGCTTGTGTTGTTACAGTATTTACAGCTACCTGAAGAAAATTGCTGGTGTTCTTTTGAGCCTATTAGTACCACAGTCATGCAGCTAGACTATTTACAGTTAGTGTAGTGTGTCCTCCTCACAGTGTTCAGTTAAAGCTACAAGTTAGTTTAGTGACACCTCTGCATGGCGTTCAGCTAAAGCTACAAGTTAGTGTAGTGCGTCCTCTGAACAGTGTTCAGCTAAAGCTACAAGTTTGGGTAGTGCGTCCTCCTCACAGTGTTCAGCTAAAGCTACAAGTTAGTGTAGTGCGTCCTCCTCACAGTGTTCAGCTAAAACTACAAGTTAGTGTAGTGCGACCTCTGCACAGTGTTCAGCTAAAGCTACAAGTTAGTGTAGTGCGTCCTCCTCACAGTGTTTAGCTAAAACTACAAGTTAGTGTAGTGCGACCTCTGCACAGCGTTCAGCTAAAGCTACAAGTTAGTGTAGTGCGTCCTCCTCACAGTGTTCAGCTAAAACTACAAGTTAGTGTAGTGCGACCTTGCACAGTGTTCAGCTAAAGCTACCTGTAGAAGGTTGGTTGTGTTTTCCTGATCCTATCACTACCGCAGGCAGTTAAATAAGCTACAAGTTAGTTTTTTGCGAGCTCTGCACAGTGTTCAGCTAAAGCTACCTGTAGAAGATTGGTGGTGTTTTCCTGATCCTATCACTACCGCAGGCAGCTAAATAAGCTACAAGTTTGTTTTTTGCGAGCTCTGCACAGTGTTCAGCTAAAGCTACCTGTAGAAGGTTGGTGGTGTTCTCATACTACAGGCAGGCAGTTGATTTTGCTAGCTGCAGTATCAGTATATATATATATATATATATATATATATATATATATATATATATATATAAATATCCCAGCTTAGTGCAGCTACAGGCCATTAGTATGTCTGGAAGGCCAACAAGGAGAGGCAGACAGTCACAAGCCAATAAAAGAGGGCAAGCAGGCTCTGTGTCTAGAGGCAACAGTGCTGGTCATGGAGACGGTGCATCCTCATCAGCACGTGGCCGTGGGACATGCTTGGCCTTTTTTTCGGCAGCTGGCTGTGTTGAGCCGCAACGTGCGGAAGACTTGGTCGAGTGGATGACCAAGCCGTCCTCATCCTCCTCATCCTCTCTCACTAATGCTCAGGGTACTTTATCTGGCAAAGCAGCTGCCAATACGGCCTCTTCCCTCGGCTCAGTGGCATCAGTGACTCCTTCCCTAGCCCCACCATGTCCTCCTGAGGAGTCCCTTAAACTGTTTGACCACAATGTTGGGTACATGCTCCAGGAGGATGCCCAGCGTTTAGAAGGCTCTGATGATGATACTGAGCTAGATGAAGGCAGTAACGTGAGCACGGACAGAGGGGGTGCCCAAGAAGGACAGCAATCTGGCAGTCATGCTCCCCCTGCTGCAGCATACTGCCAGCTTTGCTCCGGAGATGAGGAGGGAGGGGATGATGAGGTCACTGACTCAACGTGGTTGCCTGATAGGAGGGAGGAGGAGGAGGCACATCACCAATGAGGCAGGATGCCCTCCAGGGGCCAGCCTAAGGGCAGCACACTGACTGCATCACACCGCAAAGCTTCGCATGTGCAGGGCGCTGCTGTCTCTGCGCGTTATTCTAAAAGTTCTTTGGTGTGGGCCTTTTTTGAGACGAGTGCATCAGATCGCACCGCTGCTATTTGCAACATATGTCTCAAGCGTATCTCGCGTGGCCAAAACATCTTCCGCTTGGGCACCACATGCTTGACCAGACATATATTGACCTGCCATGCAGTTCATTGGCAAGCGTATCTAAAAGACCCACACCAAAGAACAAAGAGGACCTCTCCTTGCTCCTCATCAGCTGAGATCTCCAACCCCAGTATACCTTCAGTCCTCTCTGAGACCTGCACTGAGAGGAATGAAGGTGTAGAATTAGGTGTGTCACAGCCAAGTACTTGTGGGCAATCTGCTTTCGGTACACTGACGTCAGATTGTACCAGGCAAATTTCCCTGACCCAGCTGCTGCACCGCCGAAAGAAGTTCGCTCCCAGCCATCCACATGCCCAGCGGTTGAATGCTAGCTTGGCAAAATTGCTAGCACTGGAACTGCTACCTTTTCAGTTGGTAGACTCTGCCCCCTTCCGTGAGTTTGTGGAATGTGTGGTTCCTCAGTGGCAGGTACCCAAACGCCACTTTTCTCACGGAAGGCGATCCCGGCTCTCTACCGGCATGTGGAAGGCAATGTCTTGGCCTTGCTGGACAGGGCAGTCAGCGGTAAGGTGCATATTACCGCTGACTCATGGTCCAGAAGGCATGGACAGGGACATTACCTAAGTTTCATGGCGCATTGGATCACTCTGCTGGCAGCTGGGAAGGATGCAGGGCAAGGTGCAGTAGTTTTGGAGGTTGTTCCGCCACCACGCCTCCGAAATGCCACTATTAATGATTGTGACACACCTCTCTCCTCCACCCCCTCCTCTTCTTCTTCCTCAATGGCCTCTTCCTGTGCTTTGTCCTCGGAACCAGCAGTGCTCCGTAGGCATTCAAGGGGCTACGCAAGTACGCAGGCCAAAAAGATGCAATGCGGTGCTTAAGCTGGTGTGCTTGAGGGACAGGAGCCACACTGGGGCAGAGGTTCTGTCAGCTCTGCAGGGGCAGGTTCAGAGGTGGTTGACGCCACGCCAACTTAAGGCAGGAATGGTGGTTTGCGACAATGGCACCAACCTCCTCTCCACCCTCCGACAGGAACAACTGACCCATGTGCCCAGTTTGGCTCACGTCCTTAACTTGGTGGTGCAGCGGTTCTTGGGCAGGTACCTGGGCGGCTTACAGGATGTCCTGAGGCAGGCCAGGAAAGTCTGTGTGCATTTCCACCGGTCATGTAATGCCAGTGCTCGGCTGGCAGACCTCCAAAAGGAGTTTAACCTGCCCAAGAACCGCCTAATCTGTGACATGCCCACCAGGTGGAACTCAACGTTGGCCATGCTGCAGCGGCTGCACACGCAGCAGAGGGCCATCAATGAGTATCTGTGTGACTATGGCACCAGGACCGTGTCAGGGGAGCTTGTTTTTTTCCCCACACCAGTGGGCCATGATCAGGGATGCATGCACTGTCCTGTTACCATTTGAGGAGGCCACGAGGATGGTGAGCAGTGACAGTGCATGCATCAATGACACTGTCCCCTTGTCCACCTGTTGGAGCACACGCTGCGTGGAATAATGGACAGGACACTTGAGGCAGAACAGAGGCAGGAAGAGGAGAATTTCCTTAGCTCTCAAGGCTCCCTTTATCCAGACAGTGTTCCTGCGTGCCCGACGATTACACAGGAAGAGGAGGAGGAGGAAGAGGAGGAGGATTGTGTCAGTATGGAGGTGGAGCCTGGCAATCAGCATCAGCAACAGTCTTTAAGGGATAAGTGCCAAGAAACACATGGACTTGTACATGGCTGGGAGGAGGTGGCTGCGGACCATGTCGTCCTTAGTGACCCAGAGGATTCCGGATTGAATGCCTCAGCAAACCTACGCTGCATGGCCTCCCTGGTCCTGCAAAACCTGCGTAAGGATCCTCGTATTCGTGGTATCAAGGAGAAGGACCAATACTGGCTGGCAACCCTCCTTGATCCATGTTACAAGGGTAAGGTTACGGACCTTATCTTGCCGTTGCAGAGGGAGTAGAGGATGAAACATCTTCGGGAGGCCTTGCAGAAAGGTCTGTGCAACGCGTTCCCAGAGACTGGGAGGTTACAAACGCCTGTTTCTGGACAACGTGTTGCTGAGGCTTCAGTCAGTCAAAGAAGGAGCGGTGGAGAAGGTGGCCGTCTGACCGATGCGTGGGCATTGCGGTGCGAACTACAAGCCTATTATCTCCTATGGGAACGCATCTGATTCGCAGATGCATTGCGTTCTGAACAAGGATTTTCTCTTTCTCCTCACTACACCTCCCCCTCTCCCCCCCCTCCCTCCCCCTCTTCCTGCTCTCTAATCCTGAGCAAAAACGCAATGAATCCGTTGAACAGGAGATTGGTATCTCCCCAGTGAAACCTGAGCTTCAATTCGCACCGCACATGTGTGAAACCAGGCTAACAGGGACATGTAATTAGAATTATTGATCTAATATTTCACAGCAGGGCCCGTTTCTGTGCCCACCAAGATTAACTGTGAGGAATTACAGTGTTGTGGCACCAACACCACCACCACCACCACCAAAGGCCCAATTTTTCTGGCCCTGTTCAACAGGTGCATGTAATTACATTTCTTGATCTAATATTTCACAGCAGGGCCCTGTGAGGGCTTACAGTGTTGAGGCCACAACAACATCTAAGGCCCAAATTTCTGCTGAGTATATAGGGCAGGCCCCTACTTTCAAACATCCAACTTACAAATGACTCCTACTTGCAAACGGAAGGAGACAACAGGAAGTGAGATGAAATCTACCCCATAGCAAGGGAAATTCTCTCCTGTAAGAGTTAATATGGGAAAAACTTTTCTCCTTTCCACTGATGCTTTATCACCAATCCTTGTTTCACTAAAACCCCCAAATTTTCAAAAAACATTTGTCATTGGGACAAAAAGTGAGGTGAAATCTTCTGAAGAGGAGCACAGACAGCAAAACAAATGTCACAGGGGTGATAACCCTTCCCTATGTTTTCCAAAAAGCTTAAAAACAGATTTTTTGGCTGGAGCTACACTTTAAAAATGTACCAGTTCAAAATTACAAACAGATTCTACTTAACAACACACCTACAGTCCCTGTCTTGTTTGCACCGCCTGTATACTGCTGTTCAGAGTATATAGGGCCTGGAGGCCCCGCGCCTTTCCTTTTTTTAATTTGGGTGCGGGGTTCCCCTTAATATCCATACAGGACCCAAAGGGCCTGGTAATGGACTGGAGGGTACCCATGCCGTTTGTCTCACTGATTTTCATCCACATTGCCAGGACCCGACATTACATTAAAGCCGCAAGCAGTTTTAAATGACTTTTTTTCCTTTAAAAATGTCATTTTGTGCAGGGACTGTTCTAAGCACAGGAAACACGCGCCACTTTACAGGCATACTATAGACACCCCCCAGGTATGATATTTAAAGGAATATTTCACTTTTTTTTATTTACTTTAAGCATCATTAAAATCACTGCTCCTGAAAAAATGGTAGTTTTTAAACTTTTTTTTGCATTGATACATGTCCCCTGGGGCAGGGCCAGGGTCCCAAACCCTTTTTAGGACAATACCATGAAAATTAGCCTTTAAAATGAGCACTTTTGATTTCGAACGTTCGAGTCCCATAGATGTCAATGGGGTTCTAATGTTCGTGCAAATTTTCGGTCCGTTCGCAGGTTCTGGTGCGAACTAAACCGGGGGGTGTTGGGCTCATCCCTATTAGATATAATATATGTGAAACTGTTTGACTGCCTTTTTTATGTAAAATTTACCATAACTACACGTCCTAAAATAAGTTACCCCTGTGGTGTCACAATTTACATATTGTTTGGTTCAAAACCTACTGGTATTGGGTAGACTTTTCATTCTACACTAACATATCCATGTATAAAGCAAGGTTCCCCTCTATCTTTGCCCATATAATGACTCACACACATCACATATAAACTATTTCAGGGTGGTCTTTAACTTGCTGCCCTATCACACCTGTCCAGTACATCTCCTAAGGACCAGAGCAGTTTTTACATTTCTGCTATGAACTTGTTTATTTGACAATAACTTTGTCATTACTTAAAGAATATGTTACCCCAACATTTCATATTCCTGATATGTGCTTGTTGTACCATACTTGTATTAAAAAAAGCATTATGTTATCTTTATATTGCTTCCTTTGTGTGAAATACCTGGTATTTTTTCCAATCCCCTTGCTTTCCTAAGTCAAACTAACCACACTAGGCATGAGAGCACATCCTTCTCAGCTTGGTCAGTTTTCTGGCTATGCTGGGAAAAAAAACTAAGATAACAAAATAATAGGTATATTGTTTCTTTTTAAGGACAGACAAGGCTTTTTTTGTGGCATTGTCTTGCAAAATTAACTTGTTTATATAATCCTTAGACAAAAAAGTAACAAAACAAAAAAAAAAGGCACATATTTCTTTTTTGACCAGTGTACGTTTTAAAAAAAAGTGTTATGCCGCGTACACATGATCGGACATTCCGACAATGAAATCCTGGATTTATTTCTGACAGATGTTGGCTCAAACTTGTCTTACATACACATGGTCACACAAATGTTGACGGAAATTCCGATCGTCAAGAACACCCTGACATACAACACGTACGACGGCATTACAAAAAGGCAGTTCAATAGCCAGTGCGCCACCCTTTGGGCTCCTTCCGCTAATCTCGTGTTTATCTTGTGTTAGTAGAAGTTTGGTGAGAAACGATTTGTGCTTTTCAGCCTCGTGCTTTTCAGATCGTTGCTGCTCTTCAGTTTGTGCTTGTGGGTTCGTATCTGATTTTCAGTGCGTGTAGTCAGTTCGCATCTGGTTTTCAGTGCGTATTTTTATAGTACATATTTGATTCTCAGTGCGTTCTTGTCCGCTCGTTTCTGACTTTCAGCTCGCTCTTCTCAGGCCTTTCTGATTTTCAGTGCGTTCTGTGAGTTCGTTCTGACCAGCCAACTGTTTTGAAGCCATGTTGCGGGTATGTACTCATCGTAGAGTTCGTGCTGTGCAGGGGCTTGGTGTTGTGGTTCTTACTTTGACCCAAGCCCAGTCCATGAACAGGGCGGGGAGGAGTTCATGGATGAAGAATTGGTTGCTCCATCATTACCAATTCTCTCATATGCCTTTGTTACGGGAGGTCCGTGAGAATAATCCTGATGATTTCAGGAATTATCTCCGGGTGACGGACCCGTTTTTCACCGTTTGTTGGCTTTGCTGTCCCCTTATATTATGAAATAGGACACCTGCATGCGGTAAGCCATCACTCCCGAGCAGAGGCTAGTCGCCATGTTGCGGTACTTGGCAATGGGGAGAAGTCTGAAGGACATCAATTTCTCGACAGGCATCTCCCCCCAGGCTCTGGGGATCATTATTCCAGAGATCTGTTCTGCCATCATTCAGGTCCTGCAGAAGGACTATATTAAGGTAAGATTTCTCCATTAACATCACATTCTGTGTATTTAATGAAAGCTGGACCTGCTTTCCTCCTGTCCCCGCAGAGGGCCATATCTGCATGCCTGTATGACCTTGCTAATTAGGAGGTCCAACTTATCCGGTAAGGGTACATCTATATTATCCCTTGGATTCACCGGTGGCTGGAAGTTTCTTCACGTTCCTTTTATCTTTCCTCACTCATATGGGCTGCATCGAATGAACTGTGGATATGCGTTTTTTTCCTGTGCGATTTTGACTCTTCTTTATGCGATTTTCAATGACTTTTTCACTTTTTCATACGGATTGGACTTTATCACTAATTTTTTGCACATATTATTGTAGTTCTTTTAGCAATCTATGTATTTGAATGCCTTTTAATTAATTATTCACTTAATTCACTTTATTTTTTAAGCTCGCCTTCATATTGTGTGATTTAGTGATATAATTTTAAATTTACTTCATTTATGTCTTCTCCTTATGATTATTGATATATGTCATTTATTGCAAGCGCACAATTTTTTACATATTTTGTTTTACACCTCACTGATATTTGTGGTATTTGTTGCTGCTGCACTTTTGCTAATTTTTCTTTGCTCCTTAGTGCAGGTTCCCTTCTTTTTGTTTTTTATTAGTATGTCCAAACTGTGTTGATATTGCCTTGATCAGATGGGGTGATGTCACCCCTGTGAAAGCCAAATTTTGAAGATGCACACAAATTGAAAGTCAAAATGGAGATTTTCCTCCTGATCCCATGCCTAATGTCAACATGTGCTAGCTCCCATCATGGGGGATCAATGGATGTGTTTTGGGGGTGCAACCCCTTCCTCGCAGCTACTTTAGTTGTGAAGAAGGGGTTGCACCCACAAAACGCGTACATTGATATCCCGTGATGGCAGATAGCACATGTTGACACACTGTGTGCATCTTCAAAATTTGGCTTTCAATATACTTTAAAAAATTTTGAAAAATAATAAAAATATAAACAAATTGACAAATTTTGGTGTGTTTTAGATTCTGCCTAAAACATCAGTGATGTTTTTGAGTCTTTTTTCCACATCATTGATGTCTTCCTTGATCTTCTGTAAATCGCTATTGCACACCATGATCTCCCCAATGAGGACCTGTGCACTTGCACTTGTGAAATGAGTTTCTTCTTCCACAACATCCGCATCACCTAAAATAAAGAAAAACCACACCATGTATTATAAATATGCAGGCATACATCTATTACCTGAAGCTGTGGTCTCAGACCCTCACCTGTTGTGGTCACTATTTAGCCCAATTCATAAACCTCTCCTTCCTCCACATCCTCTGGTTGTGGTGTGCCGAGTTCCCCTTCTTTAGGAGGTTGTGGGTCCCCGGTGTCCTCTGATGTCCCGAGTCTTTTCTCCCCTATGTGAATAAAAAAAGTTATACTTATCACACAGTTATTTGAGGGCAGAAATAGTAATATGAAACATTGCTTGGAAGTGTTGTCCAATTGTCTGTTTTGGCAGAGTTCCAAGATGAAGACATTATTTTTTTCCCTTTCTAAAGCTGGAATACTTACCTGTTTTGGTCAAGTTTCACACATGGAGATACCCCTAGTATCCACTGGAGCACCTGTGTGGGACACCCTAAAAAGTTTGTTCTGGTGTCCCACACTAGTGCTCCTGCATCCAGTTACAAACCCATCAAGACAACAATGTACTAAACTTTTTTTAATACAAATAGGCATGGCCAAATGTAGTTAACTTGCATCTGCCAAAAACATCGTATTAGTGAGCGAACGAACGATGTTTACTATGAACGATTACTGTGCCCACGAACCTGAAACTTGCCATTTTAAACTGTACAACAGTAAGGAAAAGCACATGGAGCAGCATGCAAGTAATAATAATAATGGGAACTAGGGTTGTCCCGATACCGATACTAGTACTAGCGGATCACCGCTGACTGTCAACTCATCCTCCATGCCCTCTTCGTTCCTCTGTCCCCCTCCGCAGTCCCCCTCTGTTCCTCTGTCCCCCTCCGTTCCTCTGTCCCCCTCCGCTGTCCCCCTCTGTTCCGCCGTTCCTCTGTCCCCCTCTCCTTCTCTGTCCCCCTCCGTTCCTCTGTCCCTCTCTCTTCTTCTGTCCCCCTCCGTTCTGCTGTCCCTCTCCGCTGTCCCCCCCCATTGTGCTGTCCCTCTCTCCACTGTGTGAATGGACAGAGTCAGCTGACTCTGTCCATTCACATAACTGAAACATTGTAATCTCCTGTGATTACGATGTCTCAGTTTATAAATGGAGAGGAGCCACTGTCTTCTCTCCATTCATTCTCAGTGCAGCTGAGGCTGCAGAGAAAGGGACTGGAGCCTCCCCCTTCTCTGTCTCAAGGGGGAGATATCAGGGGTCTGTTAAGACCCCTGATATCTCACCAAAGCCCCCCAACAGGGCTGATTAAAAAAAAAAAAAACACATATTGCAATAAAGAATAAAAAAGAATATTATTGTAAAAAATAATAAATGTAAATAAAAAAAACACACAGACACCGTTCACCCCCTCCCCCCCTTAAAAAAAACCCACTGTCACGTGACATTAAAAAAAAAGTATCGGTAATCGATATCGGCAAGTACTTGAAAAAAGTATCGGTGAAAAAAACAGGGGGCAGGAGGAGGAGCCTAGCGGAGCAGACATGTATTGTTAGAGCTCCACACCGCTGAGGAGAGAAGAGAAGGACAAAGCGGAGCCTGCAGGCTCAAAAGGTATCCATTTGAACCCTTTTGCCCCAGGGAACAAACTGTGAAAGTTTGGGCAGGAAATATGGTACTGGGAGGAAACCGTGGCAGAAATAAAAATCACCTCACAAAGAGCTCACAGGCACTCACTGCAGCTGAAGCAGCTCCAGTCACCTCACAAGATACAGCATCAGGGCGCTCTCACAGACAGAAAATGTCACAGCAAGACTCTCCATTTGAGTCAGATACAGAACAAATCCTCTCACAAACTTCTCCACAAGCCTCCTTAGCATCCCCAGTAATATTATTACAATTTGAAAAGATGCTTCATAAGGCTTTAAAACAAACCTCAGACCAAATAACAAACAGCCTAACCAAAGAAATAAGAGAGCTGGGAAACCGCACCGCAGCCTTAGAAATAAAAATGGATGAAATTGAAACTACAACCCAAGAAAATATAACAGAATTGGAACAATTAAAAAAAGAGAATTTAATACTTCAAACTAAGCTAGAAGATTACGAAAATAGAGCCAGACGTTCAAACTTGCGCATAAGGGGAATACCTGAAACTGTGACAGACCTGCAATCTACTATTACTGCTCTATTACAAGAACTAAAGCCAGATATCCCTATTGAACGTTTAGAACTGGACAGAGTACACAGAGCCCTCACAGCCAAAAGGAAAGATGGACCCCCACGTGATATAATCACAAAATTTCATTATTACAGAACGAAAGAACAAATACTAATTGCTGCAAGAGAAAAAAAAGGAACTTAATTTTCAAGGACACAATTATCAAATTTTTGCTGACCTATCCCAACTTACTATTACTAAAAGACGATCCATGAAACCCCAACTAATGGAACTGCAACGCCACAACATTATGTATCAATGGGGCTTCCCCTTTTCAGTCAGATTTAACTACCAAGGTACAATTTACAGAAGCAGATCAGCAGATGAACTACAACAAACCCTTTTAAAATTAAATCTGACAGAACCCACAAGCAGCAACACTCCCACACGCAGAAGAATGGTGTCATCTTCACCTTCAGGCAGCACCCAGAAAATTTCAGAACAAAATGGGAATCATCATTCTCATAAAAGAGGCCGTTATGCCACATCATCCATGGACCAAGAAGATTCAATGGACTGACATCCTAATTCCTGATATCTCTTCATTTATTATACTAAGAGATGGTTCTCTATAAAAAACCTATATTTATAACTGAATGTAACTGCATTCTGATAGTCACACACTGTGTGGGATCATGTTACATTCCAGTTATATTTCTTATTACTTCTGATTCATATAGCCTTAGAATATATAAGTGAAATAAGGAAATTCTTGTTCAGTTATATATTATCAGGTAATAACAATAGATTTATTACTTTTTAGGACAAATATGTTCAATAATCCAGAAGTAATGGAAGCTTTTTCTTTCTTTTCTTAAAACAAATATATTATTACCTAACTAGTTCCTAGAATTATGTTTTTGTTTATTCTAATCTGAAGCAATACAACCTCAATTTTATGAGTTAACATATCTAAACAGTTACATATGAATAAAATATGTAATTGTTTACTCTAAAAGGGTTAAAATCCCAAAATAATTCAAACTATCTTCATCAATACCAAAGTTATTAACAGTACCTTTCTAACTGAATTATTTAGCCTAGGGCAAGACTAACCATATACAACCACCCTGGAATAAATAATTTCAACAAAAACTATATTCTGCAATCCAATTAATGAAACATCATTTTGATGTCTTTTGACATAGCACTTCTCTCCTGTAAGCGGAAGATCCGTGTACCCCCATTAGCCCTCCTCATTCTCCCAACCATATTATGTGGGAGTGTGACGAAGGCACTTATTCCCCTGAGAGAGATATTTATTCTCTTTCACGGGTAAATTGTGATTACTTGCAAAAAATAATTTATACAATGTATCATCTAATCTCATATGTTTTTTGTTTACTCTTTACTCCAGAATTCACTGGTTTCTTTTCTATTCATCTCTTCAGTCCACACAGGTTGATCTGCGCAGTCAGCTCTGCATAACAAAAAGTAAGTCAAAACTATTTGATCTATTGCCATGGCACCACTGAATATACTTTCCCTGAATGTTCAGGGAATAAATGTCCCTCAAAAAAGGACCAAAGCCTTCCGTACTTTCCATAACAAGAAGGCTCACATAGTATGCCTCCAAGAAACACACTTCACCAAAGATTCTACTCCAAAATATATTTCTCCTTTTTATCAACAAATTTACACGGCTTCTGCCTGTACCAAGCAAAGGGGAACTCTAATTGCATTTCACCGATCCACACCATTCACCTTATCATCAGAAATTAAAGACCCAGAAGGTAGATACCTGATACTCATGGGTTATATAATGGATACAGCAATCACGGTGATTTCCTACTACGCTCCTAACAAACAACCTACACTATTCCTCTCACATATATTACAAGTGATTAATACACACAAAATAGGAACAGTGATAATGTGTGGGGATTCGAACCAGGTCCTCCTCCCATTTCTAGATAAATCACCTTTTACACCATCCAAAATAACCTCTAGATTACCTTTTTCTCAACTTCTTTCCAAATACAATCTGGTAGATTCATGGAGAGAAAGTAACCCAATGAAAAAGAAATTCACTTATTTCTCACACCCTCATCAAACCTTCACCAGAATAGATCATATTTTTCTAACAATAGGAATGATACCAGAAATTATTGCATCAGATATAATTCCGATTCCGTGGTCTAACCATAATGCAGTATACACTACTATAGCCTCAGCCATACCAAAAGCGCATGACCCAACGTGGTACTTACCGGACATAATGCTCAAACACCCACTACATCAGATGACCATTGAACAAGCTTTAAAGGACTACATATCAATTAATAATACAACAGACATCTCCCCAATAACACTGTGGGAAGCTCATAAGCCTGTCTTGCGTGGTACAATACAAAGACAAATGGCACTATTTAAACGGGAACGCAAAAATCTAGCAAAAAAACTAGAACTCAATTTTAATGCAGTCTACATATCATTTCAAGATAATCCATCTCAGAGTACAAAATCTCATCTGGAAAAATCTAGATTGGAATACGATCTATTTCTCACTGAGTCAGTTGATAAATCCCTCAAACGCTCCAAACACAATTTCTACATGAATACAAACAAACCAGGTACATATTTGGCTTGGGCATTAAATTCAACTAACAAATCTTTCAAACCAATACGTTTGAAATTATCAAAAAATGTTTACACTTGTAATCCAGTTAAAATAGTCCATAAATTTCACTCACATCTCGCAACTTTATACAAGACAAACAATGAATTTAATCCTACAGAAGCTGAATCCTTCTTCTCAAAAATAACCTTACCTGAGTTATCTCAGAATCAAAAAAGCAGTTTGGATGAGCCTATAACTATAGATGAAGTTGCTAACGCCATAAAAGACCTAAAACTTAACAAAAGACCAGGCCCAGACGGCTACTCGGCTTTATACTATAAAACATTCTCAGAAATACTCTCTCCCATTCTCACTGAAACTTTTAACAAACTTCTAGATGGACATTCTTTTCGGCAAGAAACACTAATGGCAATTGTTTGTATGATCCCAAAACCCCTTTCTGATGATACTTCCTGTGTGAATTATCGGCCTATCTCTCTGTTAAACCTTGATATTAAATTATTAGCAAAAATAATAGTAAAACGCCTCAATAGCATTATAGGAAAATTAATACATAGAGATCAAGTAGGCTTCATGCCAAATAGACAGGCAGGCAATAATATACGCAGGGCAGTGTTATTGGCACATATTGGTAAAAAATGGAAAATCCCTTTATGTTTTCTATCTCTCGATATTAAGAGGGCATTTGACACAGTATCCTGGCAATATATGCAATATTCATTACAAAAATGGGGTTTTGGACCCCACTTTTTAACATGGATCAAAGCATTATATAATAAACCCAAAGCCTATATAAAATATGCTGGATACAAATCTGAAGCCTTTAATATCGAAAGAGGTACCCGACAGGGTTGCCCATTATCTCCCTTATTATTTGCCCTTATACTCGAACCCATGGCCCAATACATCAGAACAAACCAAACTATAACTGGCATTGAAGTAGGAGGTATTACACACAAATTATGTATATTTGCAGATGATATATTACTTTTTCTATCATCACCACAGGTCTCTGGTCCTAACTTAATACCAGCTCTTGATGGATTTGCAGCCCTATCCGGCCTTATGATTAATCCTAAGAAATGCCTAGTGCTTAATATTTCACTCACAAACATGGAATTGATCCCGGCTAGGGCTGCACTCCCATTCACATGGGCAGAAAAATCAATCCCATATCTTGGAATTCATTTAACAGCATCTCATTCTGACTTATTCTCAACCAATTATCCTCCTGTATTAAGACAGATCACAAATCTAATAAAACAATGGTCGCAACTTCCTTTATCCTGGATAGGGAAGATTAATACAATCAAAATGACTATTCTACCCAAATTGCTTTATCTATTCAGAGTCCTCCCTATTCCAATTCCTTCCTATTTTTTGAGAATAGTACAAAAAAGAGCAACTTCGTTTATATGGGGCTCTTCTAAACCACGTATACCTATACACACACTACATCTTCCCAAAAATAAAGGAGGCCTGGGATACCCTAATTTTACTAACTACTACAGAGCAGCACATTTGGCCAGTCTGTCCAAATACCATGCAAAACAGGAAATCCCATTATGGGTATTTATAGAGGCTTCAGAAAATGACCCTCTATTAATATCAAATTTATTATGGCTTGATCCTAAAGACCGCTTTAAAATTCATAATCCCATAACTAAACACTTCTTATCTCTCTGGGATAAACTAAAAACCAAATATCAGTTACAATCTCCACACAATCCTCTCCTTTCTTTTATCAGAAATCCGGCCTTTTATCCGGCATGGATCTACCCAAATTCTTGGGTACATCAGGCATTCAGACACTAAATGACTTCATAGCATCTAAATCATTCCTTTCATTCCCATCGCTTAGAGAAAAATATGATCTACCAAACTCTGAGATATTTAGATATCTCCAAATCAAAAATTTTTATACACCATTCCTAAAGGGGGATACACCATTATCCCAATTATCCATTTTTGAATCAATCTGTACAAAAGATCCATTTGCTAAAGGTAAGGTACAATTTCATCACTTTATAATCAATTATATGGAGTAGCAAATCTTAATAGACCCTCTTACGTTCAGAGGTGGGAGGAGGACCTGGGACGAACTTTAGAAGACACGGACTGGTCTAACATATGGCTCACATCTAAGTCATCTTCACCCAACATCTTAGCACTGAAGACAAATTATAAAGTCCTAACTCGCTGGTACCTTGTACCCGCTAGAGTGGCAAAATATTCACCTAATACCTCAACTCTTTGTTTTCGAGGATGCCCAGAAATAGGCACATATTTACACATATGGTGGACGTGCCCAGTAATCCAAACCTTCTGGAAGGAAGTCTTCGTGATTGCATCTAAAATATTTAAAAAAATAATACAACCAGATCCATATTTAACTTTACTTAATCTAAAACCGGAATGGTTAACACTCTCTCAATTCAAACTTATGATCCAACTAATAACGGCTGCAAAACAAACAGTGGCCAAGACATGGAAATCTCCTACATTGGTACTAGCAGAAACAATTCACAGAATGAATAATACAATGTCCCATGCTAAGATGGTAGCCATCGATCAAAATCAAATTCCAAAATTTGAAAAACTTTGGCATCCTTGGATAAAACAACAGTTCCTGTCAAACTTCAATGACTCTGTCCTGTTGCCATGGTAACAGATTAAATGACTTACAGAGACACCCATTCTAAGGCTTCAAAGAGAACTAAAAAGAATAATAAACTGACGAGCGGGACAACCTTGTGGACCATACCTCTACCTTTCAACCCTTTTTCTTCTTTCTCTTTCCTTTTCTCCACCTTACGATTAAAGCTCATTATCAGAATTTATTTGACCTATATACACTCTACTTGTAAACAATATGTATAGTAGGTATAAATCATTTAAATACCTACAAAAGTAACTAAGGAAATGATATATATCTTTAATTTAGGTTTACGTGAACCCAATGTTTAATATTTGAAATTTCATGATATTTACCTATATAAACCCTACTGTAAAACAATGAGCTTACTTTATAGATCCTTGTAAACATTGTATACTCAATAAACTTCTTTTGACAAGGAAAAAAGTATCGGTACTTGTACTCGGTCCTGAAAAAGTGGACAACCCTAATGGGAACACACGACAACTACTTACTTTTTTGCAGAACTCTCTTGATCCTTCTGTACTGATCGTGCTCCCTCAATTTCAGGTCTGACCAGCGTTTCCACAATTGATTCGTGGATCACCGTACCCCAAATTTCCTGTGCAGACTTTTCACAACTTTAGTCATTATCTTGGCCTTTCTCACATTTGTGTTTTGGTAAGGCCCATGCTTCCCATCAAAGTCGGCCTTCTTCAAGATGTCCACCATCTCCACCATCTCACCAAAGGACATAATGGAGGCCTTAAATCTCCTAGATCGGGATGTTCGTGGCTCTGGGCTTTCATTGTTGCTGCTGCTGTCTTCATGCACTTATTCTTTCTCCACCATGTGCTCTACCACTGCGCTGAAAGAGAAGGGGTGGGGAATATACTAGAAAGAAGGGCGAGCGGAGTTTAACGCATGCACAGTGTATATAAGGCGGAACCTGCATGCGTCGTACGTACGATCTGTGAGCGGAGGAAGGAGTATTGGAAGTGCCAATCGTGCTAACGAAGGTACAATTTTAACTTGGGGCATTAGTGGCCTATACTGCTTAGAGATTGAGGCCTATATTGGGACAATATTATACGAGTTTAGCCTGACATTAGGGTTTGTCTTGTATTGTGTCTTGCAGATAAAATGGATCGATTCAATGATCATGATTTCCTCCCCCAATTCATTGATATGTACAGTGAGCTGCCCTGTCTGTTGCAGACAAAAACCCCTTTTATACAAATCGAATAAAGAGGAAGGCAGCACTGGATAAATTGCTTGAATTTGTGAAGCCGCAGATCCCCACGGTGGACATCAACTATTTGAAGTGCAAAATGGGTGCCCTGAGGAGCACTTATAATAGGGAGCGCAAGAAGGTCCAGGGTTCCATGAGATCAGGAGCAGCAGCAGATGACATTTATGTACCCAGGCTGTGGTACTATGACAGACTGCGGTTTCTGTCCGACCAGACTGAAATCAGACCATCACTTTCAACCCTTCCTTCCACTCTTCCTTGCACCCCAGCTGAGGCTTCCGAGGTACAACCTGGGCCTTCCACCCAGGAAGAAGATGTAGAGGAGCCCAGCTTGAGTCAGGTATAGCATTGTTAAACATATTTCTCAAAATTGTGTGTGATTGATAATGAATAATAAACTAAAACTATGTCCCTTTTTCATACACAGGAAAGCCTCAGCCAGGAGGAGGCTGTGGAAAGTGGCAGCAAAGAGGTGGCAGGTGAAAGTGGCAGCCAGGAGGTGGCAAGGGAAAGTGGCAGCCAGGAGGTGGAGGGGGAAAGTGGCAGCCAGGAGGTGGCTGGGGTAAGTGGCAGCCAGGAGGTGGCCTGGCCCAGTAGCCTGACCGAATCCCAGGTTCCTCCCCTCCGCCTTCAACAAAAAAGGCCCAGGAAGGGGAGGAACGTGAAGGAGTCTGCACTTGGGTTAATTCGGCAGGTTTCTGCGGCCCTCAGAACCGCCCAGTCTTCTTGAGGCTTATGCCTGCATGGCTGTCAACAAAATGCAGGAAATGGAGGTGGGCCAATGCTTCATTTGTGAGGAAGCCATATATATGGCCCTTAATAAGGGGTTGAGGGGCAAACTCACAAGCAAAACCCACCTGTGTGAGTTGGACCATCCTCCTCCTCCACCTCCTGCCACAACTCCAACACCAGAGCCACAGCCTGGAAGCAAGCGTGAAAGCAAACGTGGAAGGAAAACAAGAGTGTGATGGCCTGGGTTCAGTCTGGCCTGGCAAAAGACGAAGGCTGTTGTAAGCCCACAGCCTGGGGACATATATATCATCTGCTGCTGTTCCTGATCTCTAGGAGTCCTGGACAGGATTGTGCTCCCTATTAAATGGACTCCTCAGGCTACCAATTTTGCCTGTTAAATAGTTGATGTGTGCCCTTGGGTACAAAGACTTTGCTAATCTCATCAGTTTATCCAGCGTTGCCTTTCTCTTTATTTTATGACCCCTTAATAAATGTCTTTTTTTTTTTAACAAATCATTGGCTATGTATTTAAATTAAAAAAGGACAGTTTGTTTGTGAGTAGGCAGGTACATTTCAAAAATACAATGTCAAATTAACAAGGGACGCCAACACCAACCAACCTCCTTGAGGTGAAAAAATACAAGATAATAATGGTGTTGTGGTAACTTGACACACAAAACGAGAAAAAATATTATGGAGATCACTACAAAAAAAAAAATCAGGAGATCTTGATTTTTTTTAAAAAAGGAGAGCACTATAAACAAAATTATAAACAATATTCTGGAGATCTGGCAAAAAAATTAAAATGATTATTCATGAGATCACGAGAAATAATAAAGAAATCAGTTTGTCAGAACTCTGTGTGAGTATCAGCAGCGAAACAACTTAATTATTCTAGCATTATAAAGAAGAAGAGAATGCGCTGCATTAAAAGATTAAAAAATTTGCAGCGTGATGAATGTGCTATCTCCATTATGAACGCTAGTTTTACAAGACCGAGCACTTCCGTCTCGTACTTGATTCAGAGCATGCATGGAATTTGGTGCGTTGGAATTGTCTACACACGCTCGGAATTTCCGACAACGGATTTTGTTGTCGGAAAATTTGAGAACCAGATCACAAATTTGTGTTGTTGTAAATTCCGACAAAAAATGTCTGATGGAGCATACACACAGTTGGACTTTCCGACAACAAGCTCACATCAAACATTTCCTTTCGGAAAATCTGACCATGTGTACGCGGCATTAGTGTGGAATAGAAATGTAATTTTTTTTCTAATCTGTCCTGTGTAACCCCTTAGAGCCAGCACCTGCTGGCCCTTTAAGGGCTTAAGAACATCAGGAGGCGGGGCAGGGTTTATGGTCATGTGACTGCCATGATTGGCTGTCACATGATCAGAAATCTCCTGTAGAGAATGCAAGCAGAGAACAGGAGCTTTTAGTTAGCCACCCGTTACTGTGGCGGGAGTGTGCAGGGTGCACGCTCTCGGCACAGCACTATCAGCGCTATTGCACACAAATATGCTGCCACTCGATGCCAAGGCCCGGCCACCAAGAGGTCATATATTTGCATGCGGTCGGCACCTGGGGTTAAAATTGCACTTAAACTATGATTCTGGTGCAATCTGGTGTCACATTTAAAAAGAGCAAACGAAACAGACCTAAATAGACAATTGAGGGGGGGGACATGCAAAGCAAAGTGGCAGAAAGACTAGACTGAATGTATTAAACACATCCTGTGCACTTTGATGATGTTGTTTTGTGAAAGTGTGACATGTCCATTGCCCTCAACTCATTACTTAAGTACTTGCTGATAGTTGTATCACTAGTCAGAAAGTGGCAGTAATTTTGTATTATACTGCTTATCTGGCAATATTGTTCCAAGAACCTTGTGATCAATGTAACAGTTGAATTACCATTGACTTGTCATTTATCAAACGAAAGATTGTTTCTGTTTTTAAATGCCTTTTGAAATGTTTTTTATGTACATTTTTGCTGTAGGCCCTAGCAAATGGTCTATCTCTCAAAAGCTTAGCCTCTCTGATAGTCTTCCCTCTTGGCACAGTTACGTCCTAGCCTTGGGTACTGACTATAAGACATACTTTGCACCAGTGCCCTCTGGGGGGGACTATGAGCACACAATATAGTGTTGCCTGAGGTGGGCTTTCTATATAGTGTAATGCAACCACCCCATCCTCTTAGGAAAAAGTTTTGACATCTAGGAATTCTTTCTGAACTGTAATTAATTGTAAATTTGAGTTTGTACAGATTGATATTTAACACCTCCATACATTCACCTAAGTTAACTGGGGGTAACCTTCCAAATGACACCGACGTCATCTATGTACCCATGCCACTACAAGAAGTGGCACAGGTACAGTACATAGGCAAGGACTCGGCAGAAATCAAGTATTGTGAGTGGGAATATGTCTTAACAATTTTAGAATAAATTGATTTATTGGTCAGGTAGATTGTTCCTGATCTTTCAGGAAGGAATGCACTAGAGAGATGCCTTGCTTATGAGGTATGTTTTAATAAAGGCCCTTTGTATCGATCACCACTAACAGGGCATTACAAAGGATATTGTTCCTGTCTAAGATATCTAGTAGTTCTATAGTGTCTATTATAAAGGAGGGTAACTGCACAACATGATACATCAAATAAACACTTAGAAACTGGCTAGCTGTTCTGTGTGTGACCCAATACCTGATATGGAATGGCCCAGAGGTTTTTTCCACAATTTTGTGTGTTTTAGATAGAGAGTAAAATGTTGGTGTATAACACATGGTAATTGCGCATTCAAGAAATCTTACTTGTCCTTTATAATTATAGTGTTTTTGTATACCTCATGAAGGATGCCAGCAAACTCATCTTGGCATTGGTAAACTACCATAGGTGATATTGGTTCATACCAATCTTGATTCACCAGTATGGCTAAACATATTTTTGTCACATTGTTCATTACTTACTATCACCACAATGCCCTCTTTATTAGAGGGAATTGGAAATATGTTAAATGATTTGTCCCCACATCCTCCATGGGCATTTGCTCAATTTGCCTTACTGTCTGCACCAGAAATGCCCATATATTGGGATTTGTCTGGAAATTTGGTTGACTTATATTTAATTTCCTGTGTGTTGGTTCGTACTGGCAGAGTAACTATTTGCTGATTCCAAATAAGGAGATATCTGGTTTGTCCTCACTAGAAGAAGTAGTTTTAGATATTGCTTCTAATTGTGCAGGATTTGTTATTTTATTTTCATTAGCACTAGATCCAGAAATCAAATGAAATCAGTGACTCAATATCTGGTGAAACATCCACACGATTATTTATAGCAGTATGGGTGCTTGTTGCAGATTCACACCCCTGTGAAGACAAAGTGAACCCACCACAGCTCTGTGAATTCAAAGAAGAGAAAACCCCCATGCCAGTATGAGGCATGTCTTTTTGTTTAGGTGATATATTATGTCTTTTAGTGATATCAGAATATGTGTTATACCCACCACCATTGGGACCTCACTTACTGTACGTGACGTGTGTTGTAATGCATTGCTACTTTTTGGGAAATTCTATGACACCTGCGAGGATAAAAAGTATACAGAAGAGTCAGCCTCAGTGCCTTCTTCTCTACTCTTCCTGGACTTTAATATAGGCTTGCCTTGCTAGTAATTGTTATTCTATCTAAATGCATATCCCTCATAGTGCTGTTTGATCTCTATATTGACTAACTTAATCTCACCTTTATAATGGGTCTTTTGAAGTTCTATTATTGCCTGGGAACACCCAAGCTGCCTAGAATGTAGTACCTATATTCTTAATGTTTGAGGAAATTTGCACTGGCCAACATGTTCAGGCCCTCCCATAGATTATTTTCAAAGTGGGAATTTGACTTTTTAGTATAAGCCCTTTTCAATTTACACATCAACATGTTTATTTCCATATCTTCCTGTATCTTATTAAGCTTTGGAGAGTGATTGGATGTGGGGCCAAAAGGAGAGTTCAGAGTACAGGATAACACCTAGCACCCTTACACATGGGAATGGGTGGATGGTTGTGCCATTGCTCTTGACAGAGGAGTCAGGCTAAGAGGTACGTGGGGGAGGAAATATTATGAGCTCAGTTTTGGACAAGTTGAGTTTGAGGAAGTGGTGTGACATCCAGACAGATATGTCTGTTAGTAAGTTAGTTATGCGTGAGGAGACTGATGGAGTGAGTTGAGGGGTGGAGAGATAGATTTGGGTGTCGTCAGCGTAGAAATGATATTTCCGTGGGAGCCGTGGGAGGCAATCAACTAACCCAGGGAAGAGGTGTAGACTGAAAATAGGACAGGTCCAAGAACAGAACCTTCCATCAATTTTGTTCAATCCACTGCATATTCAGTTTACTAGCCCAGAGACTTTTGGGGTACCCAGACATTATACATGACATACAACTTTAAAAAAATGTATTAATATCATTTTAAAAAGATAAATTACAATAATTTAAACCAATGTACGCTTCCAGATACAATTATTTTATATTTCTTATTATATTTCATCCCATCCAGTGCCTACTAGCAGTCCTAAAGTTAATTTGTTAAATCCTCTGTTACAAGGAGCTACATAACTTACTGGCTAGTTAGGTGGTGGACTAGAGGTCTGTAACTTTCAATGTATTTTTTGGGTGAACTACGCTTCTTCACTAGTGTAACTGAGGACAATTCTAAACTGAACATAAAAAATGTGCATTAAAAATATAGTACTACATATTACAAATGCTTAATTGCAAAGTGCAAGAGGTCACTGTGCCATAGGCTCGTATCATTCCAAACCCATGTACAAAAAAATTTTAAATACATTATTAATACCCTATGTCAGATTACTGGGTATTAAAATCCCACAGTAAGATAGATATATATATTACCTTGTATAATCAAAAATTATAAAATAAAAAGATAATAGTATGCAATGCCAAGCTGAAGTTTTTAAAATACTTTCCTGTATTAATAGAGGTATAGACTCTCGAAAGAGAGAAATAGTTTTGCATCTGTACAAAGCATTAGTACCTCATCTAGAATATTCAGTTCAGCTTTGGGCACCAGTTAACAAAAAGGATATTGGAGACTCACAGAAAGTGCAGAGAAGGGCAATCAGACTGATAAGAGGCATGGAGGTCCCCAACTATAAGAAAAAATGAGTTCAATTGAATTTATTCCCTCTTAAGAAGAGAAGATTATAGGGGGAATATGATCACCATGTATAAATAAATAAATGGTATAAATAATAAACTTGGTGTAGAGTTATATAATTTAAGGTCATCACAAAAAAAAATGGGGCACTGTTTACTTAAAGGAGATTTAGCCTTCACATTCAATAAGGCTTCTTCACAGTGAAAAAGTACAATAGACTCCATCAAGAACTAACTCTGGACAGCTTAGAAAAATTGTTTTAAAAGAGGGCTGGATGCATTCCTAAATGCCCAAAGAATACCTGGATATTGACATTTGTAGGTAATAACACCAGAGATTGTTGATGTACATATTGTTTTCCAGTAATCTTTTACTCCCTACTGCCGCAGTGCTGCCTGCATTTTGGATTAGTCTGAGTTCTGCACCCCATGACTTACATAGCTGTGTATTCAGCCACTCACATTGATAGAGTCAAAAACCAACAGGCACAGATATAATAGAGAGAACAAAGAGAGGGCAGTCAAATACTCTTCTGCAGTTAGAGTTAGCCTGTAGCCACAGTTCAATCCTTCCAAGCCCATCACCTTTCAAAAGCCCCAATCATGGGCATCACAGACACACCAACTAGCTGGCATGTGACATCACCATTAGGTAGATGCTTGTACTGTGCATTCATATACCTATAACTATTGGTACAACACCCATGGCAATAGGCCTGCATGTGGCATCACCATTGCATGGATACCTAAACAGCATATGCCATGGCACTGGCAGACCCTCACACATGCAGAAACTGCTGTCACTTCAGGATGACAGCCAAGCCAGCAGTCCACCCAAAACATCCCCTCTGTCTTCTGGTAAAACCAACAGGACATATCTCAATATTAGAAGGAGGAGTGAAACCTGGGGGAGGGAGAAAACACAGATGGAAAAAGAAAACCTGGCCATGAAACATCAGCAGGTGTAGGTAGAAAGGAAGAGTTTGTGGGACTTTAAATGAGGGAACGCCATGTCACAAGAAAACAACAGCATAGAAATGAAGTTACAGTACATGATTTATTTATTACAATCTAGAATACATATCAGATAATTTGTATCAAATAGATAGGTAGTCACAAGACTTACACTAAATATGCTGCTCATAGCATAAAATACAGATAAAAATAGACATGGCAAATATACATGGTATAATAAATCGATTGAAAAACATATGTAATAGAGACAAGTAACTGTTGGCATCTAGTGGCACCCAACGTGTTTCCTGGCATTACAGCCATTCATCAGGAGTGTTGTAAAGTAATATACTGGGAAGTAGGGATGAGCCGAACACCCCCCGGTTCGGTTCGCACCAGAACCTGCGAACGGACCGAAAGTTCGCACGAACGTTAGAACCCCATTGACGTCTATAGGACTCGAACGTTCGAAATCAAAAGTGCTCATTTTAAAGGCTAATTTGCATGGTATTGTCCTAAAAAGGGTTTGGGGACCCGGGTCCTACCCCAGGGGACATGTATCAATGCAAAAAAAACTTTTAAAAACGGACGTTTTTTCGGGAGCAGTGATTTTAATGATGCTTAAAGTAAAAAAAAAAAAAGGTGAAATATTCCTTTAAATATCGTACCTGAGGGGTGTCTATAGTATGCCTGTAAAGTGACGCGTGTTTCCCGTGTTTAGAACAGTCCCTGCACCAAATGTAATTTTTAAAGGAAAAAATCTCATTTAACCACTTGACAACTGGGCACTTAAACCCCCTTCCTAACCAGACCAATTTTCAGCTTTCGGTGCTCTCACATTTTGAATGACAATTACTCAGTCAAGCAACACTGTACCCATATGAAATTTTTGTCCTTTTTTTCACACAAATAGAGCTTTCTTTTGGTGGTATTTAATCACCGCTGGGTTCTTTATTTTTTGCGCTATAAAAGAAAAAAGACTGAAAATTCGGTAAAAAAATGAAATTTTCTTTGTTTCCGTTATAAAATTTAGCAAATTTAGTAATTTTTCTTCGTAAATTTTGGCCACAATTTATACTGCTACATATCTTTGGTAAAAATAAGTACAAATCGGTGTAAATTATTTGGTCTTTGTGAAAGTTATAGAGTCCAAAAGCTATGGTGCCAATATCTGAAAATTGATCATACCTAAATTACTGACGGACTATCTATATTATTGAGACCCTAACATGCCAGAAAAGTACAAATACCCCCCCCAAATGACCCCTTTTTGGAAAGAAGACATTCCAAGGTATTTAGTAAGAGGCAGGGTGAGTTTTTTGAAGTTGTCAATTTTTCCCACGATTCTTTGCAAAATCAAGATTTTTTTTTTCTTTTTTTTTTTTCCACAAAAATGTCATATTAGCAGGTTATTTCTCACACACCGCATATGCATACCACAAATTACACCCCAAAACACATTCTGCTATTACTCCCGAGTATGGCAATACCACATGTGTGAGACTTTTACACAGCGTGGCCACATACAGAGGCCTAACATGCACGGAGCACCTCCAGGCGTTCTGGAGCACCCAGGCCAATTCTGACATTTCTCTCCTAAATGTAAAAATCATCATTTATTTGCTAGAAAATTACATAGAACCCCAAAACATTATATATGTTTTTTTTAGCAAAGACCCTAGAGAATACAATGGTGGTTGTTGCAACTTTTTATCTTGCAAGGTATTTGCGCAGCAATTTTTTGAACGCTTTTTTTGGGGGAAAAAACAGTTTTGTGCTTTAAAAAAAAACAAAAACAGTAAAGTTGGCCCAATGTTTTTGCATAATGTGAAAGATGAAGTTACGCCGAGTAAATAGATACCTAACATGTCATTCTTCAAAATTGCTCGTGGAATAGCACCAAACTTCGCTACTTAAAAATCCCCATAGGCGAAGCTTTAACATTTTTTACTGGTTACATGTTTTGAGTTACAGAGGAGGTCTAGGGCCAAAATGATTTCTCTCGCTCTAACGTTCGCACCGATACCTCACATGTGTGGTTTGAACACCGTTTTCATATGTGGGCGGGACTTACGTGTGCATTCCCTTCTGCATGCGAGCACACGGACAGGGGCACTTTAAAATTTTTTTTTTTTTTTTTTATTGTTCATTTTACTTTATTTATTTTAGTTTGACACTTTTTTCCAAAAAAAAAAAATTTTGATCACTTTTATTCCTATTACAAGGAATGTAAACATCCCTTGTAATAGGAATATGGCATGACAGGTCCTCTTTACAGTGAGACCTCTAGGCTGGGAAGCCTGAAATAAAAAAAAAAAAAAAAACAAAAAAAAAAACAATCCTGGCTTCGATCGTAGTGGTGAGGCGGTAGAAGCACCGGAGGGCGGCGGAAAGGGGGGGAGGTCCCCTCTCGCCTCCCATAAGAACGATCAAGCAGTGGAATAGCCGCTATGATCATTCCTATGGTGTAGGGAATCACCGGCTGAAAAAGATGATATCTGAATGATGCCTGTAGCTGCACCCATCATTCAGATATCCCCACACAAAGTCAAGGACGTCGTATGATGGCCGGCGGGCAGGAAGTGGTTAAAACACATTTTTTTTTAACACAAAGTTGTCCAGTTATACAATATTTCGAACACATAACATGTACATACCAAAAATGACACCCCGAAATAGATTTACCTACTCCCCCTGAGTACGGCGATACCACGTGTGTGAGACTTCCACAGCCTGGCCACATACAGAGGCCGAGTACAGCTGAATATGGCCGAGCATGGCTGCGCATGGCAGGGTATGGCTGCGCATGGCAGGGTATCGCCGAGTATGGCTGGGTATTGCGGGGTGTTGCAGAGTATTGCGGGGTGTTGCAGAGTATTGCGGGGTGTTGCAGAGTATTGCGGGGTGTTGCGGAGTAGTACAGAGTATTGCAGAGTATTGCGGGGTGTTGCGGAGTAGTACAGAGTATTGCAGAGTATTGCGGGGTGTTGTGGAGTAGTGCAGAGTATTGCAGAGTATTGCGGGGTGTTGTGGAGTAGTGCAGAGTATTGCGGGGTATTGCAGGGTATTGAAGAGTATTGTGGGGTGTTGCGGAGTATTGTGGGGTGTTGCGGAGTATTGTGGGGTATTGCAGAGTATTGTGGGGTATTGCAGAGTATTGTGGGGTGTTGCAGAGTAGTGTGGGGTATTGTGGGGTGTTGTGGAGTATTGTGGGGTATTGCGGGGTATTGTGGGGTGTTGCGGAGTATTGTGGGGTATTGCTGTTTATTGTGGGGTATTGCGGGGTATTGTGGGGTATTGTGGAGTGTTGCAGAGTAGTGCGGGGTATTGTGGGGTATTGTGGGGTGTTGCAGAGTAGTGCGGGGTATTGTGGGGTATTGCGGGGTATTGTGGGGTGTTGCAGAGTAGTGCGGGGTATTGTGGGGTATTGCGGGGTATTGTGGGGTGTTGCAGAGTAGTGCGGGGTATTGTGGGGTATTGCGGGGTATTGTGGGGTGTTGCAGAGTAGTGCGGGGTATTGTAGAGTAGTGCAGAGTATTGTGGGGTATTATAGTATGGAGGGATGGTTGAGCATGGAGGGATGGATGGCTGGATGTGACTGTATTTGTCACAGAGCAGCGTTGTGGGCACTACAGATGCAGCCCACAACGCTGCTACCATCCGATCCCTCCCCCGCTCCTCCCCTTCTGTACCGATCGGTACACAGAGGGGAGGGAGGAACCGGCGTCATGACATGACGCCGGTTTGTTTACATGTGATCGCTCCGTCATTTGACGGAGCGATCACATGGTAAACGGCCGCGATTAGTGGCCGTTCACCGTGATCCGTGATGCGCCGGGTCCTCTGGACCGGGCGGTCACGGAAGTTCTCGGGTGCGCGCCCCAGGGGGCGCGCGAGAGCAGTATTCTGGGAGGACGTCCATGGACGTCCTCCCAGGATAAGCCGACCGCGCTGTGGCCGTCTTTCGGCTATGGCCCGGTCGGTATGTGGTTAAAACTGCTTGCGGGTTTAATGTAATGTCGGGTCCTGGCAATATGGATGAAAATCAGTGAGAAAAACGGCATGGGTACCCCCCAGTCCATTACCAGGCCCTTTGGGTCTTGTATGGATATTAAGGGGAACCCCGCACCCAAATTAAAATAAGGAAAGGTGTGGGGCCACCAGGCCCTATATACTCTGAACAGCAGTATACAGGCTGTAGGTTTGTTGTTAAGTAGAATCTCTTTGTAATTTTGAACGGGTACATTTTTAACGTGTTTAGCTCCAGCCAAAAAATCTTTTTTAAGCTTTTAGGAAAACATAGGGAAGGGTTATCACCCCTGTGACATTTGTTTTGCTGTCTTTCCTCCTCTTCAGAAGATTTCACCTCACTTTTTGTCCCAATGGATTGGAAAGCATCAGTGGAAAGGAGAAATGTTTTTCCCATATTAACTCTTACAGGAGAGAATTTCCCTTCCTAGGGGTAGATTTATTCTCACTTCCTGTTGTCTCCTTCCGTTTGCAAGTAGGAGTCGTTTGTAAGTTAGTTGTTTGAAAGTAGGGTCCTGCCCTATATACTCAGCAGAAATTTGGGCCTTAGGTGTTGCTGTGGCCACAACACTGTAAGCCCTCACAGGGCTCTGCTGTGAAATATTAGATCAAGAATTGTAATTACATGCCCCTGTTGAACAGGAGCTGAAAAATTAGGCCTTAGGCACTGGTGCTGGTGCCACAACACTGCAACCCCTCACAGACACTCTAGTTGGAATGCAGGAACGAGCCCTGCTGCAAAGTATTACATCAAAAATCGTAATTACACGCCCCTGTTAAACAGGGGCTGAAAAATTGTGCCTTAGGCACTGGTGGTGGCACCCAGAACCAAAAATGTTCTTACAAGCTATCAGCGTGATGATTGAGGAGGAAGAGGATAATTACTCAGGGATAGTCACTCAGCATCAGCATAGGCAGTCTTTGAAGGGATCTGAGATTTCAAAAAAAATTATTCGGTTACATCAGCATCAGGTGCTTGGTAGCTGGTGGTGATCCAAGACTCATTCATTTTTATGAAGGTCAGTCGATCGACCGAGTCAGTGGACAGACGCACCCTGTGATCAGTTACCACGCCTCCAGCAGCACTGAATGTGCGTTCCGAAAGAACACTGGATGCAGGACAGGCCAGTAGCTCAATTGCATACTGTGCAAGCTCTGGCCAGTGATCCATCCTCAAGACCCAGTAACCCAGAGGATTTTCGGTGGGAAAGGTGTCCAAGTCTGATCTTGCCCCTAGGTATTCCTGCACCATGTAAAACAGACGCTGGCGATGGTTGCTGGAACCGATCATACCTTGGGGCTGCGGACCAAAAAATTGTCTGAACGCATCGGTCAGACGGCCACCTTCTCCACCGCTCCTTCTTTGACTGACCGAAGCCTCAGCAACACGTTGTCCAGAAACAGGAGTTTGTAACCTCCCAGTCTCTGGGAACGCGTTGCACAGACCTTTCTGCAAGGCCTCCCGAAAGATGTTTCATCCTCTGCTCCCTCTGCGATGGCAAGATAAGGTCCGCAACCTTACCCTTGTAACGTGGATCAAGGAGGGTTGCCAGCCAGTATTGGTCCTTCTCCTTGATACCACGAATACAAAGATCCTTACGCAGGCTTTGCAGGATCAGGGAGGCCATGCAGCATAGGTTTGCTGAGGCATTCGGTCCGGAGTCCTCTGGGTCACTAAGGACGACATGGTCCGCAGCCACCTCCTCCCAGCCACGTACAAGTCCATGTGTTTCTTGGGACTGATCCCTTAAAGACTGCTGCTGATGCTGAGTGCCAGGCTCCACCTCCATACTGACACAATCTTCCTCCTCCTCCTCCTCCTCTTCCTCCTCGTCCTCTTCCTGTGTGATCGGCGGGCACGCAGGAACACTGTCTGGATAAAGGGGGCCTTGAGAGCTAAGGAAGTCCTCATCTTCCTGCCTCTGTTCTGCCTCAAGTGCCCTGTCCATTATTCCACGCAGCGTGTGCTCCAACAGGTGGACAAGGGGGACAGTGTCACTGATGCATGCACTGTCACTGCTCACCATCCTCGTGGCCAAACAGGGCACATGGGTTATTTGTCCCTGTCGGAGGGCAGAGAGGAGGTTGGTGCCATTGTCGCAAACCACCATTCCTGCCTTAAGTTGGCGTGGCGTCAACCACCTCTGAACCTGCCCCTGCAGAGCTGACAGAACCTCTGCCCCAGTGTGGCTCCTGTCCCCCAAGCACACCAGCTCAAGCACCGCATGGCATCTTTTGGCCTGCGTACTTGCGTAGCCCCTTGAACGACTACGGAGCACCGCTGGTTCCGAGGAAGAGGCCATGGAGGAAGAAGAAGAGGAGGGGGTGGAGGAGAGAGGTGTGTCACAATCATTAGCATTTTGGAGGCGTGGTAGCGGAACAACCTCCAACACTACTGCACCTTGTCCTGCATCCTTCCCAGCTGCCAGCAGAGTCACCCAATGCGCCGTGAAACTTAGGTAACGTCCCTGTCCATGCCTGCTGGACCATGAGTCAGCGGTAATATGCACCTTACCGCTGACCGCCCTGTCCAGCGAGGCATGGACATTGCCTTCCACATGCTGGTAGAGAGCCGGAATCGCCTTCCGTGAGAAAAAGTAGCGTTTGGGTACCTGCCACTGAGGAACCGCACATTCCACAAACTCACGGAAGGGGACAGAGTCTACCAACTGAAAAGGCAGCAGTTGAAGTGCTAGCAATTTTGCCAAGCTAGCATTCAACCGTTGGGCATGTGGATGGCTGGGAGCAAACTTCTTTCGGCGGTGCAGCAGCTGGGGCAGGGAAATTTGCCTGGTACAATCTGACGTCGGTGTACCAAAATCAGATTGCCCACAAGTACGTGGCTGTGACACACCTAATTCTACACCTTCATTCCTCTCAATGCAGGTCTCAGAGAGGACTGAAGGTCTAGTGGGGTTGGAAATCTCAGCTGATGAGGAGCAAGCAGAGGTCCTCTTTGTTCTTTGGTGTGGGTCTTTTAGATACGCTTGCCAACGAACTGCATGGCAGGTCAACACATGTCTGGTCAAGCATGTGGTACCCAAGCGGGAGATGTTTTGGCCATGCGAGATACGCTTGAGACATATGTTGCAAATAGCAGCGGTGCGATCTGATGCACTCGTCTCAAAAAAGGCCCACACCAAAGAACTTTTTGAATAACGCGCAGAGACTGCAGCGCCCTGCACATGTGGAGCTTTGGGGTGTGATGCAGTCAATGTGCTGCCCTTAGGCTGGCCCCTGGAGGGCATCCTGCCTCATTGGTGATGTGCCGCCTCCTCCTCCTCCTCCTCCTCCTCCTCTCTCCTATCAGGCACCCACGTTGAGTCAGTGACCTCATCATCCCCTCCCTCCTCATCACTGGAGCAAACCTGGCAGTATGCTGCAGCAGGGGGAGCATGACTGCCAGATTGCTGTCCTTCTTGGGCACCCCCTCTGTCCGTGCTCATGTTACTGCCTTCATCGAGCTCAGTATCATCATCAGAGCCTTCCAAACGCTGGGCATCCTCCTGGAGCATGTACCCAACACTGTGGTCAAACAGTTCGAGGGACTCCTCAGGAGGACATGGTGGGGCTAGGGAAGGAGTCACTGATGACATTGAGCCGAGGGAAGAGGCCGCTGCTTTGCCAGACAAAGTACCCTGGGCATAGGTGAGAGAGGATGAGGAGGATGAGGTTGGCTTGGTCATCCACTCGACCAAGTCTTCCGCATGTTGCGGCTCAACATGGCCAGCTGCCGAAAAAAAGGCCAAGCGTGTCCCATGGCCACGTGCTGATGAGGATGCACCGTCTCCACGACCAGCACTAGACACAGAGCCTGCTTGCCCTCTCTTATTGGCTTGTGACTGTCTGCCTCTCCTTCTTGGCCTTCCAGACATACTAATGGCCTGTAGCTGCACTAAGCTGGGATATATATATATATATATATATATATATATATATATATATATATATATGTACTGATACTGCAGCTAGCAAAATCAACTGCCTGCCTGTAGTATGAGAACACCACCAACCTTCTACAGGTAGCTTTAGCTGAACACTGTGAGGTGGACGCACCCCACTAACTTGTAGGTTTAGCAGAACACTGTGAGCAGGACGCACTGCACTAACTGTAAATAGTCTAGCTGCCTGACTGTGGTACTAATAGGATCAAAAGAACACCAGCAATTTTCTTCAGGTAGCTGTATTTACTGTAACAAGACAAGCCTGCCTGTCAGTAAGAAGATAACAGAAACGGATCTAGCTGAACACTGTGAGCAGGACGCACCCCACTAGCTTGTGGGTTTAGCTGAACACTGTGAGGTGGACGCACCCCACTAACTTGTAGGTTTAGCTGAACACTGTGAGCAGGACGCACCCCACTAACTTGTAGGTTTAGCAGAACACTGTGAGCAGGACGCACTGCACTAACTGTAAATAGTCTAGCTGTCTGACTGTGGTACTAATAGGATCAAAAGAACATCAGTAATTTTCTTTAAAATACTGTAACAAGACAAGCCTGCCTGTCAGTAAGAAGATAACAGGAACGGATCTAGCTGAACACTGTGAGCAGACCGCACCCCACTAGCTTGTAGGTTTAGCTGAACACTGTGAGGTGGACGCACCCCACTAACTTTTAGGTTTAGCTGAACACTGTGAGCAGGACGCACCCCACTAACTTGTAGGTTTAGCAGAACACTGTGAGCAGGACGCACTGCACTATCTGTAAATAGTCTAGCTGCCTGACTGTGGTACTAATAGGATCAAAAGAACACCAGCAATTTTCTTTAAAATACTGTAACAAGACAAGCCTGCCTGTCAGTAAGAAGATAACAGGAACGGATCTAGCTGAACACTGTGAGCAGGACGCACCCCACTAGCTTGTAGGTTTAGCTGAACACTGTGAGGTGGACGCACCCCACTTACTTGTAGGTTTAGCAGAACACTGTGGGCAGGACGCACTGCACTAACTGTAAATAGTCTAGCTGCCTGACTGTGGTACTAATAGGATCAAAAGAACACCAGTAATTTTCTTCAAAATACTGTAACAAGACAAGCCTGCCTGTCAGTAGGAATATAACAGGAACGGATCTAGCTGAACACTGTGAGCAGGACGCACTGCACTAAATGTAAATAGTCTAGAAGATAACAGGAACGGATCTAGCTAAACTGAATACAGTGTATATATATATATATATGCAACACCTGGGATGCATATATATACACAATACACTTTAAGTGCAGCTAACTGACTGACTGTCCTGCCTAATCTAGCTAACTCAAATGAAATGACATTGTCTCTCTCTCTCTCTAAGCACACCGGAACACACTGCACAGGGCCGCCGTGCAGGCGGTCTTATATAGTGTGGGGCGTGTACTAAATCCCCTGAGCCATAATTGGCCAAAGCCTCCTTGGCTTTGGCCAATTATGGCTCTCTGTTAAGGCAGCGCTGTGATTGGCCAAGCATGCGGGTCATAGTGCATGCTTGGCCAATCATCAGCAAGCAATGCACTGCGATGCCGCAGTGAATTATGGGCCGTGACGCGCCACACGAATTTGGCGCGAACGGCCCATATCGTTCGCAATTCGGCGAACGATCGAACAGCCGATGTTCGAGTCGAACATGGGTTCGACTCGAACACGAAGCTCATCCCTACTGGGAAGTAAATGAACAGGGGTTAATGATAATGTCCTTATAATAAAGGAGGACAGAGGAATTATATCCCAACAAGGTGGAGATAGATTGGGATACTTACTGCACAGCCTCAAGGCCAGGTCCAGTATCCACCAAGGAAGACAGGGGTAACGGGCATGATGTCTTCCCCGGGGTTGAGACGGGGGAACCCTCCAGGGACGGAGAACAGCGCCCAGAGCCCAACACAGTGGTCACAGCATGATCCAATAGACTATGTGTGCATGAAAAGTGCATAGTGTTTCTAGAAAAAATGTGCCAAAAAGGGATTAATTAAATGTGTAAAAGTGTAAAATAATATGGCAAAATGTCAAGCAAATGAACCACTGGCTGCTCCAAGGCTACTATATACTCCTATTCCCAGGGAGGGGCCCCGTCAACATCACGCCTGATTGGCCAATCTGCACAAGAGAAGTGGGGATGGGATTCCCAGCTGCATGTGGGGGAGCCATCAGCAGTGGGTCTCCACCCATCTTGTGCATGGCTAAGGATGGAAAAGAGACGTTAAATCAACGTCAATGACACCGCTGTTTGAGGTGTTGAAGCATAATGCCAATGAGCAGGAGGCCAAGCCACGCCCCCACCAAAGGGTATGGGGCAAAGGAATGGGTTGCTGCACATTGCAACCCCTCTGGAGACAGAGAAAACACCCAAACCCTCCTCAAACCCAAGCTGAACCGAACAAGAGGTTGGGAAGTGGTCTGGAAAGGATCATGGGTCGAAGATAATACATAGGGAAAATGGCATGGGGATCTATTGGAAATAGGGAATTAATCAAATAACAAATTGCTGAACACTGTTATGGCCCAGTATAAGGGCGATGAACAGAAGTTGATAAAGTATGTTGGGTGTGACAGGTCACTGGAAATGGGTGTCTTCCACCCGAAAATTTGGTATACAGTAAATCAGCAGGTGTAGTTGGACTACAGTCCTTCTGTGAAAGGAAACAAATACCTGGAATTATTACGCTGACCCAAAAATATATTTGATGATAACTTCCCTTTAAGACTACAACAATAATTTATACTGTATATGTGATTACTAGAAATACAAATGATCTTTAGTCAGACAACTGGCATGGCTAAACATTGCCTAACTAAAATAACATATACAGAGACAGATGTTGAAGGGAAGTAAGTATGATGTGCCTTTTATCTGCTGCTTTAAGTTTCCTTGGCCGACCACTGTGCCTACGATCCTCAATGTTACCCGATCAATGGTGTCCTCAATTCTGAGACATACAGGCAGATACTTATCCATTATGCCATGCCATCAGGGGCCATGTGATTCACCCCAATTTTTTTCAGCAGCTGGACAATGACCCCAAACATACAGCCAATTTAATTTAGAACTATCCTAAACTCAAATAGGAATAAGGAGTCTTGGAAATGATGGTTTAGCCCCCTCAGAGCCCTGATCTCAACATCATTGAGGCAACCTACATCCACAGAAGACCTGTAGTTAGTTTTCCAAGATGTTTGGAACAACCTACCGGCTGAGTTCCTTCAAAAACTGTGTGCAAGTGTACCTAGAAGAATTAATGCTGTTTTGAAGGGAAAGGATTGTTTCAAATATTAATTTGATTTGGATTCTTCTGGTCATTTACTTACTATTTTTGTTAATTGATGAAAATAAACTATTAACACTTCCATTTCTGAAAGCATTCTCGATTTACAGCATTTTTTTCACACCTGCCTAAAACTTATAAGTACAGTATATTTATTTTGTTACGTTTTCTTCTCATTGTTCATTGTTTTTGTTTCTCACTTATTTTCATAAATTAATGAATAAATATATAATACATTTTAACTGGTGATAGTGGTGCTAGGTTACCCATGAAAGTATTTAATTTGCAAAATCAAATATTTTCTGCAAGCATCAAATTTTGGAACTATTATATAGTGTTCTGACTTTATACTAAAATGTCCTTTCATACTTTACATATTGATTTGATCTATCTAAAAACATTAATAATATTTTACTGCCCTACTGATTATTGCATAATTCAAAAGTTGTTTTATGATGATTTTTTATGACAGCTATTGCAACATTCAGTCATTTTTAATAGTAAAAGATTTATTTGATAGCAATTTCTGAAAGTGTTTTGGCACAATGTCAGTAGGCAAATTGATTTGTAGAGCAACTGGGATATCTACAGCAAAAGCATACCTCATTTTATAATTAAACAAAACATAATGCAGAACACCAAACTTACTGTGTAAAGTAATAAAAAGGCATGCAAAATACCAAGCTAATCACTTGTTTATTGAAAATGGTTTCCCTTTGATAAATTAGATTGATGTTTATCTAAAGCCAAAACTTTTTTTTTAGTTTTGGTCAAAGAATCCCTAAAACCTGTAATTTTTTTTCCTCTCATATCCTATTCGTGAGATCTTCCTTCCTCCCTCTCATATAGACACAGCAAGAAATGAAAGGAACTCTCCAAAGTGAGGTGAGATACCTCAAACAATTGTGTCCCCACTGGAAGTTTGCCCCTTCTTCCTTTTGTGGTAAAAGCTCAAAATGCCAGATTATACAATAGCCACAAAGGCATGTAGAGAGTAATGAATCCACAGGGGACACAAACAGCAATAAAATCCAGACAGAGGTTCAAACAGTTAAATAAACAAAATAAAAGCAGTTATAGACGCTTGCTGAATGGAGAAATCATCAACAGGATTTGTGTATCTCTTGTAAATTTTAGATACAAGATCTCCAATGGCTATGGTCCTGTTCTCACCATTGACCACCACACCAGGCATAAAGATGCCAACCTTCAGACTGCCTTGTCTTTAACCACTTCAAAATCGGACACTTTCACCTCCTTCCTACCCAGGCCAATTTTCAGATTTCACTATGTCACATTTTAAATGACAATCGCTTGGTCATGCAACGTTCTTATTAAATTACATTTTTATAATTTTTGCACACACATAGAGCTTTCTTTTGGTGGTATTTAATCACCACTGGGTTTTTTACTTTTTGCTAAATAAATGAAAAAGACCAAGAATTTTGAAAAAAAACTCACCACATTTTTCTTTGTTTCTGTTATAACATTTTGCAAATAATTAATCTTTCTTTTTTCTATTCTAAATTTAGGGCAAAATGTAGTCCGCTACATTTCTTTGGTAAAAAAAACCCAAATCAGTGTATATTAATTAGTCTGTACAAAAGTCATAGAGTCCACAAACTATGGTATACTGTATATAACTGAAAATCAATTAATCCTGATGTACTGACTAGGGATGAGCCGAACACCCCCCTGTTCGGTTCGCATCAGAACATGCGAACAGGAAAAAAGTTTGTTCGAACACGCGGACACCATTAAAGTCTATGGGACACGAACATGAATAATCAAAAGTGCTAATTTTAAAGGCTTATATGCAAGTTATTGTCATAAAAAGTGTTTGGGGACCCGGTCCTGCCCCAGGGGACATGGATCAATGCAAAAAAAAGTTTTAAAAATGGCCGTTTTTTCGGGAGCAGTGATTTTAATAATGCTTAAAGTCAAACAATAAAAGTGTAATAGCCCTTTAAATTTCGTACCTGGGGGATGTCTATAGTATGCCTGTAAAGGGGTGCATATTTCCCGTGTTTAGATCAGTCTGACAGCAAAATGACATTTCAAAGGCAAAAAAGTCATTTAAAACTACTTGCGGCTATTGCATTGCCGGTCCGACAATACACATAGAAGTTCATTGATAAAAATGGCATGGGAATTCCCCACAGGGGAACCCCGAACCAAAATTTTTTTAAAAATTACGTGGGGGTCCCCCTAGATTCCATACCAGGCCCTTCAGGTCTGGTATGGATATTAAGGGGAACCCCGGCCAAAATTTAAAAAAAAAATGACGTGGGGGTCCCCCTAAATTCCATACCAGACCCTTCAGGTCTGGTATGGATTTTAAGGGGAACCCCACGCCAAAATAAAAAAAAAAAAACGGCGTGGGGTCCCAACAAAAATCCATACCAGACCCTTATCCAAGCACGCAACCTGGCAGGCCGCAGGAAAAGAGGGGGATGAGAGAGCACCCCCCCTCCTGAACCGTACCAGGCCACATGCCCTCAACATTGGGAGGGTGCTTTGGGGTAGCCCCCAAAACACCTTGTCACCATGTTGATGAGGACAAGGGCCTCATCCCCACAACCCTGGCCGGTGGTTGTGGGGATCTGCGGGCAGGGGGCTTATTGGAATCTGGAAGCCCCCTTTAACAAGGGGACCCCCAGATCCCGCCCCCCCTGTGGGAAATGGTAAGGGGGTACAAAAGTACCCCTTCCATTTCACTAAAAAACTGTCAAAAATGTTAAAAATGACAAGAGACAGTTTTTGACAATTCCCTTATTTAAATGCTTCTTCTTTCTTCTATCTCCCTTCATCTTCTGGTTCTTCTGGTTCTTCTGGTTCTTCTTCCGGTGTTCTCGTCCAGCATCTCCTCCGTGGCGTCTTCTTCCCTTCTTCTCCTCTGGCCGCTCCGCATCCATGATAGCATAAAGGGAGGCTCCCGCTCTTCTCTTCATCTTCTTCTCTTCTTAATCTTCTTTTCTTCTTCTCTTCTTCATCTTTTTCTCTTCTTCATCTTCTTCTGCGGGCCGCTCCGTATCCATGCTGGCATGGTGGGAGGCTCCCGCTGTGTGACGCGTCTCATCTTCTGACAGTTCTTAAATAATGGGGGGGCGAGGCCACCCGGTGACCCCGCCCCCTCTGACGCACGGTGACTTGACGGGACTTCCCTGTGACATCACGGGGAATGCCACAGGGAAGTCCTGTCATGTCCCATGCGCCAGAGGGGGGCTGGGTCACCCGGTGGCCCTGCCCCACGTTATTTAAGAACCGTCAGAAGAGGAGACGCGTCACACAGAGGGAGCCTCCCACCATGCCAGCATAGATGCGGAGCGGCCTGGAGAGGAAGATGAAGAAGAGAAGAAGATGAAGAAGAGAAGAAGATGAAGAGAAGAGCGGGAGCCTCCCTCCATGCCATCATGGATGCGGAGCGGCCCGAGGAGAAGAAGGGAAGAAGACGCCACGGAGGAGATGCTGGACGAGAACACCGGAGGAAGAACCAGAAGAACCAGAAGAACCAGAAGAAGAAGAAGATGAAGGAACATAGGAGAAAGAAGAAAGAAGAAGCATTTAAATAAAGGAATTGTCAAAAACTGTCTCTTGTCATTTTTAACATTTTTGACAGTTTTTTAGTGAAATGGTAGGGGTACCCCTTACCATTTCACACAGGGGGGAGGGCTGGGATTTGGGGGTCCCCTTGTTAAAGGGGGCTTCCAGATTCCGATAAGCCCCCCGCCCGCAGACCCCCACAACCACCGGCCAGGGTTGTGGGGATGAGGTCCTTGTCCTCATCAACATGGGGACAAGGTGTTTTGGGGGGCTACCCCAAAGCACCCTCCCAATGTTGAGGGCATGTGGCTTGGTACGGTTCAGGAGGGGGGGCCGCTCTCACGTCCCCCCTCTTTTCCTGCGGCCTGCCAGGTTGCGTGCTCGGATAAGGGTCTGGTATGGATTTTTGGATGGACCCCACGCCGTTTTTTAAAAAAATTTTGGCACGGGGTTCCCCTTAATATCCATACCAGACCTGAAGGGCCTGGTATGGAATTTAGGGGGACCCCCACATCATTTTTTTTTTTAAATTTTGGCCGGGATTTCCCTTAATATCCATACCAGACCTGAAGGGCCTGGTATGGAATCAAGGGGGAACCCCCAGGTCATTTTTATTAAAATTTTGGCCGGGGTTCCCCTTAATATCCATACCAGACCTGAAATGTCATTTTGCTGTCAGACTGTTCTAAGCACGGGAAACATGCGCCCCTTTACAGGCATACTATAGACACCCCCCAGGTACGAAATTTAAAGGGATATTACACTTTTATTGTTTGACTTTAAGCATTATTAAACTCACTGCTCCTGAAAAAACTGCCGTTTTTAAAACTTTTTTTGCATTGATCCATGTCCCCTGGGGCAGGACCCAGGTCCTCAAACACTTTTTATGACAATAACTTGCATATAAGCCTTTAAAATTAGCACTTTTGATTTCTCCCATAGACTTTTAAAGGTTGTTCCGCGGCATTCGAATTTGCCGCGAACACCCCAAATTGTTCGCTGTTCGGCGAATTGTGAACAGCCGATGTTCGAGTCGAATATGAGTTTGACTCCAACTCGAAGCTCATCCCTAGTACTGACATTTCTTGAGGGCTGAAAATGACAGGATAGTACAAATACCCCTCAAATTACTCCTTTTTGAAAAGTAGACAGTCCAAGGTATTTAGTAAGAGGCATGGCGAGTATTTAAATTGTAATTTTTTGGAAAATAAACGGGTACATCATCATCCTCATCATTATCAGGTACTGTTAATGTTATATTAATACCTGGGTGCTTACATGTGCTTTTTTACAGGTATGTAGCAAACAGAAAATATTTCCATACATATCTTACAGTTCCATTTTGCAAACCTGTTAAAGGGTCATAGTGAGGTTATAGATGGCTTAAGGCACATATTTACTGGAGGATTTTGCTGCCTGGGGAAGGATTTGGGAATAAGCAGTGTAGCATTGAAAGCTACAGTATGCTCCATGTTATCCTTCAAAGAGAGTGCACGAGGCCTTGACAAAACCTTGAGGTTTTACTTTTTTATCACCTCAGAGGTCAAATAGGAGTACCGTGTTTTCAGAAAAGCAAAAAAATGGTAATAGGTCTACCTGAGAGGTGTTGGGAGCTTCCTAAATTGTTAGTATAGTGTTAAGTCAGTATAGAAGTGTTGGTTGGGCCTATAATCCTTTTGTTAGATCAGTAAAACTATTAAAGAAATTACTAAAAAGTTTTGTTTTAGTATTGGTAAGAGTATGAAAGAATTAGGATCTCTGCAAACTTTCTATTGAAAACTGCCATCTCACTTCCAGTTAGTTTTCGAGCAAAATAGGTGAAATGAAGATGCATCCCCCCAACAGGGACACAGACAATAATAAAAACAATTTCTAATAGTGGATATGGTTTAGAATCATTGTCAGGTTTATTACCTTATTGATTTGATGAGCCCATCATTGTGGTGGACAATGTTTTCTTAACATAAAACTCAAACATACTACTGTATGGACAATAAACAAAAAAAAATATTACATATTACATTTATATCTTAAGTATTTTGTCTCAGGGTCCATAAGTGGGCACTGACCATAGCACATACTGCAACCAAAAGACATTCAAAATTAAATTGGGTATGTTGAATTACCACCTCTATAACAACCCTTCCTGAAATTGTATTAAAGACCACAGCCTTGTCAACACTGCATACAGTTATATCACATTTAAAGGTGTCAACGAATCAAACCTCAGTTCCTGAAAGGAAGATACAAATAAATATGAAGTAATGGAAAGGTCAAAGTAGACATAAATGGGACATGCACAAGTAAAATAAAATGGAAATTAGGCAAGAAAATAATTAGGCTGGTGCAGAAAAACATAGTAGATGTTGAAATTCTATCATATATAGAAGCTGTTGTCAGAATTATGTGTATATCACTCAAGAAACCTTTTCATCTGACCTTTGTCTGTTACCCAGTAGCCTCCACTAACCATCTGTGGAGCTGAATATTTTGTAGTAATTCCCAGAATGTTTTCTAGTGATGATGCCATACATCTTTCCTTGAGTATGGTCATATCAGATCTCCCTCAAAGGTAACACTCTGATCCTTCTGATGACAGGATCTTACTTTTCACTGATTTTTGGAAGGCTGGTTAGGCATGGTGCAGTCACAAGCTCTTTGCAGCCTACCTCTAAGCACATCACATTCTCTGAAAAAATGATTTAGCACTGCAACTTTCAAAACAGAAAAAAGTATTATTTTCTTAGTAGCAATTAATTACCCGTAATGTTACTAATCATTCTGCCTTATGAATAAGCAACCAAATGGCATCTGTTTCATGCTCAAAGCCAACTAAGCAGGTTTTGTATTAGTGCAATGATATTTTAATTGTTAACTGCTTTTTTAAATCTGCATCATGTTCTAAATACAAGATCCTTTGATTTATAACAGACAAATTATAATAATAGCTGCATTTTAAAATGTTGAATGGCTCTGCATTCCTTGAAACATTTTATGTCTATTAATACTATTGTTTGGTTACACAGTGTTGTTCTTTATATCAGCTATGTATTTACTTGATTTAATTCCCAAATGTATTCTAAATGCAACTTCCATTACTACTACTACTACTACTACTACTACTACTACTATTACTACTAATAATCCTCCTAGCAAAAAACAAAAGCAAGCGCTAATGAATATTTCTTTTATATTAACTATTTTTTTCCAAATAGTAATATATATTTTACTGTAATGTGATTGTTTGGTGTGGTAAATGAAAGGCATGACCGTCTACATTTTTTTGGCGGTCGAGCTTCTCACATACCCCCAGTTTATCTTGTCTTAAAGCTGAACTTCAGGCAAAAAAGACAAAATATGCAGATGAAATAAATGAGAGCTGCTTTTCTGCCTAAATGTTTGTATTTATTTTAATCTGGATCATGGTCTATCATACAAGATCCTTTGGATTTTATGAGGCAAAGTATACTAATAGCTGCATTTTAAAATGTTGAATGGTGCTGCATTCTTTTGAAACTTTTTATGCCTATTAATACGGTTGTTTAGTTGCAATGGGGTTTATTTACTAAAAGCAAATCCACCTTGCACTACAAGTGCACTTGTAAGTGAAGTCGCTGTAGATCACTGTAGATCTGAGGGGAAGCTATGAAATGAGGGGAAGCTCTGCTGATTTTATCATCCAATCGTGTACAAGCAAAAATGCTGCTTTTTACTTTCCTTGCATGTCCCCCCCGGATCTACAGTGACTGCACTTCCAAGTACACTTGCACTGCACTTGTAGTGCAAAGTGGATTTGCCTTTAGTAAATAACCCCCATTGTGTTGTTCTTTATATCAACTAGGTATTTACTAGGGATGAGCCGAACACCCCCCGGTTCGGTTCGCACCAGAACCTGCGAACGGACCGAAAGTTCGCACGAACGTTAGAACCCCATTGACGTCTATGGGACTCGAACGTTCGAAATCAAAAGTGCTCATTTTAAAGGCTAATTTGCATGGTATTGTCCTAAAAAGGGTTTGGGGACCCGGGTCCTACCCCAGGGGACATGTATCAATGCAAAAAAAACTTTTAAAAACGGCCGTTTTTTCGGGAGCAGTGATTTTAATGATGCTTAAAGTAAAAAAAAAAAAGTGAAATATTCCTTTAAATATCGTACCTGAGGGGTGTCTATAGTATGCCTGTAAAGTGACGCGTGTTTCCCGTGTTTAGAACAGTCCCTGCACCAAATGTCATTTTTAAAGGAAAAAATCTCATTTAAAACTGCTTGCGGGTTTAATGTAATGTCGGGTCCTGGCAATATGGATGAAAATCAGTGAGACAAACGGCATGGGTCCCCCAGTCCATTACCAGGCCCTTTGGGTCTTGTATGGATATTAAGGGGAACCCCGCACCCAAATTAAAATAAGGAAAGGTGTGGGGCCACCAGGCCCTATATACTCTGAACAGCAGTATACAGGCTGTAGGTTTGTTGTTAAGTAGAATCTTTTTGTAATTTTGAACGGGTACATTTTTAACGTGTTTAGCTCCAGCCAAAAAATCTTTTTTAAGCTTTTTGGAAAACATAGGGAAGGGTTATCACCCCTGTGACATTTGTTTTGCTGTCTTTCCTCCTCTTCAGAAGATTTTACCTCACTTTTTGTCCCAATGGATTGGAAAGCATCAGTGGAAAGGAGAAATGTTTTTCCCATATTAACTCTTACAGGAGAGAATTTCCCTTCCTAGGGGTAGATTTCACTTCCTGTTGTCTCCTTCCATTTGCAAGTAGGAGTCGTTTGTAAGTTAGTTGTTTGAAAGTAGGGTCCTGCCCTATATACTCAGCAGAAATTTGGGCCTTAGGTGTTGCTGTGGCCACAACACTGTAAGCCCTCACAGGGCTCTGCTGTGAAATATTAGATCCAGAATTGTAATTACATGCCCCTGTTGAACAGGAGCTGAAAAATTAGGCCTTAGGCACTGGTGCTGGTGCCACAACACTGCAACCCCTCACAGACACTCTAGTTGGAATGCAGGAACGAGCCCTGCTGCAAAGTATTGCATCAAAAATTGTAATTACATGCCCCTGTTAAACAAGGGCTGAAAAATTGGGCCTTAGGCACTGGTGCTGGTGCCACAACACTGCAACCCCTCACAGACACTCTAGTTGGAATGCAGGAACGAGCCCTGCTGCAAAGTATTACATCAAAAATCATAATTACACGCCCCTGTTAAACAGGGGCTGAAAAATTGTGCCTTAGGCACTGGTGGTGGCACCCAGAACCAAAAATGTTCTTACAAGCTATCAGCGTGATGATTGAGGAGGAAGAGGATAATTACTCAGGGATAGTCACTCAGCATCAGCATAGGCAGTCTTTGAAGGGATCTGAGATTTCAAAAAAAAATTATTCGGTTACATCAGCATCAGGTGCTTGGTAGCTGGTGGTGATCCAAGACTCATTCATTTTTATGAAGGTCAGTCGATCGACCGAGTCAGTGGACAGACGCACCCTGTGATCGGTTACCACGCCTCCAGCAGCACTGAATGTGCGTTCCGAAAGAACGCTGGATGCAGGACAGGCCAGTAGCTCAATTGCATACTGTGCAAGCTCTGGCCAGTGATCCATCCTCAAGACCCAGTAACCCAGAGGATTTTCGGTGGGAAAGGTGTCCAAGTCTGATGTTGCCCCTAGGTATTCCTGCACCATGTAAAACAGACGCTGGCGATGGTTGCTGGAACCGATCATACCTTGGGGCTGCGGACCAAAAAATTGTCTGAACGCATCGGTCAGACGGCCACCTTCTCTACCGCTCCTTCTTTGACTGACCGAAGCCTCAGCAACACGTTGTCCAGAAACAGGAGTTTGTAACCTCCCAGTCTCTGGGAACGCGTTGCACAGACCTTTCTGCAAGGCCTCCCGAAGATGTTTCATCCTCTGCTCCCTCTGCGATGGCAAGATAAGGTCCGCAACCTTACCCTTGTAACGTGGATCAAGGAGGGTTGCCAGCCAGTATTGGTCCTTCTCCTTGATACCACGAATATGAGGATCCTTACGCAGGCTTTGCAGGATCAGGGAGGCCATGCAGCGTAGGTTTGCTGAGGCATTCAGTCCGGAGTCCTCTGGGTCACTAAGGATGACATGGTCCGCAGCCACCTCCTCCCAGCCACGTACAAGTCCATGTGTTTCTTGGGACTGATCCCTTAAAGACTGCTGCTGATGCTGAGTGCCAGGCTCCACCTCCATACTGACACAATCTTCCTCCTCCTCCTCTTCCTCCTCGTCCTCTTCCTGTGTGATCGGCGGGCACGCAGGAACACTGTCTGGATAAAGGGGGCCTTGAGAGCTAAGGAAGTCCTCCTCTTCCTGCCTCTGTTCTGCCTCAAGTGCCCTGTCCATTATTCCACGCAGCGTGTGCTCCAACAGGTGGACAAGGGGGACAGTGTCACTGATGCATGCACTGTCACTGCTCACCATCCTCGTGGCCTCCTCAAATGGTGACAGGACAGTGCATGCATCCCTGATCATGGCCCACTGGCGTGGGGAAAAAAAACCAAGCTCCCCTGACCCTGTCCTGGTGCCATAGTCGCACAGGTACTCATTGATGGCCCTCTGCTGCGTGTGCAGCTGCTGCAGCATGGCCAACGTTGAGTTCCACCTGGTGGGCATGTCACAGATTAGGCGGTTCTTGGGCAGGTTAAACTCCTTTTGGAGGTCCGTCAGCCGAGCACTGGCATTATATGACCGGCGGAAATGCACACAGACTTTCCTGGCCTGCCTCAGGACATCCTGTAAGCCCGGGTACCTGCCCAAGAACCGCTGCACCACCAAGTTAAGGACATGAGCCAAACAGGGCACATGGGTCATTTGTCCCTGTCGGAGGGCAGAGAGGAGGTTGGTGCCATTGTCGCAAACCACCATTCCTGCCTTAAGTTGGCGTGGCGTCAACCACCTCTGAACCTGCCCCTGCAGAGCTGACAGAACCTCTGCCCCAGTGTGGCTCCTGTCCCCCAAGCACACCAGCTCAAGCACCGCATGGCATCTTTTGGCCTGCGTACTTGCGTAGCCCCTTGAATGACTATGGAGCACCGCTGAGGCCATGGAGGAAGAAGAAGAGGAGGGGGTGGAGGAGAGAGGTGTGTCACAATCATTAGCATTTTGGAGGCGTGGTGGCGGAACAACCTCCAACACTACTGCACCTTGTCCTGCATCCTTCCCAGCTGCCAGCAGAGTCACCCAATGCGCCGTGAAACTTAGGTAACGTCCCTGTCCATGCCTGCAGGACCATGAGTCAGCGGTAATATGCACCTTACCGCTGACCGCCCTGTCCAGCGAGGCATGAACATTGCCTTCCACATGCTGGTAGAGAGCCGGAATTGCCTTCCGTGAGTAAAAGTGGCGTTTGGGTACCTGCCACTGAGGAACCGCACATTCCACAAACTCACGGAAGGGGGCAGAGTCTACCAACTGAAAAAGCAGCAGTTGAAGTGCTAGCAATTTTGCCAAGCTAGCATTCAACCGTTGGGCATGTGGATGGCTGGGAGCAAACTTCTTTCGGCGGTGCAGCAGCTGGGGCAGGGAAATTTGCCTGGTACAATCTGACGTCGGTGTACCAAAATCAGATTGCCCACAAGTACGTGGCTGTGACACACCTAATTCTAAACCTTCATTCCTCTCAGTGCAGGTCTCAGAGAGGACTGAAGGTCTAGTGGGGTTGGAAATCTCAGCTGATGAGGAGCAAGCAGAGGTCATCTTTGTTCTTTGGTGTGGGTCTTTTAGATACGCTTGCCAACGAACTGCATGGCAGGTCAACATATGTCTGGTCAAGCATGTGGTACCCAAGCGGGAGATGTTTTGGCCACGCGAGATACGCTTGAGACATATGTTGCAAATAGCAGCGGTGCGATCTGATGCACTCGTCTCAAAAAAGGCCCACACCAAAGAACTTTTTGAATAACGCGCAGAGACTGCAGCGCCCTGCACATGTGGAGCTTTGGGGTGTGATGCAGTCAATGTGCTGCCCTTAGGCTGGCCCCTGGAGGGCATCCTGCCTCGTTGGTGATGTGCCGCCTCCTCCTCCTCCTCTCTCCTATCAGGCACCCACGTTGAGTCAGTGACCTCATCATCCCCTCCCTCCTCATCACTGGAGCAAACCTGGCAGTATGCTGCAGCAGGGGGAGCATGACTGCCAGATTGCTGTCCTTCTTGGGCACCCCCTCTGTCCGTGCTCGTGTTACTGCCTACATCGAGCTCAGTATCATCATCAGAGCCTTCCAAACGCTGGGCATCCTCCTGGAGCATGTACCCAACACTGTGGTCAAACAGTTCGAGGGACTCCTCAGGAGGACATGGTGGGGCTAGGGAAGGAGTCACTGATGACATTGAGCCAAAGGAAGAGGCCGCTGCTTTGCCAGACAAAGTACCCTGGGCATGGGTGAGAGAGGATGAGGAGGATGAGGACGGCTTGGTCATCCACTCGACCAAGTCTTCCGCATGTTGCGGCTCAACATGGCCAGCTGCCGAAAAAAAGGCCAAGCGTGTCCCATGGCCACGTGCTGATGAGGATGCACCGTCTCAACGACCAGCACTAGACACAGAGCCTGCTTGCCCTCTCTTATTGGCTTGTGACTGTCTGCCTCTCCTTCTTGGCCTTCCAGACATACTAATGGCCTGTAGCTGCACTAAGCTGGGATATATATATATATATATATATATATATATATATATGTACTGATACTGCAGCTAGCAAAATCAACTGCCTGCCTGTAGTATGAGAACACCACCAACCTTCTACAGGTAGCTTTAGCTGAACACTGTGAGGTGGACGCACCCCACTAACTTGTAGGTTTAGCTGAACACTGTGAGCAGGGCGCACCCCACTAACTTGTAGGTTTAGCAGAACACTGTGAGCAGGACGCACTGCACTAACTGTAAATAGTCTAGCTGCCTGACTGTGGTACTAATAGGATCAAAAGAACACCAGCAATTTTATTTAAAATACTGTAACAAGACAAGCCTGCCTGTCAGTAAGAAGATAACAGGAACGGATCTAGCTGAACACTGTGAGCAGGACGCACCCCACTAGCTTGTAGGTTTAGCTGAACACTGTGAGGTGGACGCACCCCACTAACTTGTAGGTTTAGCTGAACACTGTGAGCAGGACGCACCCCACTAACTTGTAGGTTTAGCAGAACACTGTGAGCAGGACGCACTGCACTAACTGTAAATAGTCTAGCTGCCTGACTGTGGTACTAATAGGATCAAAAGAACACCAGCAATTTTCTTCAGGTAGCTGTATTTACTGTAACAAGACAAGCCTGCCTGTCAGTAAGAAGATAACAGGAACGGATCTAGCTGAACACTGTGAGCAGGACGCACCCCACTAGCTTGTAGGTTTAGCTGAACACTGTGAGGTGGACGCACCCCACTAACTTGTAGGTTTAGCTGAACACTGTGAGCAGGACGCACCCCACTAACTTGTAGGTTTAGCAGAACACTGTGAGCAGGACGCACTGCACTAACTGTAAATAGTCTAGCTGCCTGACTGTGGTACTAATAGGATCAAAAGAACACCAGCAATTTTCTTCAGGTAGCTGTATTTACTGTAACAAGACAAGCCTGCCTGTCAGTAAGAAGATAACAGGAACGGATCTAGCTGAACACTGTGAGCAGGACGCACCCCACTAGCTTGTAGGTTTAGCTGAACACTGTGAGGTGGACGCACCCCACTAACTTGTAGGTTTAGCTGAACACTGTGAGCAGGACGCACCCCACTAACTTGTAGGTTTAGCAGAACACTGTGAGCAGGACGCACTGCACTAACTGTAAATAGTCTAGCTGCCTGACTGTGGTACTAATAGGATCAAAAGAACACCAGCAATTTTCTTCAGGTAGCTGTATTTACTGTAACAAGACAAGCCTGCCTGTCAGTAAGAAGATAACAGGAACGGATCTAGCTGAACACTGTGAGCAGGACGCACCCCACTAGCTTGTAGGTTTAGCTGAACACTGTGAGGTGGACGCACCCCACTAACTTGTAGGTTTAGCTGAACACTGTGAGCAGGACGCACCCCACTAACTTGTAGGTTTAGCAGAACACTGTGAGCAGGACGCACTGCACTAACTGTAAATAGTCTAGCTGCCTGACTGTGGTACTAATAGGATCAAAAGAACACCAGCAATTTTCTTCAGGTAGCTGTATTTACTGTAACAAGACAAGCCTGCCTGTCAGTAAGAAGATAACAGGAACGGATCTAGCTGAACACTGTGAGCAGGACGCACCCCACTAGCTTGTAGGTTTAGCTGAACACTGTGAGGTGGACGCACCCCACTAACTTGTAGGTTTAGCTGAACACTGTGAGCAGGACGCACCCCACTAACTTGTAGGTTTAGCAGAACACTGTGAGCAGGACACACTGCACTAACTGTAAATAGTCTAGCTGCCTGACTGTGGTACTAATAGGATCAAAAGAACACCAGCAATTTTCTTCAGGTAGCTGTATTTACTGTAACAAGACAAGCCTGCCTGTCAGTAAGAAGATAACAGAAACGGATCTAGCTGAACACTGTGAGCAGGACGCACCCCACTAGCTTGTAGGTTTAGCTGAACACTGTGAGGTGGACACACCCCACTAACTTGTAGGTTTAGCTGAACACTGTAAGCAGGACGCACCCCACTAACTTGTAGGTTTAGCAGAACACTGTGAGCAGGACGCACTGCACTAACTGTAAATAGTCTAGCTGCCTGACTGTGGTACTAATAGGATCAAAAGAACACCAGCAATTTTCTTCAGGTAGCTGTATTTACTGTAACAAGACAAGCCTGCCTGTCAGTAAGAAGATAACAGAAACGGATCTAGCTGAACACTGTGAGCAGGACGCACCCCACTAGCTTGTAGGTTTAGCTGAACACTGTGAGGTGGACGCACCCCACTAACTTGTAGGTTTAGCTGAACACTGTGAGCAGGACGCACCCCACTAACTTGTAGGTTTAGCAGAACACTGTGAGCAGGACGCACTGCACTAACTGTAAATAGTCTAGCTGCCTGACTGTGGTACTAATAGGATCAAAAGAACACCAGCAATTTTCTTCAAGTAGCTGTATTTACTGTAACAAGACAAGCCTGCCTGTTAGTAAGAAGATAACAGAAACGGATCTAGCTGAACACTGTGAGCAGGACGCACCCCACTAGCTTGTAGGTTTAGCTGAACACTGTGAGGTGGACGCACCCCACTAACTTGTAGGTTTAGCTGAAAACTGTGAGCAGGACGCACCCCACTTACTTGTAGGTTTAGCAGAACACTGTGGGCAGGACGCACTGCACTAACTGTAAATAGTCTAGCTGCCTGACTGTGGTACTAATAGGATCAAAAGAACACCAGTAATTTTCTTTAAAATACTGTAACAAGACAAGCCTGTCTGTCAGTAAGAAGATAACAGGAACGGATCTAGCTGAACACTGTGAGCAGGACGCACTGCACTAAATGTAAATAGTCTAGCTGCCTGACTGTGGTACTAATAGGATCAAAAGAACACCAGTAATTTTGTTCAAAATACTGTAACAAGACAAGCCTGCCTGTCAGTAGGAATATAACAGGAACGGATCTAGCTGAACACTGTGAGCAGGACGCACTGCACTAAATGTAAATAGTCTAGAAGATACCAGGAACGGATCTAGCTAAACTGAATACAGTGTATATATATATATATATATATATGCAACACCTGGGATGCATATATATACACAATACACTTTAAGTGCAGCTAACTGACTGACTGTCCTGCCTAATCTAGCTAACTCAAATGAAATGACACTGTCTCTCTCTCTCTCTAAGCCCACCGGAACACACTGCACAGGGCCGCCGTGCAGGCGGCCTTATATAGTGTGGGGCTTGTACTAAATCCCCTGAGCCATAATTGGCCAAAGCCTCCTTGGCTTTGGCCAATTATGGCTCTCTGTTAAGGCGGCGCTGTGATTGGCCAAGCATGCGGGTCATAGTGCATGCTTGGCCAATCATCAGCAAGCAATGCACTGCAATGCCGCAGTGAATTATGGGCCGTGACGCGCCACACGAATTTGGCGCGAACGGCCCATATCGTTCGCAATTCGGCGAACGATCGAACAGCCGATGTTCGAGTCGAACATGGGTTCGACTCGAACACGAAGCTCATCCCTAGTATATACTTGATTTAATTCCCAAATGTATTCTAAATGCAACTTCCACTATTACTACTACTACTACTACTACTACTACTACTACTACTACTACTACTACTACTACTACTACTACCAAAACTCCTAACAAAGAATAACAGTAGCAAGAGTTAAGTTTTTTTTTTTTTTTTTTTATATTATCATTATTTTTTTGTTTGGAGTGGTATATGAAAGGCATGATTGCCTAAATTTTTTTTGGCAGTCAAGCTTCTTGTATACCCCAACTTTATCATGTCTTAAAGCTGAACTTCAGGCAAATCTCTTAATATGCAGATGAAATAGATGAGAGCTGTTTTCCTGTCTAATGATTTTGTATTTCTGCCCATCAAGACCTGAGATTTGCACAACTTAGCCACATAGAAGTGCCCTGGGGAACTTCCGGTTCCGGCGCCGCATGGAGTAGCTGCTCCTCTCCTCGGCTCCCGCAGCAAGACCCTAAATTGGCCTAAAAAACCAGCCTGAGCTGCCTCAAACATTCACAGGCTCCTCCGGGTGACTGCCACCCACACATGGACCGGTTTGTGGAGAAAACCGTCAACCGATCACACACGGCCCTGACGGCGCTGCCGGCCCAGCTGCAAATTGAGGCCCCGTCTTCAGCCTACACGGAGCCTCTTGGTGACACACAGCTGGCCGCAATGGAGGTAAGCGGCTGCTCGGCCCCTCAAGCTTCCCTGCATGCCTCATCCCTCCATGCCTCCTTACCACATCCTCTGTTATCCCCCATAATTGCTGCCTCTGTGGAGAAAGCAGTGAACGCAGGGATGAAACAAATTAAGGCCCAGTTAGGAGAGCATACCACCAGATTAAACGATTTAGAGCACCGCTTATCTGGTGTGGAAGAGGAGCTTTACCAGGCCCAGGCCACTGAACAAACACAGGACAAGACCAATCAATATATCATCCAAAAATTGGACAATTTAGAGAATAGGTCCAGAAGAAACAACCTGCGATTTGTTGATGTCCCAGAATCGCTCCAAACACAGGCTCTCTCTGAATTCTGCACCAGGCGCATCCCTGAAGCACTAGGCCTTACAGGCCCCTGCACCGTGGAACGGGCCCACCGCATGGGATCTTTTAACACTAAACGCAAATCACCCCGGCCAATAATCGCTAAATATCTGAATTATTCAGACAAAGCCCTTATCCTACAAAAGTTCAGACAAACCCGCTCGCTCCAAATTGATGGAATAAGGGTACTGATATTTGCTGACTACTCAATTGAGGTATCAAAAAAACGGAAAGCTTTCCAGCAGGTGTGCACAGAACTCTATAAACAACAAATAAAGTTCACACTGGCGTTCCCGGCCACCCTCCGCCTCAAGACCCCGAATGGAGACCAATTATCTTTCCAAGACCCCTCTGACGCGGAAGCTTTCTTACGGTCTCAGCATGCAGACTTGCACCCCCATACCCCCTCCAAGGCTGCTCCTTTCAATCGCTCCCTGGACTAAAGGAGCCCGCGAAAGGACTCCCCTAAACGCTTCAGGCCCTCAGCCCCAGAACACCACCGTGTCACCCCTTGCTGAAAGGGAGTCTGACATTACCAGTTTTCTTTTTCTTTTTATCCTGCATCTCAAAGGCGCTCCTTTTTACTCTTTTCTTTTGTCGCTACCAGCTCTACCTGTTTTGTAACCACCATTCTGTTTCTAGGTGACCGTATGACAACTACTATGTTTCATGTTATGTTGTTAAGCAATTAATACTCTTTCGTATTATATATAAAATGCTTCTGTCTGCTCTACTTTTCCTCCTGGCCTCACTGTGTACCTTTTCTCTATTTTACCTTCCCCCTATACATGACCCGAGGCAGTCGAGCATTCTCTTCTCACTAAAGTGGGGGCTCACATGCCACTTTAATAGGGTCTTGTATTGGGAGCTGATCTACACAGTGTCCCCATGCGGAAAAAAGAGAAGTTCACTCGAATTATTGTTATGTTCTTTTTTCAAGTTTCCCCCTCCTACCTCTATTCCCCCCCTTCCCCAAAGGCCCCGGGGCTCATGCACTACTCCTGACTCCCCTCCACTACACTACTATCACCAGACCAGAATCTACCATCCTGATATAAAAATAAACACTACTTCACTTGACCACCTACACATTGATAAATCTACAACAGCGGCCCAAATCCTTCTTTCCGCCTCCGCAATATGAAAATAGTCTCCTGGAATGTAAAAGGCCTTAAATCCCCTAACAAGAGAATGAAGATCCTCAGACATCTTAAAAGACTTAAAGCTGGCATCGCCCTACTCCAGGAATCCCACTTATTGTCCCAAGACTTCCACCGTATGAAAAAGCTATGGGTGGGCACAGTCATAGGCTCAGATGGTGTTGGGTGTAAAGCAGGAGTTCTGCTGATACACAAAAATCTCCCTTGCACAGTTCTCTCCATAAAAGCAGACACCCAGGGTCGTCTTCTATCAGCACATGTTCAAATAGGCAACAAGGACCTAGTAATATCTAATGTCTACGCCCCTAATAACCCCAACAAACAGTTCTATAGTGAACTCTCTACATGGCTACTTAGCAATACACATCTTCCACACTTAATTGGAGGAGACTTCAATGACATTCTCCACCAGACTGACGACAGATCACCACCCAAACGTCCCAGGACAGGATCCGTTCCTACTACCCCTACGCATTTCGCATCCTCTATGGAATCCCTTCACCTCCAAGACCTTTGGCGACTCTCACACCCAGTTGACAGGGAATTCACCTTTTATTCCAACCCCCACCAGGTCCTCACCAGGATCAATTACTTCTTTAGTTCCGACAACCTAATCCCTATGCTGTCCAGGCAGCCATACATGACATTGCCATCTCTGACCATGCGCCTATCGAGGTGACACTCGATAACCTAGACCTTCCTCCCCACCCCAATATCTGGCGCTTTCCCTCCTACCTACACAACAACACTGATTTCCAACAGTTCATGGAGAAAGCTTGGTCTGAATACTCTACGGCCAACGCACCCCACATTAGTGATCCGAATCTCTTCTGGGATGCCGGAAAAGCATACCTTAGGGGACGGATCATCTCCTATGCCACCTCCTTCAAACGGAAAACTCTAACAAACTACAAATCAGCTAGCGCATGACTACATCAGGCATAACGCTCCCTGATCACCAACGACTCCCTTGACAGTAGAAACTAATGGCAGGCAGCCAAGAGGGCTTTTGATTCATGGGCGGACTACCTTGAAATTACCAAAAAAGCACACTTGGATGCCACTCTTCATAAATTCGGAAATAAAGCAGGCAAACTGTTAGCCAGACTCTGCAAGGGTCCCTTCCGCCCGACCCATATCACCTCTCTACGAGACATCAACGGCAACATACACTCCACACCGCAAACAATAAACAATGCCATGCTCAAATACTACTCAGCTTTATACGCCCCTGATCCCATAGATAAACAAATAGCCCATTCCTTTTTACAGAAAATCGACATGCCCAAAATCACTCCCCTACAATTAGAAGCTCTCAATGCGCCCATCTCTCTCCCAGAAATCTCAACCACCATCCGCAACCTAACTCCTTCCAAGGCCCCTGGACCTGACGGATTCACTAGTGAATTCTACAAAAAATCATAGAACCCACTTTCCACTCGGTATACAACGGTATTTGGTCCGGCGGATCATACCTTCAAATGGGAAATCAGGCCATTATCAAATTACTCTCTAAGAAAGGCAAAGACCCCCAGGACCAAGGCTCCTATAGACCAATTTCACTGCTGAATCTGGATGTCAAAATCTTATCTAAGATCATTGCCACCAGACTCGCTGCCATCATCCCCTCACTGATCCACCCAGCCCAATCTGGCTTTCTAAAAGGCAGGACTGCCACCCTGAACATACGCAAAGTCATGCTGGCCTTAGAACATGCTAAATATAACCCAAGCGGAAACTACACCATCATCACGTTAGATGCGGAGAAAGCCTTCAATAATGTCAGCTTCGAATAGCTATCCTTGGCAATGTCAAAAATGGGATTCACAGGCCCCTTCTGCCATCTCATCAATACCATGTATACAGCCCCTGCAGCTAGGCTGGTGGCAGCAGGCCTACTCACAGAGAATTTCCGCCTCCATAAAGGAACGCGGCAAGGTTGTCCATTGTCTCCGCTCCTTTTCAACATTGCACTTGAACCTTTATCCAGTTATCTAGCCCAATCAGGCCCACTTCATGGCATCAAAATTGGTAAACACGACCTGCGCACATCCCTTTTTGCGAATGATGTTCTTATATTCTCATCCGACCCCTCCTCCGACATGCCCACTATCAAAAAGATTTTCGATTAATTTAGATCCTGCTCAGGCCTACGTATCAATTATAGCAAGAGTGAAATCCTCCCTATAGGTACCCTCTCCAATCCACCCTGGGCTCAACACTCCATCTTTTCAGTAGCCAAATCCCACATCACCTATCTAGGAATCAAAATAGGAAAACTACCCTCCTCTTTGAACCTCCTTAACTACCCCCCACTGATCTCTAAAAATCTAAAATATCTCAGAAACTGGCTAACTGGATGGATCTGCCCCTCTCGCTCCTGGGAGGATGTCATCTGGTAAAAATGATTAGTTTTGCAAGACTGCTATACCCGATGCAAACTATTCCTCTACTCTTGCAACACAAAGATATCAAACTTCTAAATTCAGCCATTTCAAAATTCCTATGGCAAAACAAAAGACCACGTACAGCTTTAAAAACATTGAGTCTTCCCAGACGCGAAGGGGGAATTAGTCTCCCAAATGTTAGGACTTATAACTTAGCATGCTTATTAAGAACCTGGACTGGATAACACGTTCCTCCCGCTACTCCAATTATCACATGGAAACTGAAATGGCTCACCCCTACTCCTTAGTGGCCCTTCTCCACTGCAAATGGAAATCAGTCCCCCCTCCACACCAACACAACCTCCTCCTGAGAGACACAGCTAAAGCATGGAGAGAAGCCCGGAAACTCCTCAAACTGTCTCCCTTCATGTCTAGCCACCTACCAATTCAAGGGAATCCTTGCTTCCCCCTGGGCTGGATCATAAACCCTTCACCATCTGGCAGGAAAAAGGCCTTACAAAACTTTCTTCCCTATGTGACACGAAAACAGGACGTCCTCTCCCCTTCTCAACCATTGCGGAATCTTCCTCTCTTCCCCAAGCCCATGCTTTCCACTATGGTCAATGCATCGCATTCTTAAAGGCCACATGCAAAGAGGAAAACAAGAGGTTTAAACCTATTATTTCGGACCGAATGCTCCTGGACGACTCCTATAAAATTTCTGAAATCTACCAACCTCTCCTACGAGAGACCATCCCCCCTTTGACTTCCTCATCTGTAGCAAACTGGAAAAAAGACTTCCCGGATCCGGACTTGGTGCACAAAATTCTACAAGGCCTTAACAAAATACATCAACTGATCCCCAATGAAATATGGAGAGAAACTCAATTAAAGATCACACATCGAGCCCACATACCTTTCTTATCCTCCAAAACAGATCAGAGCAAAGCCTTCTGTCCCCTCTGCCACCATCCGAGACCATCCCTGACACATCGCTTCTGGACTTGTTCCTCCATATCCATATTCTGGGACCAAGTCCTATCTTACATTTTTGAAGTTACCCTACTAAAGCTACCTAAGGACCCACTGCTGCTCATCTTCGGTCACTGGGACCCCCAACTGCTGCCATGGTCTCAAACTACCAATACGAATACCAGTGGAATCCCCAATGAGCCCTTCTCTCACAAAAACTGGTCCTTGATCTGTCTCCTACTTGCACGGAGAACTATACTGAAATACTGGACTTCTTCTCACTCTCCTACCATTGCTCAAATCAAACGGGAGCTCCTTCTCCTACTGTTTAAGGATCGTCTCAACACCGATTTCAAACATGACAAATCCTGCTCTCGCTTCTTTTCCAGATGGCAAACCTTTATGCTTTCAGCTCTCTCCCCAGAGGAACAAGCCAACCTCAATCAATTTACCTTGTCATACTATAGAACTTTACCCTAGAATCTAGAGGACACGGACTCTCCCAATGGAAAACCCAAAACAAATGGTCTCTAGCTCCTTCCGGCTTCGGCCTGCAACACGAGTCTCTCTACAGGTTGTCTACTTGACTACTCCATCCATCTCTACCAACAGTGTGCAGAAACCCACCTTAAACGGCATGGGGTTAGATTTGTTCTTTCTATGCTGCACTGTAACTTTATCTTACAGGTCATCTCCCCATCCTGTGACTGAACAGTGAAATGAAAAGCAGCACAATAATTAGTTTATCTATCTGTCATTCTGCTCTCCTCCTACCAGAATGCTGCTTGCACTGAAGCACAACTGAATAGCTCATTGTGCTGCTTCTCCCTCCCCTTCTCTAAATCCTGCTGTGGGAATGCAAGAGGCTTGTGCCAACTCAAATTCAGATATGCAAGAATAAATACAAAGGTGCATTATTGTGTGTCATTTAAATTTGCCTGGAGTTCAGCTTTAAAGTGGTTGTAAAGGTAAATGTTTTTTTCCCTTAGAGCATTTGTAAAGGAAAAAACCCCAAAAAGTCATCCTTACCTGCTCTGTGCAATAGGTCTGCACAGAGCAGCCCTGATCCTCTTCTTCTCGGGTCCCTGCCAGTGCACTGGGCCCCTCCCCCTTTGCCAAGTGCCCATATAGTAAGCCCATGGCTACAGGTGCTGCATCTCAGCCAATGAGAAGGGGAAAAAGCCTCAGCTCTCCTGCACATCGCTGGATCAATATCGGGCTTAGGTAAGTATTAGGGGGGCTGACAGGAGGTGCATACTGAAGGTTGTTTACCTTCATGAATAGAATGCATGAAGGTAGAAAAACTATAGCCTTTATAACCACCTTATTTATACTTTGCATTAAGGTAAAAAAAAACTTCTGTGTACAGCTCCCCCCAGCCTCTCCCAAATACTTACCTGAGCCTGATCTTGACCCACCGCTGTGTCCGTGAGCCCGAGAGCAGTGGCTCTTTTCTCAATGGATATGGAGGCAGCAGTGGGAGCCATTGGCTCCTGCTGCTGTCAAACACAGGCAGTGAAGAGGAAGCGGGGGTGGGGCCGAGCCGTACTCTGTGTGTCTATGGACACACAAAGCGCGACAAAGGCATTGAGCCTGCACAAGTGCCCCCATAACAAGTGGCTTGCTTTGGAGGCACTCAGCAGGAATGAGGAGCCAGGAGCAGCAGCAGGGGACCCCAGAAAAGGAGGATTGGGGCTGCACTGTGCAAAACCATTGCACAGAGCAGGTAAGTATGACATGTTTGCTATTAAAAAAAAAAAAAAAGATTACGATCACTTTAAGATCAGTTAGGATCACACTGTAGTGGTGTAGTGGTTGTTAGTATATATACATGTGTCAAAAACTAAAATTTAAAACCAGACATGAAGGAAAATTACAAAGTGTTATATTTTCTACTATAAGAGTAATGAACAGTAATGTGATGTTTGTACACAGGAATATTATGCACTTTTACTGTATGTGATGTTATCATTCCTTTAAATATAAAGTAGTAAAAAACAAAATAAAGACAACAAATAATTCTCAACTGCAATGGACAAATCAATCCATCAAAAGAAAACAATTTTGCCATGAAACTTAATCACTAAAGGTCATGTCGGGGAATGAGGAACAGATTAAATTAGCATAGTATTAGATATGGAAAATGATTTCTGTCAAAATCATCTTTACCACAATTATAATATGTTAATTAAGTATTTCATTAAGGAAGCTGATTATGGTTCACAGATGAAATCATGCAGACGAAGACACCTGGAAGGAAGCAGGAGAGCCTGAAGCATCATTCACTCATTCCTTTCCTCCACATACAACTTTTGTGATCCCTTACTGTTTCTCAGTTACATGCAATTATTTTATGGGCATTAGAGACTGCTATTTGTTCACAGAACTTGCATGTGTTATATGCACTGCGGATAGCATTTAGAGTGTGGTCAGGCAGTTTTTATTTTTAAATACACCCTTCTCAGTTAACATTTAAAACCTGAAAAATGAATATTAGCTTTCAGCACCTGCAGTTAAATCCGTTGTAAACCACTGGACGTTTTTTTTTTCTTTACCCTGCAACGTAAAGGCATAATGTGCTAGTATGCATCGGTAGAAAAAGGAATGTGAATGTAAGATCCAAGGAAATGTAGGGGTACACTGTAGTGATGAGGGAATGAAGGGGAGAGGGAGGTGAAGGGAAAGGGGAAGGGAGGGAAAAGGGAAGGGAGAGGGGGTGACAGTGGGGGGAGTGGGGGAGTGGGATAATGTGTAGATACTGTGATGTATAAGTCCCGCCAGAGATAGATAAAAGGAGACCAAGAGAAAGGGGGAGCAATGGGCAATGAGGTAAGAAGGTGACACCAGGGAAGGTGTGAAGAATTGTGATTTAATATGGTGTACTTACAAGCAACCCAGCTGAGTCTAGGAAAAGGCCAGGGGTGGCAAGAAAGGGTATTATCTAGTTGGAAAAGTATAAGCCATAGTGAATATCTGTTTCGATTAGTAGGAAATATAGATTAGATACACGCTGCAGCGATGAGATTAATTCAATGGTAGCTGTACTTTTAAGCGGTATAAAGGTACATAGATAGATAGATAGATAGATAGATAGATAGATAGATAGATAGATAGATAGATAGATAGATAGATAGATAGATAGATAGACAGACTTTATTGTCATTGTATACATACAACAAAATTTTTCTGGATACTCTTTACTCTTTATATATTGGTCATCTTATATATTAGGGGACCAAATATATGTTAAAGATATACAGATCATCTGTCCCCACTTTGAAAAAAGGTGGGGAGAAAATATATAGACGGTAACAGGTAATTACAATCAGTAGATACCCTGCATGAAAAGCATGACTAATCAAATGCAGCGAAACTTAAAAAAAGAAAAAAAGGGGAAGAAAAAAGTCAAGCCCAAAAAGATAGTGGGAAAGTACTTGATTCAATTAATTACCTCGTAGGGAGAGATGTGTCAGTGTGGCAAGCCCATCCAGTGTCTGACATTGTGAGTGAGAGGGGGTGCTTATATGTGTGCACACGCCGTGCACGTGATATCCCACGTCACATGATGCGGGGAAGTGAACGGTGCGATACACACACAGAACTAGGTGAGCGCTGGGTAGAAAACTACCCTACCCATAGAGCACCGCAGCCCGTGAGCGGATGTGGGAAGGCACTGGAGCAGCTGACATGCCCCAAGTAGTGGGCGCGTATCTATCCTCCATCTCTGCTCATAGGGCAGCGGATAGTACATATAAAAGTGAAAAAAGAGAAGGTTGTGAAGGAAGTGTGTGAAAAAAATGAAATAGGATTTATAGTTAGGAAGCATCATCAGACACCAAGACCTATCTCTCCACTCCTCAACTCACCCCCTCGATCTCCTCACGGATCTCAAACTTACTGAATGACATCTCAGTATGGATGTCACACCACTTTCTCAAACGCAATCTTTCTAAAACTGAGCTTGTAATATTTCCTCCTTCCCGGTCCCCCCCCATGACTTTACCATTAAGATCAACAGCACAACCATTGGTCCCTCCACATATGCCAGGGTGCTGGGTGTCATCCTTGATTCTGACCTCTCCTTCAGCCCCCACATCCAATCACTGGCTAAATCCTGCCGCCTTAACCTCCACAACATCTCCAGAATTGGACCCTTCTTGACTAATGACACCACAAAGCAACTTATTCACTCCTTGATTATTTCCTGCCTTGACTACTGCAATCTCTCCTTAATGGCCTGCCCTTACACAGGCTATCCCCCCTTCAGTCTATTATGAATGTTGCTGCTAGACTAATACACCTCACTAATTGATCCATGACTGCTGCCCCTCTCTGCCAATCCCTTCACTGGCTTTCCCTACACCACCGTATAAAATTCAAAATGCTAACCACAACATACAAGGCCATCCACAACATCACCCCCAGTTACATCACCAACCTCATCTGCAGTTATCGCCCAAATCGTCCCCTCCGCTCCTCCCAGGACCTCCAGCTCTCTACCTCCCTTGTTACCTCCTCTCATGCTTGTCTTCAGGACTTCTCCAGAGCCTCTCCCATCCTCTGAAATTCCCTGCCCCTGTATATCCGATCAGCCCCTAACCTGCCCACCTTTAGGAGATCCCTGAAAACTCACTTATTCAGGGAAACCTATCCCACACCCACCTAACAACCCCATCAAATAATTCCCCGTAACTATTATCTTTTGTACCACCACCCCTCCCTTTAGAATGTAAGCTCTACTAGCAGGGCCATCCTGTCCCTTCTGTATTGTAATGTAATTGTGCTGTCCCCCCTCTACATTGTAAAGCCCTGCGTAAACTGTTGGCGCTATATAAATCGTTAATAATAATAATAATAATAATAATAAGTACGTTGTATATGCATATTTCTTATGCAGGTTAGTCAGCATGGTTGTTAGGAGGGAGCACTTTTTAAAATAGTTAGGTTTAGGGTGGAATTCTACTTTAACCACTTCAAGACGAGACTGTTTCACCCTCTTCCTGCTGTTTTATCATGGTTATGTGATAGTTTACATTTTTGGGGTTGTAGTAGAGATGTGCAAAGAAAGATCACACAAAAACTTTTTGGTTTAACATGTAATTAAGAAATGACAGATATTGATAACAAATTAATAATATTAGAAAATATAACAATAATACTTAACTATAGATGCTTTTTCAGCACGAAGTCCTGCTCACTTTTATACAACATGGCACAGATGATCAGACCTAGGTGCATGCTTGCCCTGGTAGAGAATAAATATTCCAAATTTTTAGCTGTATTATATAAAGGACTTGTATGTAAAGAAAATGACCAACTCCCCTTGCAAGCAACATGACCTTTTAAGGACTTGGTCAGTTTGTAATGACATTCCTTTGGTATGAAGTCAGCTAAGGTAACCGGGATATTGGAGGCTTTCTTAGATATTGTAAGACAACTTTAATAAGGTAATATGAAAATTTACCGCCACTCCACCCCCTGGCTCACAAATATCATAAAGCAATACCTCCAACTGTACTTATTGTAAAGGCAACATATCAACATTGGAAGGAAGGTACCTAGTTATTTTACATTCTTCCACCCCTTCCATGGTTAAATTTATCTCAAATGAGATATAAGGGGTCTAAAGTGTATCTATCTACTTTCCCTATCTGATTTACCTACATAGAAAATCTAATTCGGCTATATAAGGACTGAAAAATGTAAAGAAAATTCAATAATATATAAAAAACTACATGTTGGACCAACAAAAAACACAAACTTTCTCGTTCAAGAATTCAAAAGCAGATATGAACACCCAACTTTCATTTTCAAGAGTTTAGAAGCATAGAAGCTTGTCAAAGTCCTCCATATCTGGTGATGGACGGCAGAGCTTTAGACATCCAGTGACCAGATGGCAGCTGCAACACATCATTTGCAACCCTGTAGAACAAAGTCTATTTTATCCAGTGGACTATTGCAGTTCAAAATCAAAAGCCATAAATGTGCAGGCACTTGACCATCATGGTAGATGGAACTTTGGCTTATTTGTACAGACAGTTCTAATACTTGACCATCAGAGCAGATGGAACAGTTCAGGTATTTTACCATCAGAGCAGATGGAGCTTACACAAACAGTTCAGCTGCTAATAATTTGCAAAGTCTTTATAGATGGATGCTGCAGTCAAAAGCATTTGTCTCCTCCTTCAACATGCTTATGGTTGACGTCAAGGCAGGTGTTACTCAGATTGTTAGTCCAACATTTCATAATTAACAACAATGCCCATATAACCCATTATAGATTTCTGAACAGGTAAATCAATGATCACTAGTAAAAGAACATTTAGCTATCTACGTTAAAGGTGAAATATTGTTACAGGGACAATTACCCATCTACCATCCGAAGTCTACACTATTCTGTATCTAAACTAAACTGTCTCAAACTGTAGGCCCGACTTAACAGTATAACAATACCAAATATGTGTGTTTTCTTTGTGTACACTGGTCTCCTCCTACACTCTAAAGATATTCTGGCAGACTAACTGGCTCTTTTCTACTCTGGTCCAAGTATGTGCCTACAAATTGGCCATACATATGTGTCACCACCTGGGAACCTATTTCATAATGATTTACCAAGAACATTTTATGAAAACTCAATCAAGTGTATCAAAAGTGGTGGCCAAAAGAACGCTGAGTGTTAGATATGACCGACTGTATAAATACTAGAAATCCTCATCTTGAAGGACTTACTTTTAAAAATTGCATCCATTGCAATAACATGATTATCTTTGATTAGGATTTTGATATTAACCAAAACCAACGATTATGAATGAATTCCTTAATTGACAAAAGGATTAGCTTAAATTCAAACTGTCATTCATGTTGAAAAATGTACTTCAAATCAAACACCAGTTATGTGTAAAACCCCAAGTTCAAACCAGATAAAGTTTTACTTACAGTATATCACCCTTTCTATCCCTGTACTGTGCGCATCCTGTGGATTCTATTTTTCACTCAGCCAGTGGTTCTGCATTACAGTTCCACTACAGTGACTATGGCAGAATGTACCAAAGTACATTGGCTGCCATAATCTAACTTGAGCACACACAGGAGAGGACAATACAGGAAGATGTACAACAACATTTTTAGTGTAAATGTTTAGGTTTCTTACACCCTTTAAAGCATTACAAATAAGTAAACAATCCCAGATGTGAAAATAATATTAACATTAATCAAACACACATTTCTTGTTCCTCTCTTGTTGTTTTATATTCAACTTACGGTAATTAGAAAAAAATCTCGAATAGCCATCATGCGGCATTCAAGCTTATTAGCTGCTCTTAAAATTGGCTCTAACAAAAACTTTCACTCCATTCACATATTATATAAAAATAACAAAAACAATAAAACAAAACAGATTATCCACGGAAGTTTTAATCTAAGTCTAAGTCTAAGTTTAATCTAAGTAAAAACGTAAAAACCATTAGTGTTATATTCTAGATTAATAACACTTTATTACACTTTATTACAATCACCAATAAGAACAATACAAACTAGATATACGTGTTCATCTCCAGTGTAATCATTTACTAATGTCCCTTCTTATGCTCTTAAGTAAAAATATTCTAAGCTTGGTCTTTACTAGCCAACTAATTTGGGCAAATGACTGCCATTAAGAAGGTACGACAAGGTTTTGTCGGTGGGTGATACTTAAGTTATATAGTAAAAACTAACAATTTCAGCTAACATTTTATTTTGCAAAATAATTAAATATTTCCTTTTGCCTAATTAAAAATCACCCACATTTGAACATCACATGCTACATGTTATATAACTAATTTCTTAGATCAAAAATTAACACATCGCTCTGCTTTATAGACTATAAGCTCTTTCTCTCTCTCATGTAAAGGAGGGGTCATTTACTGCAGCAGGTTCTTGCACAGAGGATATGTCCACTGTATTTTAAGGGCGGATTAAGGGGGGTCACAAAGACATAGACATCCTAAAGCTGCAGCTCTGCACAAAATTATTTAACAGCTAACAAAGCAAACCGAATATTGGCATGCATTAAAAAAAGGATTAACTCCAGGGATAAAGTGATAATTCTCCCACTCTACAAGACTCTGGTCCGCCGCACCTGGAGTATGCTATCCAGTTTTGGGCACCAGTCCTCAGGAAGGATGTACTGGAAATGGAGCGAGTACAAAGAAGGGCGACAAAGCTAATAAACGGTCTGAAAGATTACGAGCACTGAACTTACTCTCTTTGGAGACGAGACACTTGAGAGGGGATGTGATTTCAATTTACAAATACCATACTGGTGACCCCACAATAGGGATAAAACTTTTTAGCAGAAGGGAGTTTAACAAGACACATGGCCACTCATTAAAATTAGAAGAAAAGAGGTTTAACCTTAAACTACATAGAGGGTTCTTTACTGTAAGAGCGGCAAGGATGTGTAAATCCCTTCCACAGGAGGTGGTTTCAGCGGGGGGCATCGATAGTTTAAAAAAACTATTAGATAAAACCCGGAACAACAGCAACATACAGGGATATACAATGTAATACTGACATATAATCACACACATAGGTTGGACTTGATGGACTTGTATCTTTTTTCAACCTCACCAACTATGTAACTATGTAACTATGAAGTTTACCTGAAGGACGAAGGTTTGCTGTATAGGCAAAAGATGTTATTGCCTATCGCATCTAATGACCACTGGTTAAAGAGCAGGTGGAAGAAAATCTTTCCACACTAAAAACAGAAAATATATGTATGTATATAGCTCCCATATACAACCGTATAGCTGCAATTCAAAAATATATGCATGTGCGGTAGAATAGGAATAGTGCACAGCGTCAAACAAAACCAGCGGCGGTCAAACATCCCAAAAATCACCCACCAAATTGAGGAAAAAAGGAAAAAAAAATTAAATATTTAAACAAAACCTGTCTCCAAATACTACCATCTTCTCCTCAACCACCCCCACTATAGGGGGTACAATCTATAAACACATTTTAAATAATGAAAACATAGAAGTGGTTATAGATATATGTATACTAGCAAGACATAATGTGCTCCAGTGTGGGTAACTAAAACACATCATAACAAACCTCTGAGGGCTTCACAGAACAGCTGTATCTATACTGAGATTAAATTAAACACTGGTGGACTTTATTTACTAATTAGGTGACTCCTGAAGGCAATTGGTTCCACTAGATTTTAGTTAAGGGTATCAGAATAAAGGGGGCTGAATACAAACGCACACCACACTTTTCAGATTTTTATTTGTACCATAAACCATTTATCATTTTTCTTCCACTTCACAATTATGTGCCACTTTGTGTTGGTCTACCACATAAAATCCCAATAAAATACATTTACGTTTTTGGTTGTAACATTATAAAATTTGGAAAATTTCAAGGGGTATGAATACTTTTTCAAGACATTGTACATCAGTTCCTTAGAGGAAATCTGTAAAGCTCATGGAATCATTCAATCCCAGAGGTTTAGTGGCCTGTAAATAAAAAATCTATTTTGCCTCCATCTGATGTATCTTTTTATCAAAGTACCCTGTGTGTGAGGAGATGTATCTTTGCTAGGACCTGGAAGTATAAAGAGTCTGTCTTCCACTTATGGGGAGTGGCAAAGTGTTTTGGAATTGGTTTCTCAATGAGATTACATCGGATATCCAAAACATGGTCCTTAATTAATTTCCAAAAATAATTTTCGTCTTACCAACGCAGATGTCACATCCACATGTAAGCAGATATACTACTCCAACGGTGTCACAGTTCACGAAATGTGTTGCCTCGACTGTGGTATCATTTGGTAGATCAGTCATTCTGCCTTGTTTAATGTACTGGCAATAAGAACAATTGCCACACTTGAAGGTGCCACGTGGGAGTGATCCTTTGTTTTTGGAAAAGTGGCATCAATGTATTTTTGCCAAAAAACAACAGGCCCAAATACAGTGATAATTCTTCAGAGGAGAACATGTAACGCTCCCACCCCCAGGTACAGGTTCATGTATGATGGGGCACAAGTAGTCCCCATCGCAACTCCCTGCACCTGGAGGTAATGGGAGCCATTGAAAGTAAATATGTTATGTGTGAGAATGAACATAGGCATGTTCAAAAACTGTTGTAGGGCCATGATTTTACTCTCTTTTCACCTAAAAAGATGGAAGCCGTGTGAACACCTTTATCGTGGGGTATGCTGGAATATAGTGCCTTAACATCAGTTGAGGCTAGAATGGTCTCTGATGGAACATGCATACCCTCTAGGATGTCAAGTGGTGAATCTTGTCCTTTAGATATGTTGGAAGACATTCTACATTAGGGTGAAGGTATTCAGCAATTACATAACTGGCTTTGTGACTTAAAGATACAATCCTGGAAATAATGGGTCTCCCTGGTGGTGCTGTCAACAACTTATGTGTCTTAGGGAGTGCATAGAACATCTGCATTACCAGTGATCTAACTTTTAAAAATTCCTGTTTGGATATGAGGCCCTCCAAATATGCCTTGTCAATAATGCAAAAAAATATTGTCTGAAAATTTAAAATCATAGAAATCGAAATCTTTTGGTACCATGAGGTATTATGTATAATTTTATAGCACATCTCCAAATACCCCTCAGTGGTCATAATGACCACATTTCCCCCTTTGTCAGAGGGTTTCATTACTTTGCCCTGCTTTGACTGCAAGTGATTTAGTGCTTGTCTTTGGGTGGAGGTCAGATTGAAATATCGGGAAGCTGGTCTAATGGATATAATATCCTTCATAGCCCATTCAACTAACAATTTGAGATTTGATTTAGAGATAGTGGGATACTAAAGTGATTTATTTTCATATTCCAGAGGTAATTCCTCTGGATGACTTTCCATGACTGGTTCTTCTATAGCTTGTGACATTTCCTCTGGGTTATTACCCAAATACCCCCTCCTCCTCATGTTCCCCCAAGATTTTAGTGCTTTGTAATCTTGATGTGACCAATTCGGGCCACTATCAATCTTTTCTTGCAATGCATGTTTATTCCAGTAAGATTTGAATTCCAATTTTCTGGCAAAGAGGGTGAGATCTTTGACACATTCAAAATGGTCCAAATTGCTGGAGGGGCAGAAATGTAAGCCTAAACCTAAGACTTCTAATTCATCTTCAGAAAATATAATGGGAGTAAGATTGATGATGTCAAAAAAGTACAATGCATCTGGAAAGTATTTAGTTTTTCCACATTTTGTTATGTTACAGCCTTATTCCAAAATGGATTCAATTCAGTTTTTTTCTCAAAATTCTACAAACAATACCCTATAATGACAACATAAAAAAAGAAGTTTGAAATCTTTGCAAATTTATTAAAAATAAAAAACAAAAAAAAATCCCTTGTACATAAGTATTCACAGCCTTTGCTCAATTCTTTGCTGAAGCACATTTAGCAACAAATAGAGCCTCAAGTCTTTTTTGAGTATGATGCTACAAGCTTGGCACACCTATTTTGGGCAGTTTCACCCAATCTTCTTTGTAGGACCTCTCAAGCTCCATCAAGTTGGATGGGGAGCGTCAGTGCAGAGCCATTTTCAGATCTCTCCAGAGGTGTTCAATCGAGTTCAAGTCTGGGCTCTGACTGGGCCACTTAAGGACATTCACAAAGTTGTCCCATAGACATTCCTTTGTTATCTTGGCTGTGTGCTTAGGGTTATTGTCCTGTTGGAAGATGAACCTTCACCCCAGTCTGAGGTCCAGAGCGTTCTGGAGCAGGTTTTCATCAAGGATGTCTCTGTACATTGCTGCATTCGTCTTTTCCTCAATCCTGACAAGCCTGCCAGTTCCTGCCACTGAAAAATATCCCCACAGCATGATGCTGCCACCACCATGCTTCACTGTAGAGAGGGTATTGGCCAGGTGATGAGCAGTGGCCAGGACATGATGCTTGCAATCCAGGCCAAAGAGTTCAATCTTTGTTTCATCAGACCAGAGAATTTTGTTTCTCATGGTCAAAGTCCTTCAGGTGCCTTTTGGCAAACTCCAGGCGGGTTGTCATGTGCCTTTTACTGAGGAGTGGCTTTCGTCTGGCCACTCTACCATACTGGCTTGATTGGTGGAGTGCTGCAAAGATGGTTGTGCTACTGGAAGGTTCTCCTCTCTCCACAGAGAAACGCTGGAGCTCCGTCAGAGTGACCAGCATGCCCTTGGTCACCTCCCTGACTAAGGCCCTTCTCCCCCAATCACTCAGTTTGGCCGAGCGACCTGCTCTAGGAGGAGTCCTGGTGATTCCAAACTTCTTCCATTAATGGATGATGGAGGCCACTGTGCTTATTGGGACCTTCAATGTTGCAAAACATTTTCTGTACCCTTCCCTAGATCTGTGCCTCAATAGAATCCTATCTCGGCGGTCTACAGACAATTCCTTGGACTTCATGGCTCGGTTTGTGCTCTGACGTGTACTGTTAACTATGGGACCTTATATAGACAGGTGTGTGCCTTTCCAAATCATGCCCAGTCAACTGAATTTACCATAGGTGAACTCCTATCAAGTTGTAGAAACATCTCAAGAATGATCAGTGGAAATAGGATGCAAAGGCTGTGATTTTTTTTCATTTTTTATTTTTAATAAATTTGCAAAGATTTTAAATAAACTTGTTTCACACTGTCATTATGGGGTAATGTTTGTAGAATTTTGAGGAAAATAATAAATTGAATCCATTTTGGAATAAGGCTGTCACGTAACAAAATGTGGAAAAAGTGAAGTGCTGTGAATACTTTCCGGATGCTCTGTATGTGAAGTGCTTAATTAGGCTGCATCAAGTGTAGGTCCAGATGAAATACATTTCCTGATTGGAGGTGACGCCCTTCCCACGCTTCACTTATGACTTCAATCCAGGAACCCAATGTGGAGGTGGACCTGGAATGACGTGACCAAGAGTCTGCGTCACTTATGGTTTCACTGGAGAAGGCACAGCTGATGCTGACATCATTTCTGGTATCTGCACCTGTGCCACCCCAGTCTTTTGGAACTATGTGTGTCCTCAGTAATCCAGGCATGGACAGCACTTGGCCCCATTCTTTCCAGGGCTGGCGCTAATGAGGTGGAGGAAGGAGCCCTCCGGATTGGTCCCTGTCCGGTGTCCGTGGGTGACCGCCAGGGATGACCACCGGGTGGGCTATTTATGTGGGAATGCACACTGTCCCTAATTGGGCTTGCTTTTTATACCACCAATTTATGGAGACTTGTAGCATTGGTTGATTGTTCTTCTATATCCAGGTGAGTGGTGTATACTTCAAAATTGCTGCATGTGAATCTTACTGAAAGGGGCTATCCTTAGCCGTTACAATCTGACTTGGTTTATACTTTTTTCTTTGGTATCAGTCTATTGACACAGTGGTTTGGGTCCATGTGTTTTTTTTTTTGTTTTTTTTACAGTAGGGTTTATATAGGTAAATATCATGAAATTTCAAATATTAAACATTGGGTTCACGTAAACCTAAATTAAAGATATATATCATTTCCTTAGTTACTTTTGTAGGTATTTAAATGATTTATACCTACTATACATATTGTTTACAAGTAGAGTGTATATAGGTCAAATAAATTCTGATAATGAGCTTTAATCGTAAGGTGGAGAAAAGGAAAGAGAAAGAAGAAAAAGGGTTGAAAGGTAGAGGTATGGTCCACAAGGTTGTCCCGCTCGTCAGTTTATTATTCTTTTTAGTTCTCTTTGAAGCCTTAGAATGGGTGTCTCTGTAAGTCATTTAATCTGTTACCATGGCAACAGGACAGAGTCATTGAAGTTTGACAGGAACTGTTGTTTTATCCAAGGATGCCAAAGTTTTTCAAATTTTGGAATTTGATTTTGATCGATGGCTACCATCTTAGCATGGGACATTGTATTATTCATTCTGTGAATTGTTTCTGCTAGTACCAATGTAGGAGATTTCCATGCCTTGGCCACTGTTTGTTTTGCAGCCGTTATTAGTTGGATCATAAGTTTGAATTGAGAGAGTGTTAACCATTCCGGTTTTAGATTAAGTAAAGTTAAATATGGATCTGGTTGTATTATTTTTTTAAATATTTTAGATGCAATCACGAAGACTTCCTTCCAGAAGGTTTGGATTACTGGGCACGTCCACCATATGTGTAAATGTGTGCCTATTTCTGGGCATCCTCGAAAACAAAGAGCTGAGGTATTAGGTGAATATTTTGCCACTCTAGCGGGTACAAGGTACCAGCGAGTTAGGACTTTATAATTTGTCTCCAGTGTTAAGATGTTGGGTGAAGATGTCTTAGATGTGAGCCATATGTTAGACCAGTCCGTGTCTTCTAAAGTTCGTCCCAGGTCCTCCTCCCACCTCTGAACGTAAGAGGGTCTATTAAGATTTGCTACTCCATATAATTGATTATAAAGTGATGAAATTGTACCTTTAGCAAATGGATCTTTTGTACAGATTGATTCAAAAATGGATAATTGGGATAATGGTGTATCCCCCTTTAGGAATGGTGTATAGAAATTTTTGATTTGGAGATATCTAAATATCTCAGAGTTTGGTAGATCATATTTTTCTCTAAGCGATGGGAATGAAAGGAATGATTTAGATGCTATGAAGTCATTTAGTGTCTGAATGCCTGATGTTGTCCAAGCTTTAAAAGAATTTGGGTAGATCCATGCCGGATAAAAGGCCGGATTTCTGATAAAAGAAAGGAGAGGATTGTGTGGAGATTGTAACTGATATTTGGTTTTTAGTTTATCCCAGAGAGATAAGAAGTGTTTAGTTATGGGATTATGAATTTTAAAGCGATCTTTAGGATCAAGTCATAATAAATTTGATATTAATAGAGGGTCATTTTCTGAAGCCTCTATAAATACCCATAATGGGATTTCCTGTTTTGCATGGTATTTGGACAGACTGGCCAAATGTGCTGCTCTGTAGTAGTTAGTAAAATTAGGGTATCCCAGGCCTCCTTTATTTTTGGGAAGATGTAGTGTGTGTATAGGTATACGTGGTTTAGAAGAGCCCCATATAAACGAAGTTGCTCTTTTTTGTACTATTCTCAAAAAATAGGAAGGAATTGGAATAGGGAGGACTCTGAATAGATAAAGCAATTTGGGTAGAATAGTCATTTTGATTGCATTAATCTTCCCTATCCAGGATAAAGGAAGTTGCGACCATTGTTTTATTCGATTTGTGATCTGTCTTAATACAGGAGGATAATTGGTTGAGAATAAGTCAGAATGAGATGCTGTTAAATGAATTCCAAGATATGGGATTGATTTTTCTGCCCATGTGAATGGGAGTGCAGCCCTAGCCGGGATCAATTCCATGTTTGTGAGTGAAATATTAAGCACTAGGCATTTCTTAGGATTAATCATAAGGCCGGATAGGGCTGCAAATCCATCAAGAGCTGGTATTAAGTTAGGACCAGAGACCTGTGGTGATGATAGAAAAAGTAATATATCGTCTGCAAATATACATAATTTGTGTGTAATACCTCCTACTTCAATGCCAGTTATAGTTTGGTTTGTTCTGATGTATTGGGCCATGGGTTCAAGTATAAGGGCAAATAATAAGGGAGATAATGGGCAACCCTGTCGGGTACCTCTTTCGATATTAAAAGGCTTCAGATTTGTATCCAGCATATTTTATATAGGCTTTGGGTTTATTATATAATGCTTTGATCCATGTTAAAAAGTGGGGTCCAAAACCCCATTTTTGTAATGAATATTGCATATATTGCCAGGATACTGTGTCAAATGCCCTCTTAATATCGAGAGATAGAAAACATAAAGGGATTTTCCGTTTTTTAGCAATATGTGCCAATAACACTGCCCTGCGTATATTATTGCCTGCCTGTCTATTTGGCATGAAGCCTACTTGATCTCTATGTATTAATTTTCCTATAATGCTATTGAGGCGTTTTGCTATTATTTTTGCTAATAATTTAATATCGAGGTTTAACAGAGAGATAGGCCGATAATTCACACAGGAAGTATCATCAGAAAGGGGTTTTGGGATCATACAAACAATTGCCATTAGTGTTTCTTGCCGAAAAGAATGTCCATCTAGAAGTTTGTTAAAAGTTTCAGTGAGAATGGGAGAGAGTATTTCTGAGAATGTTTTATAGTATAAAGCCGAGTAGCCGTCTGGGCCTGGTCTTTTGTTAAGTTTTAGGTCTTTTATGGCGTTAGCAACTTCATCTATAGTTATAGGCTCATCCAAACTGCTTTTTTGATTCTGAGATAACTCAGGTAAGATTATTTTTGAGAAGAAGGATTCAGCCTCTGTAGGATTAAATTCATTGTTTGTCTTGTATAAAGTTGCGAGATGTGAGTGAAATTTATGGACTATTTTAACTGGATTACAAGTGTAAACATTTTTTGATAATTTCAAACGTATTGGTTTGAAAGATTTGTTAGTTGAATTTAATGCCCGAGCCAAATATGTACCTGGTTTGTTTGTATTCATGTAGAAATTGTGTTTGGAGCGTTTGAGGGATTTATCAACTGACTCAGTGAGAAATAGATCGTATTCCAATCTAGCTTTTTCCAGATGAGATTTTGTACTCTGAGATGGATTATCTTGGAATGATATGTAGGCTGCATTAAAATTGAGTGTTTGAGCATTATGTCCGGTAAGTACCACGTTGGGTCATGCGCTTTTGGTATGGCTGAGGCTATAGTAGTGTATACTGCATTATGGTCAGACCACGGAATCGGAATTATATCTGATGCAATAATTTCTGGTATCATTCCTATTGTTAGAAAAATATGATCTATTCTGGTGAAGGTTTGATGAGGGTGCGAGAAATAAGTGAATTTCTTTTTCATTGGGTTACTTTCTCTCCATGAATCTACCAGATTGTATTTGGAAAGAAGTTGAGAAAAAGGTAATCTAGAGGTTATTTTGGATGGTGTAAAAGGTGATTTATCTAGAAATGGGAGGAGGACCTGGTTTGAATCCCCACACATTATCACTGTTCCTATTTTGTGTGTATTAATCACTTGTAATATATGTGAGAGGAATGGTGTAGGTTGTTTGTTAGGAGCATAGTAGGAAATCACAGTGATTGCTGTATCCATTATATAACCCATGAGTATCAGGTATCTACCTTCTGGGTCTTTAATTTCTGATGATAAGGTGAATGGTGTGGATCGGTGAAATGCAATTAGAGTTCCCCTTTGCTTGGTACAGGCAGAAGCCGTGTAAATTTGTTGATAAAAAGGAGAAATATATTTTGGAGTAGAATCTTTGGTGAAGTGTGTTTCTTGGAGGCATATTATGTGAGCCTTCTTGTTATGGAAATAACGGAAGGCTTTGGTCCTTTTTTGAGGGACATTTATTCCCTGAACATTCAGGGAAAGTATATTCAGTGGTGCCATGGCAATAGATCAAATAGTTTTGACTTACTTTTTGTTATGCAGATCTGACTGCGCAGATCAACCTGTGTGGACTGAAGAGATGAATAGATAGAAAAGAAACCAGTGAATTCTGGAGTAAAGAGTAAACAAAAAACATATGAGATTAGATGATACATTGTATAAATTATTTTTTTCAAGTAATCACAATTTACCCGTGAAAGAGAATAAATATCTCTCTCAGGGGAATAAGTGCCTTCGTCACACTCCCACATAATATGGTTGGGAGAATGAGGAGGGCTAATGGGGGTACACGGATCTTCCGCTTACAGGAGAGAAGTGCTATGTCAAAAGACATCAAAATGATGTTTCATTAACTGGAGTGCAGAATATAGTTTTTGTTGAAATTATTTATTCCAGGGTGGTTGTATATGGTTAGTCTTGCCCTAGGCTAAATAATTCAGTTAGAAAGGTACTGTTAATAACTTTGGTATTGATGAAGATAGTTTGAATTATTTTGGGATTTTAACCCTTTTAGAGTAAACAATTACATATTTTATTCATATGTAACTGTTTAGATATGTTAACTCATAAAATTGAGGTTGTATTTCTTCAGATTAGAATAAACAAAAACATAATTCTAGGAACTAGTTAGGTAATAATATATTTGTTTTAAGAAAAGAAAGAAAAAGCTTCCATTACTTCTGGATTATTGAACATATTTGTCCTAAAAAGTAATAAATCTATTGTTATTACCTGATAATATATAACTGAACAAGAATTTCCTTATTTCACTTATATATTCTAAGGCTATATGAATCAGAAGTAATAAGAAATATAACTGGAATGTAACATGATCCCACACAGTGTGTGACTATCAGAATGCAGTTACATTCAGTTATAAATACAGGTTTTTTTATAGAGAACCATCTCTTAGTATAATAAATGAAGAGATATCAGGAATTAGGAAGTCAGTCCATTGAATCTTCTTGGTCCATGGATGATGTGGCATAACGGCCTCTTTTGTGAGAATGATGATTCCCATTTTGTTCTGAAATTTTCTGGGTGCTGCCTGAAGGTGAAGATGATGCCATTCTTCTGCGTGTGGGAGTGTTGCTGCTTGTGGGTTCTGTCAGATTTAATTTTAAAAGGGTTTGTTGTAGTTCATCTGCTGATCTGCTTCTGTAAATTGTACCTTGGTAGTTAAATCTGACTGAAAAGGGGAAGCCCCATTGATACATAATGTTGTGGCATTGCAGTTCCAGTAGTTGGGGTTTCATGGATCGTCTTTTAGTAATAGTAAGTTGGGATAGGTCAGCAAAAATTTGATAATTGTGTCCTTGAAAATTAAGTTCCTTTTTTTCTCTTGCAGCAATTTGTATTTGTTCTTTCGTTCTGTAATAATGAAATTTTGTGATTATATCACGTGGGGGTCCATCTTTCTTTTTGGCTGTGAGGGCTCTGTGTACTCTGTCCAGTTCTAAACATTCAATAGGGATATCTGGCTTTAGTTCTTGTAATAGAGCAGTAATAGTAGATTGCAGGTCTGTCACAGTTTCAGGTATTCCCCTTATGCGCAAGTTTGAACGTCTGGCTCTATTTTCGTAATCTTCGAGCTTAGTTTGAAGTATTAAATTCTCTTTTTTTAATTGTTCCAATTCTGTTATATTTTCTTGGGTTGTAATTTCAATTTCATCCATTTTTATTTCTAAGGCTGCGGTGCGGTTTCCCAGCTCTCTTATTTCTTTGGTTAGGCTTTTTGTTATTTGGTCTGAGGTTTGTTTTAAAGCCTTATGAAGCATCTTTTCAAATTGTAATAATATTTCTGGGGATACTGAGGAGGCTTGTGGAGAAGTTTGTGAGAGGATTTGTTCTGTATCTGACTCAAATGGAGAGTCTTGCTGTGACATTTTCTGTCTGTGAGAGCGCCCTGATGCTGTATTTTGTGAGGTGACTGGAGCTGCTTCAGTTGCAGTGAGTGCCTGTGAGCTCTTTCTGAGGTGATTTTTATTTCTGCCACGGTTTCCTCCCAGTACCATATTTCCTGCCCAAACTTTCACAGTTTGTTCCCTGGGGCAAAAAGGTTCAAATGGATACCTTTTGAGCCTGCAGGCTCCGCTTTGTCCTTCTCTTCTCTCCTCAGCGGTGTGGAGCTCTAACAATGCATGTCTGCTCCGCTAGGCTCTGCCTCCTGCCCCCGGGTCCATGTGTTTTTTTTTGCCTTTTTGTTTTTTCTGTTTTGATATTTGAGACACCTTCAACTGGTTTTGTTTGATGCTGTGCATTGTTTCTTTTGTTCCGCACACGCATATATTTTTGAATTGCAGTTATGCAGTTGTATATAGGAGATAGGTATATACATACATTTATTTTCTGTTTTCAGTGTGGAACAATTTTCTTCCACCTGTGCTTTAACCAGTGGTCATTGGAGGCAATAACATATTTTGCCTATACGGCAATCCTTCATCCATCAGGTAAACTTCATAATGATAACACCAATAATATTTGTTTTAAATCTTTTCCAAGCATGTTAAATAGCTTTTTTTTTTTTTTCTTTACCAATTAAGGGGAGTGGTTAATTGCTCACAGGTGCTTGAGGCCTATATAACCTGGTGTAGGACTCATACTGAGCCTGCTCATTCGTGGGGCTGTTGGAACTCTGTGTAAGTGGAACCAGTCTAAGTGGTGAGTTAAAACCAGAGGGGGGGGACCTTGAGTGGAGAGGGAAAAAGTCTTGCTTTTTGATTGCTGGGTTGCATTTTTGGGGCTTTTCCTTTTAGCTTTTCTATCACCTTTTTCTGTCATTTTTTAAATAGCTTTTTTTTTCTTTACCAATTAAGGGGAGTGGTTAATTGCTCACAGGTGCTTGAGGCCTATATAACCTGGTGTAGGACTCATACTGAGCCTGCTCATTCGTGAGGCTGTTGGAACTCTGTGTAAGTGGAACCAGTCTAAGTGGTGAGTTAAAACCAGAGGGGGGGACCTTGAGTGGAGAGGGAAAAAGTCTTGCTTTTTGATTGCTGGGTTGCATTTTTGGGGCTTTTTCTTTTAGCCTTTCTATCACCTTTTTCTGTCATTTTTTTAAATAGCTTTTTTTTTTTTTCTTTACCAATTAAGGGGAGTGGTTAATTGCTCACAGGTGCTTGAGGTCTATATAACCTGGTGTAGGACTCATACTGAGCCTGCTCATTCGTGAGGCTGTTGGAACTCTGTGTAAGTGGAACTGGTCTAAGTGATGAGTTAAAACCAGAATTTAAAACAGGAGGTTATAACAGGGGTCATAGTACCTGTGTAGTGGGAGTACCTGAGTGTTGTCTGAGTAGTGTGTGGATCGTTAGTACTTGTGTATTGTGTACTGTATACTTGTGTATTGCGAGTGCACGTAGGTCTGCGAGTGCACGTAGGTCTGCGAGTGCAAGTAGGTCTGCACGTAGGTCTGCGAGTGCACGTAGGTCTGCGAGTGCATGTAGGTCTGCGAGTGGTCTGCGAGTTCACGTAGGTCTGTGAGTGCACGTAGGTCTGTGAGTGGTCTGTGAGTGCACGTAGGTCTGTGAGTGCACGTAGATCTGCGAGCGCACATAGGTCTGCAAACGCACGTAGGTCTGCGAGTGGCCTGCGAGTGCACATAGGTCTGCGAGTGCACATAGGTCTGCGAGTGCACGTAGTTCTGCGAGCGCATGTAGGTCTGTGAGTGGCCTGCAAGTGCACGTAGGTCTGCGAGTGCACGTAGGTCTGCGAGTGGCCTGCAAGTGCACGTAGGCCTCCGGGTGCACGTAGGTCTGCGAGTGGCCTGTGAGTGGCCTGCGAGTGCACGTAGGTCTGCGAGTGGCCTGCGAGTGGCCTGCGAGTGCACGTAGGTCTGCGAGTGGCCTGCGAGTGCACGTAGGTCTGCAACTGTTCTGCGAGTGCACGTAGGTCTGCAAGTGCACGTAGGTCTGCAACTGTTCTGCGAGTGCACGTAGGTCTGCAACTGTTCTGCGAGTGCACGTAGGTCTGCGAGTACCTGTGTATTGTCTTGTTGTGTACCTGTGTATTGTCTTAAGTATTAGTGCCAGGAAGCTAGCTGTTAGGTAATTTGGACAGGGTATAATCCCCAATCCTCACTAAATTTAATAGGTACGATGCCCGGCGGGTGTGGAGAGGCGACTCTTTGTACATCTTGCTGCATGTATGCGTTCCTTGATCATCCGATCGAGGGCGTATACTGCTGTGCAAAATATAAGCACATTGTTTCCCTGGAAGCCCAGGTTCTGAATCTGGGGAAGCAACTGTCAGCACTGAGAAGTCCCTCCATACTAAAGGAGAGCCAGGAACGTACACGGCAGGGGCCGGCAGGGGCCAGCACAGAGGCGGGTGAAGACAAAGAGGTGCAGGCACTAGCAAAGAGTAGATGGGTGACAGTCAGGAAGGGTAGAGGGAGAAGTGCCAGGGAGGCCGATCCAGGACTGGAGCATCCCAATAAGCACGCTCCATTGAGTGACATTGGTGAAACCAGTCAGGGACCAGCACTGCTGGAGCTGAGGGACTCTCCTAGCTGCCGGGGGAAGAACTCCTCCAGTGAGAGTGGGGGGGCAGCGAAGGGAAAGGAAAGACAGTTTCTGGTGGTAGGAGACTCAATTCTTAGAAGGACAGAGAGGGCAATCTGTAACCAAAACCTGAAGCGCCAAACAGTATGTTGTCTACCGGGTGCTCGGGTTCAGCACATCACGGATCTTGTGGACAGATTACTGGGAGGGGCTGGGGAAGACCCAGCTGTCATGGTGCACGTTGGCACCAATGACAAAGTCAGAGGCAGATGGAGTGTCCTAAAGAACGATTTTTGGGACTTAGGAGCTAAATTGAGGAAAAGGACCTCCAAGGTAGTATTCTAAGGAATACTACCAGTACATCGAGCCACACCAGAAAGGCAGAGGGAGATTAGGGAAGTAAACAAGTGGCTGAAGAGCTGGTGTAGTAAGGAGGGGTTTGGGTTACTGGAGGACTGGGCCGACTTCTCAGTCGATAACCGGTACTAAAGAAGGGACGGACTGCACCTAAATAAGGAGGGTGCAGATCTGCTGGGAATGAAGATGGCCAAAAAGTTAGAGGGGTTTTTAAACTAGGCGATGGGGGGAGGGTCCAGAGGTAGAGATAGTCAGCGCAGAAGATATTCCAGAGGGTAGTATTGGGGGCATTAGTGGTAGGTTGACCAAAGCACAAAAACACAAGGTAAGTATAGTAGCAAGTCCTAGTTGCAATCTGGAAACAACCAATACGAGGACAATATGTGACCGGTCTAAACTATGTGGCATGTTCACCAATGCCAGGAGCATGGCGGACAAGATGGGTGAACTAGGGATACTGTTGTACGAGGAGGACTTGGATTTTGTGGGAATTTCAGAGACCTGGTTCAACAGCTCTCATGATTGGCTGGCAAACATTCAAGGGTATACCCTTTACCGCAAGGATAGAAGGGTAAAAAAGGGGGAGGGGTATGCCTATATATCAAGAATAATGTACAAGTGAATGTGAGAGATTACGTCACTGAGGGAGCTAGGGAGGAGGTGGAATCCCTATGGGTAGAGCTCCAAAGGGATGAAGCTAAGGGGAAAATAATACTGGGAGTATGCTATAGGCCCCCTAACCTGAGGGAGGAAGTGGAGACAGATCTCCTATCACAATTTGGATTAGCAGCAAGGATGGGAAGCCTTATCATAATGGGGGATTTTAATTATCCAGACATAGACTGGGCGGAGGGAAACGCGCATTCATTTAAGGCTCACTAATTCTTTAATGTCTTGCAGGACAATTTTATGGGTCAGATGGTAGACGCACCAACTAGAAATAAAACATTACTGGATCTACTGATTACCAACAATACAGACCTGATCACGGATGTGGAAATACAGGGCAATTTAGGTAACAGCGATCACAGGTCAATTCGTTTCAGTATAAATCACACAAATAGGAAACATAAAGGGAATACAAAGACACTGAATTTCAAAAGAGCCAACTTCCCTAAACTACAAACCTTGCTAAAAGGCATAAATTGGGATAAAATATTAGGAACAAAGAACACGGAGGAGAGATAGGTTTGCTTTAAGAGTATATTAAATAAGGGCATTAGCCAATGTATCCCATTGGGTAATAAATTTAAAAGGGCGAACAAAAGTCCTGGATGGCGTAACTCCAATGTAAAAATGCATATAAAAGCAAAGGAGAAGGCCTTCAAAAAATACAAGGTTGAGGGATCATCCTCAGCATTCAGACTTTATAAAGAATGCAGCAAGAAATGTAAGGGTGCAATTAGGATGGCTAAGATAGAACATGAAAGACACATAGCGGAAGAGAGCAAAAAAAATCCCAAGAAATTCTTTAAGTATGTAAACAGTAAAAAAGGGAGGACTGACCATATTGGCCCTATAAAGAATGAGGAAGTTACAAAGGATGGGGAGATGGCAAAGGTATTGAATTTATTCTTCTCCTCAGTCTTCACAAGTGAATTGGGGGGCTTCAGTAACCAAAACTGCAGTGTTTATCCTCCTGACACAACACAGGAAGCACCTCCATGGTTAACAGAGGACAGAATTAAAATTGGATTGAGAAACTTAACATTAATAAATCACCGGGACCAGATGGCGTGCATCCGAGGGTACTTAGGGAACTCAGTGAAGTGATTGCCAGATCGTTGTTCCTAATTTTTACAGACAGTCTACTGACTGGAATAGTACCAGCTGATTGGAAAAAAGCCAATGTAGCAACAATATTTAAAAAGGGCCCAAAATACATCCCTGGGAATTACAGACCAGTTAGCCTAACATCAATAGTATGTAAACTCTTGGAGGGGATGATAAGGGACTATATACAAGATTTTAGTAATGAGAACGGTATCATTAGCAGTAATCAGCATGGATTCATGAAGAATTGTTCTTGCCAAACCAATCTACTAACCTTCTATGAGGAGGTGAGTTGCCATCTAGATAAAGGAAGGCTGTAGACATGGTGTACCTAGATTTTGCAAAAGCATTTGACACAGTTCCCCATAAATGTTTACTGTACAAAATAAGGTCCATTGGCATGGACCATAGGGTGAGTACATGGATTGAAAACTGGCTACAAGGGCGAGTTCAGAGGGTGGTGATAAATGGGGAGTACTCGGAAAGGTCAGGGGTGGGTAGTGGGGTTCCCCAGGGTTCTGTGCTGGGACCAATCCTATTTACTTTGTTCATAAATGACCTGGAGGATGGGATAAACAGTTAAATCTCTGTATTTGCAGACGATACTAAGCTAAGCAGGGCAATAACTTCTCTGCAGGATGTGGAAACCTTGCAAAAAGATCTGAACAAATTAATGGGGTGGGCAACTACATGGCAGATGAGGTTCAATGTAGAAAAATGTAAAATAATGCATTTGGGTGGCAAAAATATGAATGCAATCTATACACTGGGGGGACAACCTCTGGGGGAATCTAAGATGGAAAAGGACCTGGGGGTCCTAGTAGATGATAGGCTCAGCAATGGCATGCAATGCCAAGCTGCTGCTAACAAAGCAAACAGAATATTGGCATGCATTAAAAAGGGGATCAACTCCAGAGATAAAACGATAATTCTCCCACTCTACAAGACTCTGGTCCGGCCGCACCTAGAGTATGCTGTCCAGTTCTGGGCACCAGTCCTCAGGAAGGATGTGCTGGAAATGGAGCGAGTACAGAAAAGGGCAACAAAGCTAATAAAGGGTCTGGAGGATCTTAGTTATGAGGAAAAATAACCAAGAAATAGGAGTTCCTGAAGAAGTGGTGGATTTCTGCGAAACACATTGACCTTATTTCCCTATCTCAACTAAAGCTATGTACTTTTGTAGTGGACAATGACTTTTGGTATTAATATGCAAGCAACTGTACAAAATATGTGTTTTTATATTTTTTACTGGTAGAAATAAAGTTTTGGAATATTTACAACATTGATGTATTGTTGTGTGCACTGGAGGGGTATTTAACCACTTGACATGATGGCCACAGAGCGGACCTGAATTCCTGGGAGGCGTCATATGAGGGCCTCCCCTGTGCACGTGCCCTGTGTGCGCCCTGTAAGGCACGCGCCGAGCGTGCTATGATCACCGAGTCACTAAGACTCGGGTGATCACCGATCCAAGTAAGGGGCTGGTCCCGGCCCCTTACCATGTGATCAGCTGTCAGCCAATGACAGCTGATCACATGATGTAAACAAAAGATCTGTAATCATTTTTTTTCTACTCACGCTGATAGCGTGAGTAGAAAAAAAAAGCCGATCACTGGCTCAGATGCGAGGGACATCGGTCCCGAAGTGGAAGAGGCACATCTGCCTCATCTGTGCCACCTAACAGTGCCCACAGTGCCACCTAACAGTGCCCACAGTGCCACCTATCAGTGCCCACAAGTGCCATCTATCAATGCCCACAGTGCTGTAGGACCGCGCAATTGCCATTCAAAGTGCGTCAGCGCTGAAAGCTGAAAATTGGTCTGGATAGGAGGGGGGTTTAAGTGCCCAGTAAGCAAGTCCTAACGCTTACATTATCGCTACATATTTGAATTAGAATGATACCCTCCATTGACACATACAGGCATTTTCACTGAACAGGAAGTACAGGAGGCTGAAGAAAGGGTGAACAAGAGTTCCTGTGGTTCCAGGAGTGCAGCTGTTTGCAGGGGATGGCTGGGACTGGTGTCTCCCAGGAATATAGTCAGTCAGATGTGCAAATCAGAAAATGCAGGTGGCAGGCAGAGACATGGTCAGCAAACAGGCAAAAGATCTGTCTAGGCAGCAAGCAGAAACATGATCAATAAACAGGCCAGGGTCAGTGCAAGTGGTAGGCAGAGGTAACAATGCACTGATTTGGCACTGATAGGGACACTATTGCTGGCTGCATTGGTCTGATGACAACAGGGACTTATGTAGTGGCAATCAGGAACACTGTTGCTGGCTTACACTGGTCTGGTGACATTGTGGACTAGTCTGGCAGCAATCAGGAACACTGTTGCTGACTAACACTGGTCTGATGGCACTGGGACTAGTGTGGTGACAATCAGGAACACTTTTGCTATCATACACTGATCTGGTGACACTGGGACTGGTGTAGCGGTGATCAGGAAAACTGTTGCTGGTGAATATTATTATTATTATTATTATACGGGTTTTATATAGTGCCAACAGTTTGCGCAGCGCTTTACAACATGAGGGCAGACATTACAGTTACATTACAATTTGGTACAAGAGGAATCAGAGGGCCCTGCTCCTTAGAGCTTGCAATCTAAAAAGGAAGGGTCAATTGATACAAAAGATAATAGCTGTGGGGGGATGAGCTGATGGAGGAAGTAAAACAGTGTTAGTTAGAAGCAGGATAGGCTTCTTTGAAGAGAAGGGTTTTCAGGGATCGCCTAAAGATGGATAGATTAGGGGACAGTCGGACAGATTGGGTTAGGGAGTTCCAAAGGATGGGAGAAGCTGTGGAGAAATCCTGGAGGTGAATATGGGAGGAGGTGACAAGGGAGCTAGAGAGCAGGAGTTCTTGGGATGACCAAAGAGAGCGGCTTGGTTGGTATTTTGGGACTAGGTTAGTGATGTAGCTGGGGGCAGAGTTATGGATGGCTTTGTAAATTATTGTTAGTACTTTGAATTTTATTCGTTGGGTGAGTGGAAGCCAGCGGAGGGATTGGCAGAGAGGGGTGGAGGACACTGAATGGTTGGTAAGGTGGATGAGTCTTACAGCGGCATTCATTAAGGACTGAAAGGGGGATAGTCTATGTAAAGGTAATCCAATGAGGAGGGAGTTGCAGTAGTCAAGGTGAGAGTTAACCAGGGAGTGAATTAGACAGTTCAGAGTCTAAGGTTACCCCTAGCACCCTGGCATGTGGAGACGGACTGATAAATGTGTCATTGATCTTGACAGAGAAGTCAGGGGAGGGGGCAGGTGGGGGAGGAAATATTAAGAGCTCAGTTTTAGATAGATTCAGTTTGAGGAAGTGGTTTGACATCCAGGCTGATATGTCTGTTAGTAGATCAGTAATGCGTGAGGAGATTGATGGGATGAGCTTATATTATATTATATTATGACCAATTTAGGTGAATGGGGATGCTTGTGTGGGGTTCAAGGGGCTAAAGTAGGCAGTGAGGAGATAATACAATGTCCTGTTCCATGTGATTGCTGTGGCCAATCACAGCAATCACAGTAGTACACAGACTTCATGAATGTCCACAGCCATCACATGATACAGGACCAATGACATTGGCCCTGTAGTTCGATCTGTAATCAGCTGTGTGCAAGGGACACAGTGATCACAAATCGCACTACTGCACACACCCCAAGCACGTGCACAAGGCATGCAAGTGGGAGGATCTACAGTTATCTCCTTCAGAAATGACACTTGTTCTGCCCAACTGTTTATATATAGTGGCCAGGTGGGAAGTTTTTCTGTGTGAAAATTCACTATAACTATTATATTTATAAAAGTAATACTTCACTGATATCAATTTTTATACATGATATCCTAACACATACAATACCATGCAAATATTACAGTAAGTACTTTGAACGGGAGATATAGAAATCAAAATGTACATCTATTATCTCTGTACACTAGAAACAAAACAGGAATGGGTCTTATTTCACCTGCACCTTTTATTTCTATCCCCACTGTCACTTTCCTCTGAATTGTGTATGTGGCATTGTTTGTGGCTTTTTTTATAAAATATTTTGTTTCTCCAATGGACATCAAAAGCAGCTACGTTCAATTTATGGACATATAATATCTATGGACTAACTTAGTTTGTGTACTTTAAAGAAAGGTGCAAAAAAGACACATGGTTCACTTTACTGAGCTAACACACCAGGAAAAGGATCCCTATTTAAAAAAAGATAGTGATAGTAATTTTTAGCTGGGTCCAATTAGATTTGAAAATTACAGTCACATGGCTCAATAAAAAATTTGCATCCTTGTATTAATTCCTTGTGAATTGAGCCTGTTGTGTACAGTAACTTAAAAAAAACAGAATCACCATTTAACAACCTGACTCAGGTAAACATTAGCCGGCATGGCTTTTATGTACTGTATAGTACTAAACTGCTGACAGATAGACTATGCTTGATTTCAGTTGGTTACAGTACAGCACTACTCTTTGTACTGTGGTATTAATTAAAAGCCCATGTGTTTATAATTTCCTGTAAAGGACAGGTATGAAAGCTTATTAAAAAGTATTGAGCACTAGATATATCTTGAGTGTCAGGAGTTATTACAAATGATGATCTCTTTCAAGTTCATACTGCAGCTAGTGAGTAAGACATTCCTGTTTTTGGAAGTGCTGTCCATGTACAACCTTAGAAGACATACCAAGAAGAGTGTTTCTTCTACAATTCAGAAAGAGATAATTACTTTTTCAAAATATTTCTTATTAAAATGCCCTTGTTCTAAAAGATTTTTCCACACAGAATAATTCACTGTGAATTAAGTAAAAGTGTCAAGGAGGACTCAGTGTACAGCTATACTCTCATTTTGTGACAGTCATTAATGTAATAATTAATCTCTGTCATTTAACTGTATTACATTTTGTAAGGAGGAAATTGAAGATAGATCTATTTCAGACTAATTCATATTGCACTTTAGTACGTGAGAGCAGGGTGAATCAAATGTCATTTCTTCCCTCAGTAAATTTCATTCTGTCACTTCATAATGAACAAGATTTTTTTGGGGGGGAAATGTCTTCAGCGAGGAAAAACATGCTTATTAGGGAATCTTATTTACAAAATGCAGAATTTCATATTGACAGAGTTATTCAAACTATAGCATTTCTTTCATGTAGTCAAAATACAAGCATACAGTACATTTCACAGGTGGGATGTCTTGAGTAGGGTATTACAATGTATGGAAATGTACCCCTCAGAAGTTCATACTGAAGAAAAAAATACAATGACACAATTATTCATCAAATAGCTTTTTTAGTAATGTTTTACAACTTGGAATAAGTTTACCTTTTGAAAATAAATAACAAATGCACATTTTTTGCAGGTAAAAAAGTGCATTTATCTTTTTTTCTAAGAAGCTTGCAGAGCATTTCACCTCTGATCATGGGTGCAATGTCAGGCATCTGCGGACTCTCAAGATAGCTGTCTGCCCATACCTCCTATATGGGTGGGCAGTTACTTGAGAGCAGGAAGATCAAATAACTACAAGAGCCCTCCTGGGTGCCTTTGCAGTTCAAAGAGAACTACAAGCCATCAGTTGCAATGGCTGATAGTGCTTGTAGTCTATTAATTCACAGGAAACTGTGAATGAATGGCTGCGTGGGTGGAACCCCTCCACTGCCATGCTGTTTTCAAATTGTGACAGGGTGTACAGGGAGAGGATCCCCTGCTTGCTGTTACAGGGAAGGGAGATCAGGGGGAATGGCAGTGCATGCTGAATATGTTACATGTTACACACTAAATACAGGTGTAACATGTAACATGTTCAGAAAGGTGAACTTAGCCTTTAATGCTGAAGTAAAGATCAGAAAACGACTGGCTGTTGTTGATGCATGTGCCATCTTGTTTGTGTCTCAGGGTTTAGTTCCTCTATCACTTCTTCTGCCTTCTACTTATGTATCAGTAAATCCTCTGTATGCTTAGACCAAAAGGAATCAAGTATCCAAGCAGCCAAGCAAATATCACAATATTAAGCACCTATGCCAGAGATAGTTGGCTATGTCATCCCCGCATAGGTTCTCTTCACATCTCTGCATTGTCCAAACGTGGCAAAAATGTGTAATGAACTATGCATGTACTGGTGACATTATCAGGAAAAGCAATAACAGCAATATCTCAGAAAAAAAGGCTTTACTACAAGTTGATAATAACAACAAGTATGTTGTGTAAGCTTTCTGATAAGAGAAAATTTCAATGCTGACTACTTCTGCTTTAAGTTGGATCCTTACTAAAAAAGTAACATCTAAAATGTTAATCGAGTCTAAACGGTATCCTGAAAAAAATTATTTTGTCTTGATTTTTCCATGAAACAATTGTATAGTGCACAGTCTGTTCATTCCTACTAGCTGTATACCTGAGGAATTAGATCTGGTGATGTTACTACCGTGATGCTCACTGTTCCTCTTGCTGAAGAGAAAATAAAGGGGAAGGATCTGTTTGCTTTTGCTTTATTCATTCTTTGGATCTGTGCACCTCTCCTGCTGCTTTTTGAATATCCCCCCCACCAGTCATCAAATCACCAGTCATCCAGGGGATATGCTCTGACATAATGAAACAAAGTCCACCCAAGTGCTACCAAGATGCCGGCCTTCATACACAGACAGGGGAAAAGATTGTGGTGACTAATCTTTTCCCCTTTGCTTGCCCTCATTGGGCACAGAGCTTAGGTCTAATTTAAAACAATAAAAAGTTATACAAGTTATATATTATTTTACAGTTAGAATCACTCATATTAGTATTTTACATCTACAGAAATATGTTTTCAGATTAGGTGCTGATTAACAGTTGTATAACTTTTAGATGAATTTTGAAAAGTTCAAATGTGTAGACCAAGAAATTCCTATATTTTTGTTTACTCCCTAGCAACAAGAAAAAGGAGGTAATTTTCCATTAAAACCATTGTGTTTATGTATTGAAGGATTCCATGCACAAGCTGATCCACTTATCCTATGAGATCTAACGTCTTTCGCTCCATCCTGAGTTTATTTGTAGACTCTAATGCCCCGTGCACACGGTCGGATTTTCCGACAGAAAATGTTCGATGGGAGCTTGTTGTTGGAAATTTTGACCATGTGTAGTCTCCATCGGACATTTTCCATTGTAATTTCCATCACACAAAATTTGAGATCTGTATCTCAAATTTACCGACAACAAAATCCGTTGTCGTAAATTCCGATCGTGTGTACACAATTCCGATGCACAAAGTTCCACGCATGCTCGGAATCAAGCAGAAGAGCTGCACTGGCTATTGAACTTTTCTCAGCTCGTCGTACGTGTTGTACGTCACCGCGTTCTTGACGTTCGGAATTTCCGACAAGATTTGTGTGACCGTGTGTATGCAAGACAAGTTTGAGCCAACATCCGTCGGAAAAAATCCATGGATTTTGTTGTTGGAATGTTCGATTGTGTGTATGGGGCATATGAGTACTGTATGTTTCCAAATGAAGTGAAATGAGTTAGTATTTTTGGCAGAAGTGGATCAGCTTGTACATGGAATGCTTCTATAAATAAACACAAGGATTTTAATGGAGATTGGCTTCCTTTTCCTTCTTGCTTGAGAGTGGACTTGAGACCCCTTTCACACTGGGACGCTTTTCAGGCATTTTAGCACTAAAAATAGCACCTGAAAAGCAACTCTCAAGCCTCCGCAGTGTGAAAGCCCGAGTGCTTTCACACTGGGGGAAAAAAAGTCCTGCAAGCAGCATCTTTGGGGTGGTGGGGGAGCGGTGTATACACCGCTCCTCCATCACCCCTGCCCACTGAAATGAATGGGCAGCGCTGATGAAGTGCCTGCAAAGAGCTTCAGCCGCGCTGCAACACAGGTGCTATTAACCCTTTATTCGGCCACTAGCAGGGGTTAAAAGCACCCGCTAGCGTCCTAAAAGCACCGCTATAACAGCAGTAAAGCACCGCTAAAACTATCAGCGCTTTAACGCTGCTAACGCCTGCTCCGCCCCAGTGTGAAAGGGGTCTTATGGAGCGGGCAGTGACCATAGAAGTCTGCACCCATTGTTGGAAGAATAAGGGGAGGTATGCCTGTAGTGAGACACAATACTTTTCAACGCACATACAGTAGCCTTTTTGTTGTTGGGGGAAAAAAAATGATATATTTATAGTAAATACTATATTTATTACTAAATTTTGTGAAGGCATTTTGCCTTCATGCAAGAGCAAATCAGTTTATTTACCTATAGTGTTCTGTAGAAAGTGAAATACAGTATAATGCAGACTAAATACAAAAATAAAATAAAAATATTTAGCTGTTCTGTTATTATTACTGAAGGTAAGAAATACTGATTTTAGTATTACCATATTCTGGTGAAAGTATTTCCGGTCCAAAATAAGAACTTTATTATTTTACAATCTCTGTCTTGTAAAGAAAATATTCAGCAGAGAGTGTGGCTCCACAGAAGCAGCATAAATTGTTACTAAGGTATGGAGATTTGATGCTGGATCAATTTTGGGTGGATTCAGTCATTGGTAGCCAACGTAATCTACCCCATATAAAATAATTTTATTAACAGCAAAAATCAGAGAAAAACAGAGTTACACACAGTAACCAATCAGCTGTCAGCTTTCTTTGTTCTGACTGAATAATTGATCATTGCTGTACATAACGATTGCTATATGCTTTCTTTCATTGAGACTGTAAATGACTCTCTACATCACTTCATATATATATAGATATATAAATTTATTTATATATATCTATATATATCTATATATATTAGATATATATATCTATATATATCTAGATATATATAAGAAGGCAGGAATGGTGGCCTGAATTTATGGGATGAGTCCGGGGGGGTATTTAAGCAGCCCACTCATTTGTGGTCTTTGTCGGTTCCGGTGTGCGATTCGTTACATCACTGGGCCGACTCTTCCAACTCACTCGGTGTTCGTGATCTGCATGTCTGAACTTCCAGAGGCTTTCGGTTCTCCGTTCGTGTTTTTTTCGTAGGTTAAGTCTTTCTCAACTGTCACAGGTAGGATTCGTACATAATTTCTTAATTTCATGCATCATTGTTTGCCAGGTACCTCCTATCACTGAAACCCCGATACGGAGCTTACTAGTCATCCATTAAGTCTCCGTATGCAGCCTTTTTAGCCTCGTGCAAAACCACAAACTTGTGGCTCAGTTTGTGTGCACAAACACCGAGCCGTTTTTTCATCGGTTTCATTCGTACATTCTCATACTTTGCCACACATAGTCGGCCCATTTCACTTAAAAAACACTGTCTATCATTTCAGTTATTTTAGTTTGCATTACCCTACACTCCTGTCAGTATCCAGTCGCATAAGCGACTCACCGATTCGTCCCTGCTAGTTTTGTCATGTCATCTCATGCCATGCTCCGCAATCCGATTCACTGTCAGTCACAATCGTGGTACACTTGAATCCAATCGCATCTGCGGCACACCGATTCATGACGGCTCGTCCTAGTCATTCCATCTCATTCTATTCCATGCTCCACAGTCCAGTTTGTTGTCATTCTCAATTGCGGCACATCGAGTCGTGTTTCTGTCATTGCAATCATTCCATTAGTCTCATATACCCGTCACAACGATTTGAATCCAGTCGCATCTGCGACACACCAATTTGTGTCAACTCATTCTAGTTATTTCGTCTCGTGAATTCCATGCTCCACAGTCCGGTTCGTTATCAGTCGCAAATTTCGGCACATCGATTCGTGCCTCTGTCATGGCAAATCATTTAATTTATTACATTTCGCATACCCTTCCCCCCATTTGAATCCAGTCGCATCTGCGACGCACCGATTCATGCCGGCTTGTTCTAGTCATTCCGTCTCATACAGTTCCATGCTCCACAGTCCAGTTCATTGTCAGTCAGAACTGCGGCACACCGATTCGTGTTTCTGTCATGGCAAACATTCCATTCATTTCATATACCCATCACTCCGATTCCAACCCAGTCGCATCTGTGACACACCGATTCGTGTCGACTCATTCTAGTCATTCCGTCTCATGCATTCCATGCTCCACAGTCCGGTTCATTATTAGTCGCAAATTCCGGCACACAGATTCATGCCTCTGTCATGGCAAATCATTTCATCTATTACATTTTGGATACCCTTCACCCCGATTCCAATGCAGTCGCATTTGCGACGCACCAATTCGTGTTGGCTCATTCTAGTCATTCTGTCTCATACAGTTCCATGCTCTACAGTCCGGTTTGTTGTCAGTCACAACTGCGGCACACCGATTTGTGTTTCTGTCATGGCAATCATTCCATTTGTCTCATATACCCATCACTCTGATTCAAACCCAGTCGCATCTGCGACACAGTGATTCATGTGGACTTGTTCTAGTCATTCCGTCTCATGCATTCCATGCTCCACAGTCTGGTTCATTATCAGTTGCAAATTGCGGCACACTGATTTGTGCCTCTGTCATGGCAAATCATTTCATTTGTTACATTTTGAATACCCTTCACTCTGATTCTAATTCAGTCGCATCTGCAACGCACTAATTCATGTCGACTCGTGTTAGCCATTGTTATTTCCTGTTCCACAGACAGGTTCGCTATCAGTCGCTATCGCGACACACCGATTCGTACCTCTGTCATGGCAATCATTTTGGTCATTTCATTTCATATACCCCACACGCCGATCCGAGTCCAATCACTTTAGCAGCACTCCAATTTGTGTCGGCTTCATTTCGCTCATTTCATTTCGCCCTCATTTCATTTCGCCCTCATTTCATCCCATGTTCCACAGCTCGGTTCACTGTCAAGTCACAGTTACGGCACCCCAATTCGTGTCACCATCACTTCAATCATTCAGTGGTCTTATTTTTGTACATTGTCTGTCATGTTCTCCTTAGGTTCGGCAGTCACTTCTAGTCGGGTCATTAGTGTATTTTTCATTTATTTTATCATCATATGCTCTACTGTTGTTTGATGCTGGTCACCTCAGCGACGCAACGGATCACTTTTAAATTCAGATCACTGTCATGTCATTGACAGACACCCCTTAGTACGGCTCACCCTACGGTCCAGTTCGAATCCAGTCACACAAGGCACATCGGCCCGCATAGCTTCAGACCAACTGTTCTCAAACCATTTTCCTTCATATTCTATTCATGGTTTCAAATTTGTTTGTTTAACCATCGTTCGCCTCCCGATGTGGTTTCCCTTGCAGTCGCTATAAACGCATCTCAAAGTCACACCACCCGGCCACTCATTTACCTCCTAATGGCATGTAATTAAGCCACGCTCCCTTGTCCATCTGTCATTTCTCCTGTAGGTCAGTCAAGTTCAGGTAGTTCCTTCCTGCACCAGGTTGGACGTTATTCCCCCAGGTTCCAGTCGACTTAGCTTTCAACCTCAAAAACCAGGACTTCGCAACTAGGGTACAAGTCAGCCAGAGCCATGTCACAGGCCGGCAGCGAAGACCTCACATCTGCCCCTCCGTCACCCTCTCCGGTTTCAGAGAGTGGCAGTGTGCAGTTCCTCAGGTAATGGAGCATCCCCAAGTTAACAGTGGAACTAAGGTGCAGGGGCATGCTCTTCCCCGCTACAGCCAGAAAAGCCAAGCTCTTCAGGCTCCCCTTCCCACCACCAGTGACAAACGGGCCCAGCTCCCAGCAGGCATCTCTTCAGTCCATGTCCTCGGCCATTTTTCAGCTTCACATTAAATTTAGTTTGGTGTATGACCTGTCTGCACCTCATTCTTCCCACATCCCGAGTTTGAATTCCCTTATTCCTTCAGAGGAATTCTCCCTGAAATATGCTTCAGTCGACATGGTGATCCAGGCTTTTATCAAAATAGGCTCAAGCGCCTGGCTCTCTAAAGCCGACATATAAGACGCATTTTGGTCCTCATGTACACTGCTTCTGGTAAACGGATGTTTAGGAGCAGTTGGGAATTTTTTTCAACTGCCCCTGAGCTCTCCTCTATGTTATCTTATCTGTCCATGTACACAGGGTCGTTTACAGTCGTTTCTAGGCAGTTGAGTTTAGAGGCATTTTTTGGAACGCAAAAAAATGCATTCAGAATTTACGGGCATTTCAAGCGCCAAATGCTTCTAAATGCGGCTAAACACGGTAAAGGCGTTTTTCATTTTTGGCTATTTTGAAAAAAATGAAAAAATGTTTTATTTTTTTTAAAACACTTCTAAATGCAAATGCGGCAAAACGAGGGAAAACGCTGCTAAACACGTCATGTAAATGTGGCAAAACTGATGTTTTAAATGTGGGGGGGCCTGGACGGAGCTGTCAGCAGAGAGAGAGAAGGAGTTTTTTCGTTACATACGCCACACCGCACGCCACACCGAGAGATTGACCGTTTTATGCTTGTTAAGGATGGTGCACTCACGCACCCACAATATGTGAGTACCCCAGCTAGGGGAGTTAATTATTTGATTAAAATCCTTTACACCTACATATTGCGCTATGGAGTTTTTTTCTCTTGCATAAACCATCTCCATTTGAGAACATTGGAAGTTTGCACAGCTGGTTCCTAATGAGCACAGGAGTGGCTCCAAGGCTTTGTTTGACATAGTTTAATCGCTGTGTCACACATAGGAAGGTGAGCATATACACCTGTGGGGGCGGCTGGAAGACACCACAGCATGTTTCTTGGTGGCACATTTTGGAAGATAGGATATGTGAAATTCACCAAATCTTTGGACTAATTTATTTGGGCACTTTTATATCATTGGATATACACGGTTTTGGATTTCATTTATTCACTATTTGTTATATTCTTTTGTATTTTATTTTGATATTTTAATTGATATGTTGTTTTGTTTGATCACTCACATTCTGTGTTTTACATAGCATTGTGCACTTTATACTTCAGCACTTAGGGGTATTTTCACGCATGCACATTTATATCAACATCTATGTTGTTTATATTAATACTGCACTTTGAGTGTAGCGATTTTTTCTAGCGCAGACACATTGTTTTTATCTTTAATGTTTTAAATGTGGGTTACTATCTGTCAAGACAAATCGTTCAGGAGAGTTTGTAAAAACATCCCGTGTACATGAAGCCTAAGCTTCTACCCATCCAAATGTCCCTCTGGTGATGGCACAGCATTAAATTGAAAGAGTCATATTACTTTGCCACTAAACTGACCTTCTGCTCTAAAAGCAGCCTGTGGCTCTTTGACACCTTTGCACAGTCCCTCACTTGGATCCTGTTGCACCAAGCCCAGTGCCAGATGGTTATTCATTATCTGGATGACTTCCTGCTAATCGAAACAGCCTGGCGTGCCCCCGTTAGACCTAGATAGATTAGGAGTGTGTTTGGGTATCTCAATGTGCCCATAACAGAACACAAAGTGGAAGGCCTAGCACAACCTTGACACTCGCTCCATGCAGGCCAGCCTGCCCCCTCACAAACCGACTCATATCAGGTCGGTTCTTCATGACTTTACCCATGCACAGGGGTATACTAGGAAACAGCTTCAATCCCTCTTAGGGATGTTCAACTTTGCAATGACAATTATTCCCCTGGGACGATCTTTTATTTTTATCCTTAGACTAGACACAGCAGCAGTAGCGGATTTGTCTATGTGGGATGAGTTCCTTACTAGTTGGAATGACACATCCATGTTCATGCCATCAGTATTGCCTCTATCACAGCTGGTAGTAACGTAAGCCTCAGCCTCCACTGGCTTTGCTGCAATTTTTGGCCTTCATTGGTTTGCAGGACCGGGGCCTCCAGAGATACTCCTCCAGTCTTCGTCATTGTTCAAGCTATACCCGATCAGGGCAGCTGCTCAGGTCTGGGGCCATACCTGGACTGGACAAACAGTGGCCTTCGCCACCGACAACCAGGCTGCGCCTGATATCGTTAACAAGGGCAGGTCCAAGTCGCTCCTTATTATGCCCTTCCTACGCAGGCTGGTACAGTTATCCCTGCAGCATCAGTTCAATGTGCACTGCACATACATACTGGGCAAGTGCAACGTCGCAGCAGATACACTGTCCCGTTATAAATTCATTTCATTTTTCCAGCAGAAACCCGAAGCCGACCCAACGTCATCTCTTATCCCACCTTGGTCTCAACTGACATTGGATTAAAGCAGCACCTTCACATCGCGACCCAGCTCATCAATCAATCCTTATCCCGCAGTACACTCAAAGCCTACCACACAGCTTGGAACACCTTCTGCAAGTTTCTGGCATCCTGCTCCGTGGCAACATCAACAGACACTAAGCACATACTAGCTTTAATTTTATATTGCCACACTTGGCTCTATCACACAACACCATCAGACTATACTTAGCCAATCCAATACTTCCTGCCCTTACAGGATCTCGCAAAGCCATCCTCGTTCGCAACCCATGTGATCTGAGCCATTTCCTTGCAGCATTCAGAACTAGCAGTCCATAGCCAACTCCAACTTCTTTCCAGCTTGGTCATTCAAGCAGCCATCTACCTGCCCTACAACTTTTTGGTGGCCTAAGCAAGTTTACCTGTAATAGCCCTCCTGGACAGGTACTGCGTAGACGTCACCTGGCTCGCTTCCAAGATCATTTCATTCTCCACCTCACAGTATCCAAAACCCAGTAATCTGGCCCCGGGGTCGACATCCATCTTTTCAAGACAAACAACATCTGGTGATACTCGACCACCTACTGTCGCTCCCACCCAGCCAATCGAACTCTAGTCCCCTACTACCTTTCCCGACCAACCCCTTGAGTGGCTGCCAGTTCAACAAGCACTTCAGGATCCTCCTGCGCAACCTAAGCCTTGACCCAGTCAGTACTCTCGGCACTCCTTCTGAATTGGAGCAGCGTTGGCTGCATCCCAGCACGGGGTTCCAAACCCTATCATCAAGAGATTACGCAGGTGGAGGTCTGCCTGCTTTGCCCGGTACATTCCGAATCCTCAGGTAGCAATGTTGCAAGCATTTACCAAACGTACTCAGTAAAAAACACTAAACCAATAAAGAGCTTTCACCCCTACCTGAACGTTTTTGCCCCCTTTTTTGGTATAATGACCAGTAGACCAGGGCACACTTCAGGTCCATTTCATGTTGTAAGTCTTGTGGCGTATTTATGTGGTTCACATCCATCCCGGTTGAAGGGCTTTGACCATAAACAAGAAGGCCAGTATGGTGGCCTGAATTTATGGGAGGAGTCAGGGGGGGTATTTAAGCAGCCCACTCATCTGTGGTCTTTGTCAGTTCCGGTGCACGAAACCCTCCCTCCCATTCCCCTTTTCAGGGCATTTCTCAAATTCATTTCTCTCCACAAACATCTATTACATATCCTGGGTATGCCCCCTTTTTTGGTATACCGACCAGCAGACCAGGGCGCACTTCTGGTTCATTTCATGTTGTAAGTCTTGTGGCAGGTTTATGTGGTTCACATCCATCCTGGTTGAAGGGCTTTAACTATATATATATATTTCTCTTTGTTATTGATTTTCATCAATTTAGCATAACATGAATTGAATATTATCCATCAGAGCAACAAGTTTACCAAGTACTGTATATGTAGCATAATTAAATACATACAACTTTAGTGGTACATTGACAGTGTTTATAAAGTTGAATGTAATGTGATAGCATGCAGTCTGCTGGAGTTATGCCCTCATGTCCATATTAAAATAAGTTAAAGTCTATCAAATTCATGTAACTTCACTACTTGTCTAGCTAACATCAACATGCATATAAATTGTAACTGACTTTCAATTATACTAACTTAACACTGTCTTCTGTTTTACCTTAGAAACAAATTGGCTACATAGTGTTAATGTTTCTCATTCCTGTTTCAGGCAATGAACAGTCTAGTAGATCATTGACTCCCTACACTTGAGTATTGTATGATTATTGTAGTGTGAAAATGAAATGAAACCTAGAAAACAATTGTGTTTTTCCCCAAAGTATATTCTCCATGCTACAGATGTGATTTTATGGAGGTCGGATTTTTTTTTCTTCTGTCTTGTTCATGTTTCACAAAGTCAGCATATTGATTCTCAATTTAAATGCAGGAACAGAGTGCTGAAATTGTGTAGTTTGGAGTGTTTATGTAGACTTCACTAGTACTGCCCTGCTTAATAAAGTGCCTTAAGGTCCATTAAATAAAAACTCCATGTATTTTTGTTTAGGCAGAAAACAGTGGCATTTAAATGCTTTGGTCTCAATGTTCCATTTGTCTTTTATTGGAAGCTTGTTATCCTTTCACACTGGACAATACAACAGCATGTATGTATCTCCCCAATTTCTTCAAATCAAAGATCAAAGGCTACATTTGTAAAGCAAATAGTTGGAGAGCTACAGTCGGGTTTGATGAAAACCCACTTCAGCCTCTTGGGAGATATTACCTTCCTCATTATTCCACTGATTGGCCTTATTTCATCCAAGGATTACTGCACATTCTCCTGACGGCTGATGAGCGGCTTCATGAATATACAAAATAATCCAGCGGCACTGGGCCAGCACTGATTATTATTGTGAAACTCAGAGGAGCTGCTTCAGATGAGCTGCTGGAGACTGCTGAACTCTTCCTTGCCATTCTCCATCTGATTTTACCACAAGGAACCTTATTAGACTATTTTTCACATCTGTAAGAAAAAAGGAAGAAAGAAGAAATAAAGCAGAGATAGTAGAAAGAGAATGCATCTAGTTAAAAATGATCAGGGAATTCTGGGTACCAGATGTTTTTTGCTTAATTTTGCAAAATGACTTTTATTAGATTACGCTAAGTACTTACTAACTACAGTTAAAGTGCTTTTCATGGAGCCTGATGGGAATTCTGTCCTAAATAGCCTTTAATTTTTCACAACACTCTATTTCAGTGTCTTAGTATACATAATTCTATGCTACTGGTAACATTTTACGAGTATGCTTTAAACAAAGAAATCATTAGATACTGAGGTATCCACCTTTTCAACATCTTCCAAAACAGGATTGACCAGCTGGCAGCTCAAGCTAATCAAACAGGAATATTTTGTAAGGTAATCCAACTGCAAAAACACCTTGCAAACTGCAATAACTATTGCAACCAACTTTCTTTGCACTAGAGTCAGTCACATGAGATTTTAGGGTTTTATGACCACAGGTTACTGAAGCTTTGATGGTCAGACCAAATTTGAAATGTCAGTTTGCATCAATACATTGCCAGTCAATTTTGCATCACATTTGCATCAATACATTGCTAAATTGCCAGAAGGGCCTTAAAACTAGGTGCACAGGTGAGCATTCCTAGTTCTTTGCTGCAATGTTAATTAGTATTCTCAAGGCACAGAACACGAGCATGATGACTTGGTGTATTGCAATTATAGAGCAGTTACAGGACAAGTGTATATTAAGTAAAGGCTAGGCTCACACTAACCTGCACAGTAAAATGCATTAATGCAACATTTTTTTATGCACGCTAGTGTCAGCTCCGACAAGGGGCATGCAGCTCATCATATTGCTTACTTGTTTTGTTTCTTTTTACTTTATTTGAAGTGTCATTATGACACTTCATTCTTGTCACTGCACAGTAGATATGCTGCATTTTTCTGTACTGCACCACTCCAATGTTATGTGTTTGGTAAAAAATAACCCGAATCAGAGTATAATACTTAGTCTGTGTGAAAGTTATAGAGTATACAAACTATGGTATATATTCTATAAAATTGATTAATCCTGATGTACTGACTGTCTATCTAATTTCTTGATGCCCTAATGCCAGGACAGTACAAATTCCCCCAAAATGATCCTTTTTTGGAAGCTAGATAGTCCAAAGTATTTAGTGGAGGCGTGGTGAGTTTTTTGAAGTTGTATTTTTTGATACAATTTTTTGAAAAATTAAGAAATTAAATAAACATTTTTTTTTTCACAAAGTTGTCATTTTAACAAGTTATTTCTTACACATAGCATAGGCATATTTATAATTACACCCCAAAACACATACTGCTATGCCTCTCGAGTATGGGGATACCACATGTATCACATACCACAAATCCAAGGAGCACATTCAGGCATTCCAGGGGTATTTACTGACTACCTATCACATTTTGGTGGCCATGAAGCACCGGGACTATGGAAACACTCACAAAATGACTTCTATTTGCAAAGCAAACACCCTATGGTATTTTCTAAGAAGCATAATGAGTCTTTTGAAGACTTAATTTTTTTTTTACACAAGTTTTTGGAAAATGCAGAGAGAAAACTAAAATTATTTTCTTTACACAAAATTGTCAGTTTAATAAGATATTTCTCACACAGCATAGGCATTCTTAGAATTACACCTCAAAACAGATTCTGCTACTTGCTACTTCTGCTAAGTGTGACAATACACAATATGTGAGACCTTTTCACTTTTTAGACTGATTATATACACAGGATCTTTCATTATATTACTACTGTAGGACCAGAGCAGCCAGCAGAAATTTTGGGGCCCCTTACACAGCTTTAGGGACCCCCCCGAGCCTGACCACCAATATTTCCTAGGGCCTACCCACTGGTCGTATCACTGAATCTGCTCACTGACATCCCATACCAAATCCCACTCCTCCTTCTTCCCCTGTCCTCTTCCTCCTCCTCATCCTTCAGTCCCATCTCCCCATATCATGCCCTCCTCTTACAATCTCATTTCCCTCATCCCATGTCCTCCTCCATCCCATGTCATCTCCTCCATCCCCTGTCTCTTCCGTCCCATGTCCTCCTTCTCCATCCCATGTCTCCTCCTCAATCCCATGTCTCCTCCTCCTCCTCCATCTCATGTCTCCTCCTCCTCCTCCATCCCATGTCGTCTCCTCTTCCTCCATCCCATGTCCTCCTCCTCCATCCCATGTCTCCCCCTCCTCCATCCCATGTCTCCTCGTCCTCCATCCCATGTCCTCCACCTCCATCCCATGTTCTCCTCCTTCTTCCCATGTCAGTAGGGCAGTTAACTGTGTCAGTCATAATTTTGTATTATTGTTTTTTAGAGCCCCGGCAGCAGAAAGAAAGTGATAAATTGGCAGAAAGTAATAGTAGCAAAAGCTGATATCCAACATGGAAAATTGGTAAAATGCAGCAATCTATAAGGGCCACAGTTCCTCCACTAGACATTAAACCATCGTTTTAGCACCGCTTTTTGCCTGCTTTTAACCCTTTGTCGGCTGCAAGTGGGGCACTTTTAACCCTAGCTGCTAAAACGATCATAAAGCGCAGCTAGAACTAGCACCGCTTTATTGTCAATGCAGCCAGCGCCTCAGTGTGAAAGTGGCTTTATTGCTTTCTGTCTATGGTCTTTATGCTCACAGCTTCTGCAGCACTGGCCATAGGTTTTCAATGACAGGGGCAGTTTAGGAGCGGTGTATACACTGCTCCCGCACCGCCCCAAAGATGCTGCTTGCAGGACTTTTTTTCCTGGCCTTCAAGCGCACTGCCCCAGTGTGAAAGCACTCAGGCTTTCACACTGGTACAGCAGAAGAGGCAGTTTACAGGTGCTATTTTTAGAGCAAAAATGGCTGTAAAATGTCTCAGTGTGAAAGTGGCCTAACAGGGCAGGTTCTATAATTAGGAGACCCACAGGAAACATTACCTGGGGGGAGATACATAAATTGTGAGATATCAAAGTAATTCAGACACTACCTGTAACATAACATTCCACTAAGTACACGTTTTCAGACTCACCAGCATCTGCAGGGGGGAGGAGCCAGGACATCGATGCAGAAAAGGGGTAGAAAGGAGCCCTGTTAATGCATGCTGATGACTTGGAGGGGCGTGTCAGGGAGATCTCTTCCTGCCAATCACCTCTGATCCCTCCCCAGCACTCGGCTCCCCATCTCCTCCATCTGCTGCAGGAATGAGCTCCGTGGCATGTAAGCAATCTCTGTCTTCTCCTCCTGCCGTCCGAACTCCTCAATGTCTGCAGCTCTACCACTTGTGATGTGAAGGAGATCAGGCACTGGGAGGGAGCGGCAGGAGGAGAACATCAGATGAGACCAGCAGATGCCCCCCCAGTTTCAGTCCTGTTCCCAGTCACAAGGAGCTGTCCCACCATGGCTGTGAGACCCTCTATACTTTCAGACACCCCGCCACACTTCCTGGTTGTCGGGCAATGCCAAGCTCACTCCTCACAGGTGCCGCCGATTAGAAGCTTCCGGATGCACTTCTGCTGCGATTGTTGGAGGGGGAGGTGGGCGGAAAAAGCCTAAAGTGGCTGTCAATCATCCAGCCTGCAGGCAGTGGGTGGAAATACCTTGGGGGCCCAAGTCGCTTGGGCTGTCCGGGCCCCTTAGGATGCCAGGGCCCCTTACATGAGTGTGGGCTGTACCTCCCTGATGGCGGCCCTGTGTAGGACCCACTGATAATGGGGTACTTTGACGCAGTAATTGGGCTTAGCATTATATGACCATATAGTGTGACCAAATCCCCATATTTTTTAATATGTTTAGGTGTTTTTAACCACTTCAATACAGGACACTTTCACACCTTCCTGCCCAAGCCAATTTTCAGCTTGCAGCGCTGTCACTTTTTAAATGACAATTGCGCGGTCATGCTACACTGTACCCAAACTAAATTTTTATATTTTCCCACAAATAGAGCTTTCTTTTGGTGGTATTTGATCACCTCTGCAGTTTTTATTTTTTGCTAACGAATAAAAAAAGACCGAAAATTTTGAAAAAAAAAAGTTTTTCCTTGTTTTTGTTATAAAATTTTGTAAATAAGTAAGTTTTCTCCTTCACTGATGGGCACTGATAAGCTGCACTGATGGGCACTGATAAGGCGGCACCGATGAGGTGGCACTGATAAGGTGGCACTGATGGGCACTGACAATGGGCACTGATAGGTGGCACTGATGGGCATTGATAGGTGACACTGATATGCAGCACTAATGGGCACTGATAGGTGGCACTGATGGGCACTCATAGGAGGCACTAGTGGGCACTGTTCAGCACTGATAGGTGACACTGATGGGCACTGAAAGGCTGCACTGATGGGTACTTATGGGTGGCACTGATAGACAGCACTACTGGGAACTGATGGGCACTGATAGAAGGCGCTGATGGGCACTGAAAGGTGGCACTGATGGGCATTGATGGGCACTGATGGCTGGCACTGATAGATTTAACTGATAGGCATCACTGGTGGCACTGGCAGGCATTTTACTTTGGCACTAATTGACAGCTGCCTGGGCACAGATTGGCATTTCCCTGGTGATCTAGGATGGCATACCTGGTGGTCCAGTGTGGTGGCCATTCCTGGTGGTAGTGGAGGCATCCTGGTGGTCCTGGCTGGGCATCCGAGGGGGGGCTGCGCTGATAAACACCCGATCGGCTCTCCTCTACTCGTGTCTGACAGACGCGAGTGAGGAAAAGTTGATCAACGGCTCTTCCTGTATATATCATGATCAGCCTTGTTTAGACATGGCTGATCACATGGTAAAGAGTCTCTGTCAGAGAAGCTTTACCTGGATCGGAGTTGCGGTGTGTCAAACTGACACACCACAATGATTGCCGCGAGCGGCTTGATATGGCGACGTAATATGACGTCCGGTCAAGATATTGCAACCACTTTGCTGACGTCATATTGCTATATGGTGGGCAGCAAGTGGTTAAATAGCCTTGCAGGATTTGAATGTAATTTTTGTATGTGTGCGCTGTAACCTATTTTGTATTATTTGTTGGTCTTATAGCAGCACCAACTTGAATGTAAACGCATTTTAGGGTTTGCCCCCCCAAGTATGATTTTGTATGATTTTGTGATTATATACCAGACATTGAATTTTGTGTATCACACAAACCAACCGTTTGTATAAAGAAATTACTGTAATGGTCCCCATATAGGAATGATTAGGGAATATGGCTTAGTATAGCGTCACCTATAGCAGTCCTTTTTCCTATAAGGCAAGCAAGCCTAGCCTACTGGTACATGGCTGTCCCCAGGAATGCCATGTTTACCGGGCAGGAAGTAAACATGCTAAAGAAAGGAAGAAAACAAGAGTTCCTGTAGTTTCAGGAGTGCAGTTGTCCGCAGGGGATGGGTGGGACTGGTGTCTCGCAGGAACATAGTTAGTAGAACATGTCAGTTCAGGCTCAGGCAGAGACATAGTCAGCAAACAAGCAAATGATCTGTCTAGGCAACAGGCAGGAACATCGTCATTAAACAGGCTAGGGTTGGTACGGGTGACAATCGGGGACACCAGCTGTGACTGGCTGCACTATTATTGCTCGTTCATACATGAGGTTGGGGGGGAGGGGGGGTAGTAAAACCTTGTAGTTGAGCTGCACGTTTACTGACCCTCAACTGATACCCCCTTTAGCTCTAGAGGCAGTGCCTGGGAGCGTAACCTCCCATGGCAGTGATGCTTTGCTTCACAGCTGTGGCAGGAATTATATCCCCTGTCCAACCAGTGTTTCAAGTGAATAGGAGTGCTTGTGCAGTGCCCAAGGGGTTTAAAACAGGTGGTGAGAAAGAGATAAAATGTGTCCTCACTGCCTGTCAAACGCTCTCTGAAGAACCTTTTAAACACGGATGGCTCTTCAGAGAGCATCGCACATGGGAATAAGTCCTTATAGTGACACTATGACTGGTGTGGCAGTGATCAGGCACACTGAGACTGGTGTGACGGTGATTAGCGACAATGGGCTCCATTTACAGAACCAGATCACATTTGGTATTTAGGTGTTTTCCCAAATACCGCATGCGATCCTGAAAATGTCAAAACACTGTCAATGTCAAAAATATCACATAAAACAGGAGTTAAAATCAATTCACAAAAAAAATGCATGCGGTAAATAAGTAGTGGTCCCGGCATGCAACATTTATGGAAACAGCAGCCAACGGCATCCCTAACAACCAGTAAACAACCTGTCTTTTTTTTACACAACACATTATTTTTTTGGTGCATGAGTAGGGGTAATATGTACCCCATACTCATTCACATGGGGGGGGTGGGATTTGGGGCTTCCAGATTACGATAATCCCCATGCCCACAGACCTCCATAAACACTGGCCAGGGTTGTGGGGAAGAGGCCCTTGTCCCCATCAACATGGGCACATGGTGCTTTGGTGGGGGGGCAGAGCCCCCCTGCCCCAAAGCACCCCTATGTTGTGGGCATGTGGCCTGGTATGGTTCAGGAGGGCTCATTCATCCCCTCCCTTACCTGACCTGCCAGGCTGCATGCTCAGATAAGGGCATGGTATGGATTTGGGGGGTGACCCCACGCCATTTTCAAAAGATATTTTGGCGTGGGGGTTCCCTTCACAATCCATACCAGACCTGAAGGGCCTGGTATGCATTTGGGAAAGACCCCATGCCATTTTTTCCCTGATTTTTTAATGTCTGTCAATTGTTTTTCTACTTTCCACTGTCAGCTAAAACTCCACTGACAGCTGATGGCTCATCAGTTGTTAAGGACACAGCGCCCCCCCCCCCTGCTTGACAACCATGACAGTTACTGTGTAAATTACTGCAGGCTTTCACTACTAAGATACCGCATGATTTCATAAAATAACTTCTGTCACATTTTAGTAGTGTTTTTTAGTAAATGCTAAAAAACTTTTTTTTTAAAACGCTATGCAGTATCTTACCACATATACGGATGCTGTAAAATACTGCTCTGTGAATGGAGCCCAATATGACTTGTGTTGCAATTTTATGTGCTATTTTATTTTTTTCTTATTTGCTCATATTTTTTCCCATGAAAGTGGAGTTACCCTTTAAGGATGCATTAAATGAATGTGGATTTATAAATGATATACATTTATTTTATATAAGTTTTGAGCACCAAAGGGATTTTGAGGGGGGGTCCCACACATTTTTCTTTTTTTTTTTTTTTTTTGCCTTTTTCCTTGATGAGAGTCTGGTACAGATTTTAAGGCAAATTCTGTAAAAAAAAAGAAATTTTATTTTATTGCTTTAATGTTTTTGTTAAAAATGGCATAGGGAACCCCAAAGGTCCCAAAAAAGTTTTTACCAAGCTCTTATGGGGGCTTCATGTAATTTTTATACAAAGAAAAACAAGCTGGCACGGAGCTGTCATTTATTGGCATTTAAACAGCAGTTTTAATTTGTACAGATACACCACCTCACAGTTAAGGGCACCCCCGTGCAAGTTATTTAAAATAATTTGGCATTTCTCATTTCACGTTAATCATTATTAAAGTCGCTGCTTCCAGAGGAATTTAAAAAAAATGCATTAGTGCATGTCCTCTAGGACAGTAACCCCCCTGCAATTTGTTTGACAATTTCAAGCCTAATAGCCAAGAAAATGGAGATTATTGATCACTACTGGAGAGACACCTCTTAAAATCCGTGTCAGATTCGAAGGGTCTGGCATGGCTTTGGGGGGATCCCATTACATTTTTTTGTCATTCATGCTCTAGGATATACTACAGCAAAAGTGATATTTACAATGAAAATAAAGACAAACACTTTGCAATTGCCGGGAAATTTTATTTTATTGCTTTAATGTTTTTGTTAAAAATGGCATAGGGAACCCCAAAGGTCCCAAAAAAGTTTTTACCAGGCCCTTAGGCCCCTTTCACACGAGGCGGACTCCGTTTCTACGGAGCCCACCTCGGTCCGCCGGCTCAGCGGGAGATCAGTCCGTTGATCTCCGTGGAGCCGGCGGGTGACAGGTCCCTCTCTGCTCACTGAGCAGGGAGGCTCTTGTCAGGCGCCGCTGCCGCCTATGGAGGGATCGGATGAAAATGGACAGCATGTCCATTTTCATCAGATCTCCCCCGATCCAATCCACCAGTGACGGATCTGGGCGTAGAGCCATCCGTCTGCTTTTAGCGGATTGGACGGGATCAGATGTCAGCGGACATGTCTTCGCTGACATCCGACGCTCCATAGACTAACATGGAGCGCCCGTTCAGGTCCGCTGTCAAAACTGACAGGCAGACCTGATTGGTCTGATTGTGTGAAAGGGGCCTTATGGGGGTTTCATGTAATTTTTATACAAAGAAAAACAAGCTGGCACGGAGCTGTCATTTATTGGCATTTAAACAGCAGTTTTAATTTGTACAGATACACCACCTCACAGTTAAGGGCACCCCCATGCAATCTATTTAAAATAATTTGGCATTTCTCGTTCACGTTAATCATTATTAAAGTTGCTGCTTCCAGAGGAATTTAAAAAAATTGCATTAGTGCATGTCCTCTAGGAAAGTAACCCCCCTGCAATTTGTTTGACAATTTCAAGCCTAATAGCCAAGAAAATGGAGATTATCGATCACTACTGGAGAGACGCCATTCCGCTTTAATCCACAAATTAATACTGGAGTTTAGTTATTTCACTGAAAAAAAGCAAAATATTGTAGTGACTCAATATAGAATATTTAAAGCTGAAGTTTAGTCATTTTTGGGGGAAGATACAGCACCACATACATATGTTAATGGTGTGTATTCTATCCCCTTGCAGGCTGATGCATCTTGTAAAAATCCCCTAATAAAGCTGAATTCACAGCCAATAGAAATTGTCCAGAGTGAAAATCTTCCTGAAATGCTATATGTGTTAACGGCAGCTGTTGCTACTGTGGATAATTGCGTGGTTTGCCTCCCCCCTTCTGCCTTCACCTCCAGACAGAGACCTCGTACTACTATTCTCCCACAATGCATCATGTTCTCTGAATGGAGGAATGAATGAATAACATGATTTGCATTACTCATGTGTTGCATTGTGGGAGAATAGTAATATAATATTTCTGAATGATGGACAGTGCAGAAGAGAGGAGGGGAGCAGCACAACTCTTTACACTAGCAGCAGATGATGTTAACCCATACAATACCAGAAGATAGATGCTCGGGATGATATCAGCAGCCTTAAGGAGATTGGTTACACACCATTACACATCAACTATTTGGTGCTGTATTTGAAAAAAAAAAAAAAAAATATATATATATATATATATATATATATATATATATATATATATATATATACTAAACTTCTGCTTTAAGCACCTTGACTAGGTCATATTTTGAACAGGAGAGATACCACCCAGCTTTTCATACAAAATAAACATTGGAGTATATTTATTTCACCAAATAAAAGACAGCAAAATATTGCAGTGACTCAATGCATAATATTTCAGCACCTTTAAGAGCCTGCTTCTTGAACAGGAGAGACCAATCCAGCCGTTTAGCCGAAAATCAACAGCGGAGTGTATTTATTTCACTAAATGAAAGACAGCAAAATATTGTAGTGACTCAGTGCAGTATTTCAGCACCTTTACTAGGCTGTATATTGAACGACAGAGACACCAGCCAGATTTAATCCCAAAGTCAACATTAAAGTGTATTTATTTCTTTAACAAAGCCAACAAAATATTGTAATGACCACATGAAAAATGTTCAAAGATTAACTGCACTTTTGTTGAGAAAAAAAAATCTCCTCTATATGATCAGTGTGCATTGCAAGGATTTTAACAAAGTAAAATAAAACTAGATTCCTAAATGTTTCTGTTCTGGAGGAATAGCTCATTGTTAGATAAAGCCATGTTCAGATTAACTCTAAATGGGAGTAACTAAATCATTTTAATCAGCTGGTGCACTTACAGCAGTCTGATGAGAAAAGGTGCAGTGTCTGCATTCCTTTAGAAGTGGTTAACCCTTAAGGAGCCTAGAACCTGATTTATATCTTAGTGCACAGTTTCCACTCAAGTAGGAAATTACATTTCTGGAGGTGTTCTGGAGTGCCTGCAGGTTGCAATATTGTATATAATTTTACATAAAATGACAGCGCTGCAGTTTGAAAAGGAAAGGTGATTTTTTTAATAACAATAAATTGCAATATGGCTTGTGAAACTTGTGAATATGCTGTAACCTTTTTTTTAATTGCTATATTTTTTTCCACTTTTATTAGGCCACATTTCAAATAGGAGCCAGCCTTTATTCAAACAAAATCAACATTAAAATGTATTTATTTCAAAGGAAAATCAGCTAAATATTGTTGTAACTCCACGCACAATATTTAAATATTTTAAATAGGCCAAATTTTGAACAGGGGAGACACCAGACATATTTTAATGAAAAAAGTCAAAATTAAAATGGGTTTATTTCTCAGAAAAAAAACAGGAGAATATTGTACTGGCTGCATGCACTGTATTTAAGCACTTTTACTTGGCTGCATTTTTTAAAAATAGAAGCAGCTTTTAATTTAAAAAAAATAATATTTGAGTGTATTATTATTTTACAAAAAAAAAAAAAACAGCAAAGTATTGTACTGACTCCATGCACAGTATATAAGCACTTTTACTAGGCCACATTTTCTGAGTGAGATACCAGGTGGGTTTTAAGCAATAAATCCAAATTATAGTGTATTATTTCACATAAATAAACAGACGTTTTATTTAACCATTTTTGATAGACCTTTGCTCTCCTTTAAAGTCCAAAAAGAATGCCTTGCAACGGGAAGAGAAGAAATGTTTATGGTAAAAAATGTGTCACATCATTTTTTCATCCCATAAGCCCTGTCATGATTAAATTGTGATTTAAAGGATATAAAATATACTGTATCCATGTGTTAAACTGGTTAAAATATATCTGGCTTCCAAAACATGCTGACAAATCATCACAATTCACTGAAAATGAAGGCAGATAGATCAAAAAGGAATACCATATCCCAATATATTTTTATTTCAAAAAGTTTTTATTTTGGGAAAAAAAGCAGAAATACATAACAGTATTGTACCTTGTCAAGAATAGGCTTTACAGAGTAATGCAGTGTCAATACAAAAGATATTAATACATTTGACTTCGTAGCTGAACACCTCTGTTCTGGCATTTCTTGTTTCAGAACATAAACTAGCTTCAATAGGGATCCATAAGGAAAGCCGCCGTCAGCCACTCATGGGAAGAGCCCCGACCCGACACCCCTCATGGGAGCACACTGTGCCTGGTCGAGGAACTCTCCCCTGATCTCAGGGAGACAAACTCTCTCCACTGATCCTCGAGCCCCCTAAGGGGGGCAATTCTGAGAGGTGAGTGGAGAGCAGGGGGTTAGGGGGGGAGGAAATCCAGAGACTCCCTTCTTTACCATTTACATAGAAACTATACCATACTACCATAAAAGAAAACAAGGTAACCATGAAGCTGTGTAGAACAAAAAACGAGGTCTGAAAGAGACCTGAGAAAGATAGGAAAGTAAGAGGAAGAAAGAAGGAAGAGGGTAGGAAGAGGGAGTGGAACATCACTCTTGCGTAAATGTTTTACTCTATACGTTACCACTAGGGGGACCTAGAAGAATTCCCGCCAAGCGGGCCCATGGATTCCAGGTGACCTCAAATTACTTCATAGTGTCCTGGACTATACTAGTGAGTTTTTCCTGGGACATAATCCAGGATATTTTCCTTTTGGCGGCTGGGAGCAAAACTCTTGGTTGTTTACAAGCTCTGGCGATAGTGAGTTTAGCCCCTAGTAATACAAAGTGAGCCAGTCTGCGAGAGGATTTCAAGATCCCCTGGATTGGGGCATTCAGAAGGGCAATCTGGGGAGTCCTGGGGATCCGAGACTTGAGCAGTTCCTCCATGAGGTTAAATATCCTTTCCCAGAAGGAATGAATCCTGGGGCATTCCCACCATATGTGAGACATGGTGCCCTTAAGTTGACAGCCTCTGAAGCAGAGAGGGTCAGCCTTTGGGTACATTGTGGCCAGTCTAGATGGAGTATAGTACCATCTGAAGATCACTTTCAGGTTGGCCTCAATTAATTTGGTATTGAGGACACCCTGGAAGGATCTAAAGCACGATCTTTGCCAATCTTCCAGCTTCCAATTGAAGATTCCCAGGCCTCCATATAGGTCATTTTTGAGTCTGGCGATATAAGTGACGAGTAGATCACCGAGATCCCCCCTCTCTGGTCCCCGGCCTGGCCACACCAGATCTCATATTCTGAAAATTTTGGTGGGCATTCTTTGTCTTTACAAATTGATTTTCAGAAATGTGAGATTTGTCCGAAACAGAAGTTTTCAGACAGGGGCATGTCTAAAGTTTTGAGGCAGTGTTTTAGCGCGAATGGGCCTGTAGCCGTGAAAAATTGTCCTATCCTGTAAAGGCCTTTGTCTACCCACCACTTGAAGGCCATTACATTGTTTCCTGGAGGGAAGTCTGGGTTGTTAAAAATATGCGTGAGTGGTTTATAGGCCAAAACTAATGATGTTGTGGTACGTAAGGTGTCCCATAGATCACAGGAGTGTGAAAGTGTCGGGGCCATTATAGAAGGTCTGCTTCTTGGGGGTAGCCATAGAAGAAAGTCTAACGTGAAGTTAGGAACTGCTTGTTTTTCTATAGCGACCCAGTCAGGTTTCTCTGAGTTAAAGTATACTGCTGAAATTTGGGCCAGTCTGGCAGCTTGGTAGTACTTGTAGAGGTGGGGCAGACCCAGTCCGCCCCTCTTCCTATGTAGGTAAAGGGTTCTTTGGGGTATTCTGTACCCCACCTTGCCCCAGATGAACTTTATCAGTTTGCTTTGGAAAGATCTAATATGGTCCTTCCGGATGGGGATGGGCAAAGCGCGGAACAAATATAGCAGTCTGGGTAATAATGTCATTTTGACTGAGTTCACCCACCCCACCCATGAAATACTATGATGGGACCAGGTGTTTAAATCTGTTTCTAGTTTGGGATACATAGGAGGATAGTTATGCCCATATAGAAGTTTGGTTTTGGCTGTTAAGTTAATACCTAAGTATTTGATGGAGGAGTCACTCCATTTAAAAGGGAAGTTTTGTTGCAGGAGATTAACTGTGTCGGGTGGGAGTGATATATTGAGGGCTTGTGATTTTGAAAAATTAACTTCCAACCTAGATAGTTTGGCGAAGGCCTCTAAGGTTTTACATAGATTGGGGAGGGAGGTGACAGGGGAGGTGAGGAAGAGCAGAATGTCGTCCGCGTATAGCCCGCATTTGTGAGTTTGGGTGCTGCATGCTACTCCCTGAATGTTAGGGTTATTTCAGATTGCAATAGCCAGCGTTTCGATGGCCATTGCAAAGATGATGGGTGAGAGGGGGCATCCCTGTCTGGTTCCTTTTTTAATCATGATGGGTTTGGAAAAGTATCCTTGTAGGCGGATAGAGGCACTGGGGTTGGAGTATAACGCCCATATCAGTCCGAGAAACCTTTGTCCAAAGCCCCATTTTTCCAACATGTCAAAGATATATGGCAAGAAGACGGAGTCAAAGGCCTTTTGTAGGTCTAACGATAGGATCATGCCCGTTTGTTTGGGGCCTCCCGCCCAGTTCGTTTGGAGGATGGAGATCAGATCTATGGCCGGCCTGATTTGATCTGGGCCTTGTCTGCCTGGGATGAAACCCACTTGATCCTTGTCTATATACATTCTGATGAAGGAAGCCATGCAATTTGCAAGGATCTTGGTCAGAATTTTGACATCACAGTTAATGAGAGATATAGGGCGATAACTTCCTACATCTTCCGGGTTCTTGTCCGGTTTAGGGATCACTGCAATGTATGCAGTGTTAAGTTGAGGATCAAGTGGGTTTCCCTGTGTTTTGGAGTTGAAAAAGTGTGTTAGATGAATGGCTAAGGTACTAGAGAAGGTTTTGTAATAAGAGTTGGGCAGGCTGTCAGGGCCAGGGGCCGAGCCATTTTTAAGTGCTTTTATTACTCCAAGTACCTCATCCTCCGTGAAAGGGACTTCGAGGCTATCTCTATGTTCCGCTGAAAGCACTGGAAGAGAGAGATCGCCCAGAAAGGATTCCAGTGTAGTGTCCTGAGAGGGAGATGTTGCTGAGTAAAGGTTGCTATAGAAACCCTGGAAGGCCTCTAATATTTTGGGGGTGTCAGCCATGGAGCCCTGGCCTGGGACCCTAATTTTAGGCATAGTGTGTGCTTTATTTCGGGGAGTTAATTTGGCAGCCAGCATGGAACCCACCCTATCCCCTTGGGTGTAGAACTTGTGCTTATTCCAATGGATTTGTTTTTCAGCTTTGGCTATCAGGGCTAAGTTAAGCTCCAACCTAGCCTTGTCTATTTGGGGGATCGAGAGAGGGGAAGGGATGGCTTTGTGGAGAGTCCGGAGTTTAGAGTATTCAGCTTCTAAGATCGCTATGTCCGCCTCTCTTTCCCTCTTCAGCTGGGAAGCTAATTTAATTAGCTCCCCTCTAATTACAGTTTTGTGAGCAGCCCATACTGTTTCGGGTGAAATGCCTTCGGTTTTGTTAAGGAGGAAATATTCCTTAAGAGATTTATTTATCATTGTGACGTGGATTGGGTCTGAGAAGATGGATTCGTTGAGTCTCCATTGTCCTCTACCCGATCTGCGGTGGAGTGCGCCTATCTCCATGACCACAAAAGAGTGATCAAATAGAACCGTGTCTTTGATATGCGACTTTGTGACCAGGGGGATGGATTGCGTGTTAACGTGAAGGTGATCAATCCTGGCATAGGAGTTGTGTGGATGGGAGAAGTGAGTGTAGTCCCTTTTAGTGGGGTTAGATTCCCTCCAAACATCTGCTAACCCATGAGCATGGATGAGTCTAGCTATTTTAAGGCTTTGTTTGGTAGGGCGGGTAAGCTGATCCTTAGGGGGCTTGGATTTATCCAGCCCTTGATCAAAGCGGTGTTTGAGTCCCCACCAAAGATAACCGTACCTTCTAGCACTGGGGTCAGGGTGCCCAGTAGGTTCTGGAAAAAGGCCACTTGGTCCTTATTGGGGGCGTAGTAGGAAACTAGTGAGTAGATCTGTTCGTCTATTTTTCCCTTGACTAAGAGAAACCTTCCCTGCAGGTCTTTAATTTCTGCGAGCAGGCTGAAATTGCAAGATTTAGCAAACGCTATGGCCACCCCCTTGGATTTATTTTCAGCGCTGGCCAAATAAAATTTCGGGTATTGGGTGTGGAGGAATTTGGGACAGTAATTGGTCGGGAAGTGCGTTTCCTGTAATAGGACAATATCAAGTTTGGAGGCTTTGTATAGGTTAAAGATTTTGCGTCTTTTAACCAGTGAGTTTAGGCCCTGTACATTATGAGTGGCTATTCTTAAAGTGCCAGGTGTGGGATCAGCTATGAGACCAGAGGGAGAAAATGCTACAGAGTCCCCCGCCACCTACCATTGCTGTGACCTTCGGGAGCCGTTCCAACAGGGAATGCGGTGTTTGGTTTACCTCAAGAACCTCCTATCCAGGGGATAATTCTCTGGACTGATCTGCCAAGAAAAATACTTGTGAGTGATGTTCCATAAGAGGGAGGAGAGAGGGAGGGAGAGAGAGGGAGGAGAGAGGAAATGACAAGAGAAAGAGAGAAAGAGAACGAGGGAGCGCTCCTCCTCCAGGGCAAAAACAAGCCCCAGGGGGATAGAGGACTCCCTCCAAACTCTCACTGTAACTCGTGAGAGATGACATTGTCAAATGTCCGACCGAAGTTGGACTTCCTATCCCTCTGAAACCCGCAGGAGACCGAGGGATAGGAGGAGGCACATGCAATCCGCCCCAAATCAGGGCGCCCTGTAACCTGTGGTAAATGTTAACTAGTATGCTGAAATCAGTTGCAGTAGAACGCTTCAGAAATCAGTTGTAGGGGACGCTTGTTGGAGCCTGCGGAGGGGGGGTCCTCTCGTGTCCATTTCCTGTGAGATGATTTTCAGGTTGAGTAGAAGCTTCTCTCCCGATGTGAAATTGGAGAAGGAGTGGTTCTGTCCTTTGAGGGAAAACTTGACCGCAAACGGGAAGGCCCATCTGTATTTGATATCCTTCTGCGCCATTGCTGATAGTAAGGGTTTCAGAGCTTTTCTGCACTGTATGGTGGAGGGGGAAATGTCTGCAAAGATTTGCACTGTGTAGCCTTGGCATAAAATTTGAGAGAGGGTTCGGGCCTGTTTCATAACAGCTTCTTTTACACCGTAGTAATGTGGTTTAGCTATGATGTCCCTGGGGGAACTGTCCTTCCTGGGGGGTCCCAGAGCCCTGTGAACCCTGTCTAATTCCAGGCGAGCTGGTGGAATGTTTGGGATCAGATCTTCATTTTCCCTTCTCTAGGGACACACAAATTATTTTCCTCCTGCGACCACTTGGAATAGGACACTCAGGTGGGGTGCTCTGAACCTCTATGGGACATATAATTTTTCTATTTCCAAATCAAGTTTATACTTAGCTTTTTGGCAGCCCAGGTAAGATTCGTCTCCCTCCCACACCTATATTTCTGTATTTTCATCCATATGATTATGTATATATGTAATGACTATATATGTATTGGTAACTTTGCCAATTTACCAACCTTAATTCATTTGTTTCTTGTTTGTTTATCTTAATCAAACATTCAACATGGGATCTCATCCTTGTCCTTTTGTTATCCCTAGCATAATATACCTCTTACCAGAAACTCCTGAAGAAGCTGCAAAAGTGAAACATGTTAAGTGGTATTGGTTGTATCTATGCCTTTTAGTGGAATTCATAACCTTGATATGGATGGTCCAATTTCCTCATGTTTTTTACCTTTATAATAAAACATTCAAATTTTATTGATGCTATTGTGTCTTTATCTTGTCTTTGTACTGAACACCGTTAAAGTCCCAGGGCTTGTTACCCCTCTTCCCCTTCCTTTTATCATAATTCACTATAAAGTGTAAAATTAATCTAAAAATTACAGTGAAATACAGTATCGGCTTATTAAGCAAAAATAACATATTTATTTGTTTAAAATATCTATTTCAAGCAACAAGAAGTTTGTTCCAGATTTAGAAATAGTGGCCTTTGAAATAGTTTCTTTATCTTCCTTTGGACAATTGTGCTTCCAAAACTGCCGTTGTATATCAAGGATTAAGTCTATCAATACGGTGCCATTTATTACAACTTGTATATTGAAAGTTTTCCTAGAAAAGTTTTTTGCGTATACTACCTTTTTATAAGGGGAATATATGCTTCTGTCACTGACTTGTTTGTTTTTCTGTTATTTAAAAGATAAGTTCAAATTTAAAAAAAAAAAAGAAAAAAGGAATGCACATATTTTTGCAGGAGAATATTGTTCCTTTTATTATTTTTTTCACAGCAACCTGCAGGGCATTGCACCTGCTCATGGTCCATTGAGAACTACTTGACGTCTGCGGTCATTCCTATTAATGGTGTGGTGTATGGAGCTACGCTGTTATAAGTTGAAAACTCAAAACATATATATATATATATATATATATATATATATATATACACAGTAGGGACAGAAAATATTCAGACCCCCTTAAATTTTTCACTCTTTGTTATATTGCAGCCATTGAGAACTGAGAAGTCAAACAGTGCTTGTTGTCATTATAGCATTCAATCCTCAATGTGTCACATAGTGATTCCTTCCTCCATCTCAATCACCATATAAACATGTAACATGAAAGAGAACCAAAACTGCTTCCAATGGTGTAAATCTGGCAATTATTTTTATTGCAATTTGGTCAGACACACTTACAGTGGGGACGGAAAGTATTCAGACCCCCCTAAATTTTTTACTCTTTGTTATATTGCAGCCATTTGCTAAAATCATTTAAGTTCATTTTTTCCTCATTAATGTACACACAGCACCCCATATTGACAGAAAAACACAGAATTGTTGACATTTTTGCAGATTTATTAAAAAAGAAAAACTGAAATATCACATGGTCCTAAGTATTCAGACCCTTTGCTGTGACACTCATATATTTAACTCAGGTGCTGTCCATTTCTTCTGATCATCCTTGAGATGGTTCTACACCTTCATTTGAGTCCAGCTGTGTTTGGTTATACTAATTGGACTTGATTAGGAAAGCCACACACCTGTCTATATAAGACCTTACAGCTCCCAGTGCATGTCAGAACAAATGAGAATCATGAGGTCAAAGGAACTGCCTGAAGAGCTCAGAGACAGAATTGTGGCAAGGCACAGATCTGGCCAAGGTTACAAAAACATTTCTGCTGCACTTAAGGTTCCTAAGAGCACCGTGGCCTTCATAATCCTTAAATAGAAGATGTTTGGGATGACCAGAACCCTTCCTAGAGCTGGCCATCTGGCCAAACTGAGCTATCGGGGAAGGAAAAGCCTTGGTGAGAGAGGTAAAGAAGAACCCAAAGATCACTGTGGCTGAGCTCCAGAGATGCAGTTATGAGAGGGGAGAAAGTTGTAGAAAGTCAACCATCACTGCAACCCCCCACCAGTTGGGGCCTTATGGCAGAGTGGCCCGACGGAAGCCTCTCCTCAGTGCAAGACACATGAAAGCCTGTATGGAGTTTGCTAAAAAACACCTTAAGGACTCCAAGATGGTGAGAAATAAGATTCTTTGGTCTGATGAGACCAAGATAGAACTTTTTGGCCTTAATTCTAAGCGGTATGTGTGGAGAAAACCAGGCACTGCTCATCACCTGTCCATTACAGTCCCAACAGTGAAGCATGGTGGTGGCAGCATCATGCTGTGGGGGTGTTTTTCAGCTGCAGGGACAGGATGACTGGTTGCAATCGAGGGAAAGATGAATGCAGCCAAGTACAGGGATATCCTGGATGAAAACCTTCTCCAGAGTGCTCAGGACCTCAGACTGGGCCGAAGGTTTACCTTCCAACAGGACAATGACCCTAAGCATACAGCTAAAATAATGAAGGAGTGGCTTCACAACAACTCTGTGACTGTTCTTGAATGGCCCAGACAGAGCCCTGACTTAAATCCAATGGAGCATCTCTGGAGAGACCTAAAAATGGCTGTCCATCAACTTTTACCATCCAACCTGACAGAACTGGAGAGGAGGAATGGCAGAGGATCCCCAAATCCAGGTCTGAAAAACTTGTTGCATCTTTCCCAAAAAGGCTCATGGCTGTATTAGATCAAAAGGGTGCTTCTACTAAATACTGAGCAAAGGGTCTGAATACTTAGGACTATGTGATATTTCAGTTTTTCTTTTTTAATAAATCTGCAAAAACGTCAACAATTCTGTGTTTTTCTGTCAATATGGGGTGCAGTGTGTACATTAATGAGGAAAAAAAATTTACTTAAATGATTTTAGAATTTAAGGGGGTCTGAATACTTTCCGTCCCCACTATATATATATGTATATATATATATATATGTATATATATGTATATATATATATTATACACTCAAAACAAACATGCTGAATGAAATCCAACATTAGCAGCGCTCAAGTTTAAATTTTATAAAGTGCATGTGATTGGATGTAAGGATCCATCCATATAATCACATATGTTGATTGTATAAAACCACAAAAAAAATGTAATCCATGTGTTCCATGCGATATGTATCCTAATTGTTTGACCGTCACCACACCTCGTGTGATCTCACCCCTATGGTAGTGAACTCACCAGATAAACAATAGGTATGAGCCCGTATAATCATCCATTCATGGAGCAGCAAACAGGTCCTTCCATCTACATGTCACTCATGACAAAGAGATGCATATACATAGCGTAATTCCGTGAGGTAAAATTTATTAATTAAATCCCCGTCCCCCCATACGAGTTGCACTTACAAGCACAGTAAAATGTAAAAGCATTTAAACATAGACAGTCATGTCACGATCGGTCACAACTCTCACCACCAGACCTCTCACAAGGTGGCGTACCCGGGTCGAGCTGACAGTTGTTCGACAGACTGGATGGCTGCGTGGTCATGCCCTGATGCGTTTTGTCATCACTTTATCAGAAGGCATGGCCACACAGCGCAGCACATCAAATATATAAATATAAAATATGTATATACATGTACGGCGAGGGAGTTTAACCCATCATCCGTCGCGTGACACAATTCATTCTTAGCTCAAGAAGCACATTGAATATGTATACGTATGGACGGGGGAAATTAGCCTATCATCCATCGCATAACACAATACATCACTCAGGTTACGGAGGCACCTATGCTTACACATATCCCATAGCATGTGTCTTAACCCTATATTAGACAATATGTTATTCACCTGCAATAACAAATCAGACTTATTATTCAGCCCTTATTTAAACTCACTTAGAGCGAGGCTCATATTAGTACATTGCACCCCTCCCAATATCAATCAATTGATAAATAATTCATAATAGAACAAATGTCTCGACATATTGTGCATAGTAGTTATGGTATAATATAGTAATGGATTTCAATAAATAAGATCTGAACAATTCATAATATAAGACACTTGTCTCGACATCTTGGTACATGGTAATAAACCTATGGTATGTAGACTGCAATTGTAATGGCAGCATATAGGCATAATAGCAATAAGAAATTGGTTCATTATAGTAGACTGTAATATGGTAGATATTAGATATAAAAACTGTGACGTAGCATCATGAAAAAGCTCTATGCGTTTCGTGGTTACATTACCACTCGTCAGGAGCAGATGCATAGTTTTGGGGGTATCTATAATAGTGCCTTCTACCATTAATACTACCAACAGCCGTACCCATATACTACAGATAGGTGAGAGTGTTTGGGACATCCAATGTTCCCCCCCTTTCTTGTGTGTTTTACATTCTTTTCTACTATCTAATTTTTTTTGGTATTTTCTATTATAAATACCCCCAAAACTATGCATCTGCTCCTGACGAGTGGTAATGTAACCACGAAAGGCGTAGAGCTTTTTCATGATGCTACGTCACAGTTTTTATGTCTAATATCTACCATATTACAGTCTACTATAATGAACCAATTTCTTATTGCTATTATGCCTCTATGCTACCATTACAATTGCAGTCTACATACCATAGGTTTATTACCATGTACCAAGATGTCGAGACAAGTGTCTTATATTATGAATTGTTCAGATCTTATTTATTGAAATCCATTACTATATTATACCATAACTACTATGCACAATATGTTGAGACATTTGTTCTATTATGAATTATTTGGAATTTTATTTATCTAATGAGATCTAATATTATATTATTGTATTCATTATTTTTTGCTACCTTACATGTGTATGTACACCTTTTGTAATAAATAACCATGTAATACATTGATTGGTTCATTTGACTGAGTTATGTGCTTCATATGAAGTCCCACCTTTTAATGATGATACCTCAGTTAAAATCATTCAATTTGGGATACCTAAAATCTGCTATAGAATAAATAGCTTCGGCGTCTCCACCCATAGCACTAGAGATTATGTATGGACAAATAAAAATGTTAATCAATCATCGTCTATACTTAAATCTAACAAAAAACATAAATTAGTACATTCAATTAAAATTGATATTATTATTTCAACAATCTCAAACTATCTTAGATAAAATTCCAACATTAGAAGAGCCAGCAACACAAGAATTATTAATAAACTGTAGGAAGTAAACTAATAGATTTATATAAAAAAGTATATTAATAATAAATCTAAAAAATGATTAATTCATATAAAACTAATAATCACTGATAAAACAGATCAGATTGTGTTCTACATTCATCCCCTTAGGGTATATGGGTATATTAAATGCCCAATTTAGTGACAGCAGGGCATCATCATGCTGAATCATGGTGTATAATGATGCAACATCCGCTGCCACTAAAAAAGCATCTTTTTGGTCATGAATATCTACATTTTTCAGGAGCTGTAGGAAACCTGTGGTGTCCTTTAGATAGGCCTTTGTTTGTATCACACTTTCTTAGAGAAAGTGGTCAAGGTACTGCCCAACTCTAGCAGACTGATTCAAAAATTTTATTCATAAGAGGGGCGTAGCGATGGGCGTTAAATTTGTGCTGAGCTTGGCTAATCTTTTTTTGAGTGAATGGGAGGATAGGCATATTTATGGCCAACAGAGGAGTGAGCTTTTATTTTATAATGATTTATGGATGACCTGTTTTTTATTTGGGCTGAGACTGAATTATCCTTGATGGAATCTGTCGAAAGTCTCAACCAAAATAATAATAATATAAAACTGGATTGTCATTGGAGTAGGGAACAAATTAACTATTTAGATGTCACAGTCATGTTATGCAATAGAGAATTAACTACTAAGATCTATTTTAAACCTACTGACCAAAATAGTTACCTACGTATCCATAGTGGTCATCATCCGACATGGCTTAGGAACATACCAAAAGGCCAGTTTACAAGCATTAGAAGGAACTGTACTAGAGATGTTGACATGACTTTGTAACACTATCACAAATTATAAAGGAACGCTTTGTAGAAAAGGATTATAACTCGGGACATCTAGATAGTGCCCTACAAGAGGAGAGGCACACTGCACAAGCTATGTGCTTGACAAACAAGGTTAAATCTAATGATGATAGTCATGGATGGGGATTTAATAGTAATTACCACTCACAATGCAAAGAAGTAGAAACTATTTTTAGAAAGTACTGGCCAAATTTAGGTATGGATACAATTTCGAGGAATCAGTACCTAAAGTCCCAAGGTTTATCTATAGAAAGGGTCCTTCATTTGGTGACAAAATAGTGAATAAAAAAATTTAGATACTCCAACCAAACCCTTGATATTTTGGGACAGAGAGGGTTTTTATTCCTGCCGTAGGTGTTTATGGTGCAGGCAGGTGAACACACATGTAAGAGGTTTGACTGAATTTTGTTCAACTGCCAATGGCAAAACATTTAAGATTAAAGATCTAATTACATGTAATTCAACCCATGTGGTATATGCATTACAGTGCCCGTGTGGCCTGATGTAAATATGCTGTACAAAACGCACAGTGGGAAAAAGAGTATCCGAACATATTAATACCGTCAAAATAGGTTATAAGGATCATAGTGTGTCTAAGCACTTTCACTGCAAACATAATAGAGACCCTTCAGGTCTAAAATGTTGGGGCATAGAAATAACTAGACTTGTGTGGAGGGGAGTGAATAGAGTCAGAGATTTTTCAAAGTGTGAAACCAAATGGATATATCTTACAGACACTTCATACCCTAAGAGGATGAATGTAGAACTTGATCTGAACTGTTTTATCAGTGATTATTAGTTTTTTATGAATTAATCATTTTTAGATTTATTATTAATATACTTTTTATATAAATCTGTTGATTAAAGGAAGTTGTGACCTGTTCCAACCTAGGTATGGCAATGGCATGCCTCCATCCCTGTTGTGTGAAAAAAAGGATAGAGATTGGGGTGGGACTTTGAGTGAGGCATGTCAAAGAGTAGTTAACTAGTTCTTTACCAAAAAGATAGATTACATTTAATTTAAATTACATGTCATAGCACCAAAGTAGTAGTCCATAGTGTCAATCTTATATCAATACTCAATAATATACAGAATAGCGTAATCACCAGATTTACATAATATTCATAAAAAAGTTTAATATAACTGGTCACTGGACATAATGGTACAATTCATACAGTAAAAAAAAATGGTAAAAATGATTAGTGCAATTCATATAAGGCAATGTACATAGGAGGATATAACAAACAATTGTTGGTTATTTAGAAGTTGGGGCATCCATTAGATGTTAACTCAATGCGTTTCATGGTTTTAAACCAATCGCAGGAGTCAGATGCATGGATATATACTGAAAAAGGTTAAACCAAAAAAAGTCTGTTAGTCTGGGAGGCCCTCTACACGGGTAAAAGGTAGGTAAAAGGAAGCATATAGCTTCAATAGTACTCACAAAAAACCAAAGTTGGTCACAGCTCCTAGGGTGGGATTGGTTGGTGGTCTGGGTTGCACACAGTCTCAACCGGGGTTGAGGCAGAGAACACCCCCAAACTAGGTGAACCCCGGACGAGGGGAGATCAGCAGCCATGATTACCGAAATACCACAATGCATCATCACTTGGGAATGTGCAAACATGCCGCAGTGGACACCCAATTCTGTGAATAGGAAAATATGTGATAATTAGGTGAATTAGAGGGGAAGTATGTAAGGTGTATGGCTAATAGAAAAAAGTATAACATCCATAGGTAAACACCAAAGGATGGTGTGTGTGAGTAATTGAGATATCAACAATTAAAGTGTATGTGTGCAAAAAGGACATGCATAACCAAAAAGGTGTATATCGAAAAAAGAAACAAAACAAAATGAAAATATTACACTATCTGGGACCCCTTTTTTCCTTCCATGTACCATATGGGCAAGCCCGGGAGGAATTCCCAAAACATATACTGTATCTGCTCCAAAGAAGCATATATAATATATCCATCCCCGGTGGGAATCAGCTACCAGGAGAATAAGACCCCTTAGAGGAAGTCGGTTCCATCCATTCACAGAAGCCCATAGCTAGATTGATTACATCATCCAGGATCTCCAATATTATCCTCATATGCTGTTACCTTACAGCAGTAAGGTCAGAGGCCACTCTGTACTTAGGTGTCACTACACAGGAAAGAAAAGACACCCACCTTTATTGTTTTTTTTCTGCACAGAGTGAAATTCCGACCGTGTGGGCTCCATCGCACATTTTCCATCGGATTTTCCGACACACAAAGTTTGAGAGCAGGCTATAAAATTTTATGACAACAAAATCCGATCACGTCAATTCCGACCATGTGTGGACAATTCCGACGCACAATGCTCAGAAGAAATTCCAAGACGGAACAGCTCGGTCTGGTAAAATTAGCGTTCGGAATGGATACAGCACTTTCATCAGGCTGCAATGTTTAAAATAGTTTAATACAGCGCACTCTCTTCTTATTTATAATGCTAGAAGAATGAGGTAGTTTTGCTGCTCATATTCACACAGACTTCTCACAAACTTCTTTCTTTATTATTTATCGTGATTCCCTCAATATATTTTGATTTGTCACATCTGACAAAAATATATATATATTATTATTTTTTTGGTTTGTCTTTTTTTCAAGGCTGATTTTTTTTTGTTTTTAATTTTTTTTTTACTCCAGAATATTTTCGTGTGTGTTTTGTGTGTCAAGTTACCACAACACCATTATTATCTTGTATTATTTAATCTCAAGGAGATTGCTTGGTGTTGGTGTCTCTTGTTAATTTCACATTGTATTTTTGAAATGTACCTGCCTCCTCACAAACAAACTGTCCTTTTTGAAGGAAAACACACATAGCTGAGTATAATTGAAACAAAAATTCCTTTATTAAGGGATCGGAACCAAACAAAGAGGGAGGCAACACTGGAGAGACAGCAGAAATTGGTGAAGCCTTTGGCCCCCAGGGCACACATTAATTATTTTACAACAAAATTGGTGGCCTGAGGAGTCCATATGTAAGGGAGTACAGTCTGGTCCAGAAGTCCAAGAGATCCTGAACAACAGCAGATGACATGTATGTTCCCAGGCTGTGGTAGTACAAGAGGCTGCATATTTTGCCAGACAAGACTGAACCCAGGTCATCACCCTCTGGTCTTCCTTCCACGCTTCCTTCCACGCTGTGGCTCTGGTGGTGGAGTTGTGGCAGGAGGAGGAAGATGGTCCAACTCACTCAGGTGGGTGTTGTGTGATTTCGCCCCTCACCCCCTTAGTTAAGACTTTATAAAGAAGGTCCTCACACAGGAGGCATTGGCCCTCCTGCATGCCCTGCAGTTTGGTGGCAGCCATGCAGGCAAAGGCCTCTTTAGGAGTGGGGGTGGCTCTGAAGGATGCAGAAGCCTCCTGAATGAGCCTGAGCACTGAATCCTGCACGTGACTCCCCTTCCTTGGTCTTTTGTTTGGAAGGTGGAGGGGAGGAACCTGTGATTCGGTCAGGCTCCTACTGGGCCCGGCCTTCTCCTGGCTGCCACTTAGCCCCGCCTCCTCCTGGCTGCCACTTAGCCCCGCCTCCTCCTGGCTGCCACTTACCCCGCCTCCTCCTGTGTGCCACATTCCACAGCCTCCTCCTGTGTGCCACATCCCACAGCCTCCTCCTCCTGGCTGAGGTCTTCCTGTGTATGAAAAAGAGACATAGTTTTAGTTTCTTCTTCATTAATCACACACAATTTTCATCTCATGACTGTTGCCAATTGAATGTTATCAAATATAACAGACTATCATTCTGAGACCAGCATTTTTCATTTTTGGCCCAATTATTTTGGCCCACTACTGTCTATTGATATGTAAAACACTTTATAAAATCAGCAATTAGTGATCAATAATAACATCTAGTAAACATCATTTATTGCTTGCCCAGAAATCTGTAGAAGAATGCTATACCTGGCTTCAGCTGGGCTCCTCCACTTCTTCCTGGCTGGAAGTCCCAGGTTGGACATCGGAAGCCTCAGCTGGGGTGGAAGATAGGGTGGAAGGAAGAGTGGAAGAAAGGGTTGAGAGGGATTCCCTGACTCCAGTCTGGTCTGACAGAAATCGCAGTCTCTCATAGTACCACAGCCTGGGGACATAAACATCATCTGCTGCTGCTCCGGATCTCTGGGAATCCGTGACCTTCTTGCGCTCCCTAAGATAAGTGCTCCTCAGGCCACCAATTTTGGCTTTTAAATAGGGGATGGTTGCTGTGGGGACCACCGGCTTCACCAACTCCAGCAGTTTCTCCAGCGCTGCCTGCCTCTTTTGTTTATGATTATAATGAGGATGTTTCACCTGCCACAGACAGGGCAGCTCCCTGTATTTGTCTATGAACAGGGGGAGGAAGTTGTGGTCATTGAAGCCATCCATTTTATCTGCAAGACACAACACAAGACAAACCCTAATGTCAGGCTAAAGTCTCCTAATCTTGTCACAATATAGGCCTCAATCTATAAGCAGTATAGGCCCAATTTTAAATCTTACCTTCGTTATCACGATCGGCGCCTCTGATACTCTTTCCTCCGCTCACAGATTGTATGTAAGACGCACACGTGTTAAGCTTTATATACACTGTGCATGCGTGAAACTCCACCCGCCTCTGACGTTCTTTCTAGTCTATTCCCCGCCCCTTCTCGTTTGGCGCAGTGGGGAAGAGCACATGGTGGAGACACAGCAGGTGTCAGATAATTACACCAACGAGGAGGAGGAAAGCCCAGAGACTGAAACGTCTGGATCCAGAAAGAGACGATTTAAGGCGTCAAATATGTCCTTTGGGGAGATGTTGGAGATGGTGGACATCCTGAAGAAGGCCGACTATGACGGGAAGTATGGACCCCACCCCAACCCAAATGTCAGAAAGACCAAGATCATGGCAAAAGTAGTCAAGAGTCTGCACCAGAATTTCGGGGTACGACGATCCAAGGATAAGCTCAGGAAGCGGTGGTTGGACCTGAAATTAAGGGAGCACGAGCAGTACAGAAGGATCAGGAGAGTGCTGCAAAAAAGTAAGTAGTTGTCCTGTCTTCCTATTCTTTCTTTTTATTACGTTCGTGCTGCTCCATGTGCTTTTCTTTATTGTTGTACAGTTGAAAATAGCAACTTTCATGTTCATGGGCACATTGTTCGTTCGTATGAAACATTGTTCGTTCGGCCTAGAAAACACCATTGTTTTGGCCATATGCATTTGAATACATTTTTTCGGCCCTACTTCTATTCAAATAATTTTGTCATCTAGATGGGTTTGTAAGTAGAATGTAATGCAAACTATATTCTGTGTAAGGAGAGGACACTAGCAGCTGTTTACACATCTGGACACTGGAGCACTAGTGTGGGACACAAGAACACCCTTTTTATTAGGGGGTCCCACACAGGTGCTCCAGTGTATACTATAGGGGTGTCTCCATCTGAGAAGCTTGTACAAAACAGGTAAGTATTCAAGCTTGACAAAGGGAAAAAATATTTCTTCATCTTGGAACTCTGCCCAAATATACAATTGTACCCCACTTCCAAGCAATGTTTCATATTCCTATTTCTGCCATGAAATATCTGTGTGCTAAGTATACCTATTTTATTTTACATAGGGGAGAAAAGACTCGGAGAACACCCCTCATCCGAGGAGACCACAAACCTCCCACCTCAGGAAGAAGTGGAGACCCACCAAAGACAACAGGAGGAGCAGGAGGAAGGAGATGTGGTGGAACTTGTCACCACAACAGGTGAGTGTCTGCGACCACAGGCTCAGGTAAGAGATGGATGCCGGCATATTTATAAAACATGATGTGTTTTTGTTTCTATCTTTTTAGGTGATCATGATATTTTGGATCCAGGTCATTTCACCTCTGAAAGTGCACAGATCCTGATCGGGGAGATCATGGGGTGTAATAGGAACTTGGAAAACATCCAGAAAAACATCAATGATGTTCCAAAAAAATGAAGAACATCATTGATGTTTTAGGGCAAGTTTGAAACAACTCCAAATCCCTTACCTTTTTTGTGCTTTTTGGAATCCAAAAATTTCTCACTTTTTTTACATATTCTCGAAAAGCTAAATTTTGAAGATGCACACAGTGTGTCAATATGTGCTATCTGCCATCACGGGAGATCAATGTATGCGTTTTGGGGGTGCAACCCCTTCCTCAATAATAAAGTAGCTGGGAGGAAGGGGTTACACCCCCAAAACACGTCCCTTGATCCCCCGTGATGGCAGGTAGCACATGTTGACATTCGGCAATTTGTGTGCATCTTCAAAATTTGGCTTTTCCAGGGGTGACTTCATCCCATCTGAACGCAATATCAAACACAGTTTATAAATACTCAGGTCTGATATTGCCTTCAATTTCTTTAAAAGTTGAACTTTATAAGTTCCAGATTTGTGTCTTTCTTGTTGGTTTTAAACATGCTTGTTTTACCTTAAATGGACATTTCTACTTTGAGTAATGTGATCCAAAAACTTGTTATACAACAAACATGTTGGTTTGTTTTAAAAACCTTTGATAAATGCACATGTGATTGTGCTGGTATTAAAAAGATTGATAATCAAGAATGTGTGGATTATTGTTTCAACGCTCCCAAACTTTTGTTGTGCTCATATTGGTGTTTTCTGTGACAATGGAGGTTATTTCCTAAGGGAAAATCCACTTTGCACTACAAGTGCAGTTTCAGTGCAGTTTCAAGTGCACTTGTAGTGCAAAGTGTCTTTGCCTTTAGTAAATAACACTCAACAGTGCTTTGTAATGTTACACAATCACGCCATTTTCAGGACTCACCACATTTCTGTTAGAGTCAGTTAAAAGAAACACAAGCAGTAAATGTCACCAAAGATTTTAGTAGTTAAAATTATTTTTTAATTTTAAAAATGTTTCAGACATTGTCTGGCATATTGATGGCCCCCCTACCCGCAAAGTAATCAAGATATCTAAGACGGACCTCATGGGCACTCAGGGGGGGGCAATCCAGGACGGCCACTTTCAAGCACCATCAGGGTTGGTTCATTATGAATTCCGGCCTCAGGCCCAACTGAGGCAGCATAGTTGGCAGAATTTTGCCTTAAAAAGTTGTGTAGAACACAGCATGCCAGGATGATATGATTCAGTTTGTACTCCGCCATGTGTATGGGTGTAAGAAATAGGCGGAACCGGCTGGCCATGATTCCAAATGTGTTCTCCACCACTCTCCTGGCCCTGGCCAGCCAGTAATTAAAAACCTTCTGGTCCGGGGTGAGGGTCCTCGTAGAGAATGGCCGCATAAGATGGTCCCCCAGCGCAAACGCTTCATCCGCAACAAAGACGAATGGGAGTCCTTCGACATTTAAAGATAGAAAGTATTCCTGCGCTATCGTAAAACGGGGGGAATAAAGGAGAAGCCAAAATATATATGTGAGATCAGGAAAAGCAGCCTACACCGAAAAGGGTACAGCCTGCCCCTAGTTATAACAAAGATGGATAAAGATGTGGTGTTGCGCTAATCCCTTAAATGAACAATAACTCTGCATGTGCTACCACAGTGATGGTGGGTGTCTCTAAAATGCACAACATTAAGTCATTACTGCTTAGAGAGTGCTTCTATAATAAAAATGTGCTGTGCTGGTAAGACTTCTAGCAAAAAAATTATATAAATAAATACCTAACATGCAGGTGATCTGCTAAATACAATAATCAAAAAACACAAATACGTGAAAAGTGAACAGTGCTTGGGAATCGTTGTGCACACAATAATTAAAAAAAGAACAACTTAAGCATTCCTGGTCACTAATAGAACAGGTGTGCACCTGGTGTGACTCAGCACGCACCTAGGTGTATATATACAACGTGAATACTCCTTATAGTGTATAATAAACAGTGACAGTCTTAATAATAATAGGTGGTGAAAAGTTAATTAATATGCATGCAGCACACATGCAAAATAACAGTGCTCCACTTGAAAATAATCTGTTCAAAGTCCACAAAATTAAAATTTAAAAGTGATCCACTTAGTGCCAGGTATATGTGACAGTAGTGATTAATCTTCATGCAACACGGCACACACTGGTGGGCAGTGGCCCCTTACCTGAAGGTAATGGGGTAATCGCATTTAGCCACTTTTAGGCATGGCAGCCTTTTGTTGTAAAGACCACCGAATCAACCAGTTGTGGGAAATGGTGGTGATGCCATCCTATCCTGGTTTACCTCCTTTAGGGGCGTATGTTCCTTCAAGTAGTGTCCCGGGGTCACCCAGATAAATCAGAAAAGGAAGATCCCACAATGGTATAGTATTGTTTGATAAGCGTATAAATCTTTATTAAAATTCATATGTACTCACATAAAAACAACAGTACTGGGCGGAGATCCGACGAGCAGCGAGCTCGTAATGCAAAGCAAAGCATAGAGTGCCTGTCCCGTCCCTACGCGTGACGTCACGGTCACGTGACTTCTTCAGGGTCACGTGACCGTGACATCACGCGTAGGGACGGGACAGGCACTCTATGCTTTGCTTTGCATTACGAGCTCGCTGCTCGTCAGATCTCCGCCCAGTACTGTTGTTTTTATGTGAGTACATATGAATTTAGATTTGAATAAAGATTTATACGCTTATCAAACAATACTATACCATTGTGGGATCTTCCTTTTCTGATTTATCTGGGTGACCCCGGGACACTACTTTAAGGAACATACGCCCCTAAAGGAGGTAAACCAGGATAGGACGGCGTCACCACCATTTCCCACAACTGGTTGATTCCGTGGTCTTTACAACAAAAGGCTGCCATGCCTAAAAGTGGCTAAATGCAATTACCCCATTACCTTCAGGTAAGGGGACACTGCCCACCAGTGTTGTGCGACCATGTGTATGCAATACAAGTTTGAGCCAACATCCGTCGGAAAAAATCCTAGGATTTTGTTGTTGGAATGTCCGATCAATGTCCGATCGTGTGTACAGGGCATTACAGTGGGGACGGAAAGTAGAGACCCCCCTAAATGTTTTACTTTTTGTTATATTGCAGCCATTTGCTAAAATCATTTAAGTTCATTTTTTTCCTCATTAATGTACACACAGCACCCCATATTGACAGAAAAACACAGAATTGTTGACATTTTTGCAGATTTATTAAAAAAGAAAAACTGAAATATCACATGGTTCTAAGTATTCAGACCCTTTGCTGTGACACTCATATATTTAACTCAGGTGCTGTCCATTTCTTCTGATCATTCTTGAGATGGTTCTACACCTTTCATTTGAGTCCAGCTGTGTTTGATTATACTGATTGGACTTGGACACACCTGCCTATATAAGACCTTACAGCTCACAATGCATGTCAGAGCAAATGAGAATCATGAGGTCAAAGTAACTGCCTGAAGAGCTCAGAGACAGAATTGTGGCAAGGCACAGATCTGGCCAAGGTTACAAAAAAATTCTGCTGCACTTAAGGTTCCTAAGAGCACAGAGGCCTCCATAATCCTTAAATGGAAGATGTTTGGTACGACCAGAACCCTTCCTAGAGCTGGCCGTCTGGCCAAACTGAGCTATCGGGGGAGAAGAGCCTTGTGAGAGAGGTAAAGAAGAACCCAAAGATCACTGTGGCTGAGCTCCAGAGATGCAGTTGGGAGATGGGAGAAAGTTGTAGAAAGTCAACCATCACTGCAGCCCCCCACCAGTTGGGGCTTTATGGCAGAGTGGCCCGACGGAAGCCTCTCCTCAGTGCAAGACACATGAAAGCCTGCATGGAGTTTGCTAAAAAAACACCTGAAGGACTCCAAGATGGTGAGAAATAAGATTCTCTGGTCTGATGAGACCAAGATAGAACTTTTTGGCCTTAATTCTAAGCAGTATGTGTGGAGAAAACCAGGCACTGCTCATCACCTGTCCAATACAGTCTCAACAGTGAAGCATGGTGGTGGCAGCATCATGCTGTGGGGGTGTTTTTCAGCTGCAGGGACAGGACGACTGGTTGTAATCGAGGGAAAGATGAATGCAGCCAAGTACAGGGATATCCTGGATGGAAACCTTCTCCAGAGTGCTCAGGATCTCAGACTGGGCCGAAGGTTTACCTTCCAACAAGACAATGACCCTGAGCACACAGCTAAAATAATGAAGGAGTGGCTTTACAACAGCTCCATGACTGTTTTTGAATGGCCCAGCCAGAGCCCTGACTTAAACCCAATTGAGCATCTATGTATAACAATGTCATTGCACCTGAGCAGTACCCTGAAAAGTTTACCTTTTTGTCTTGAGTTTCCACTGAAAAATAGCAGTATATTTCCTTTCCCTGGGCAACCCTGTATAATAGCCGAGTCGTCATGTATCTGCAGAGTAGGGTCATCTAAGGTATTGCAGATCAATGACACGAGGAAGCAAAGCTCTGCCTTTACTTATATGGCTACCTCCACACTAGGGATGAGCCGAACACCCCCCGGTTCGGTTCGCACCAGAACCCGCGAACGGACCGAAAGTTCGCACGAACGTTAGAACCCCATTGACGTCTATGGGACTCGAACGTTCGAAATCAAAAGTGCTCATTTTAAAGGCTAATTTGCATGGTATTGTCCTAAAAAGGGTTTGGGGACCCGGGTCCTACCCCAGGGGACATGTATCAATGCAAAAAAAACTTTTAAAAACGGCCGTTTTTTCGGGAGCAGTGATTTTAATGATGCTTAAAGTAAAAAAAAAAAAGTGAAATATTCCTTTAAATATCGTACCTGGGGGGTGTCTATAGTATGCCTGTAAAGTGACGCGTGTTTCCCATGTTTAGAACAGTCCCTGCACCAAATGTCATTTTTAAAGGAAAAAATCTCATTTAAAACTGCTTGCGGGTTTAATGTCATGTCGGGTCATGGCAATATGGATGAAAATCAGTGAGACAAACGGCATGGGTACCCCCCAGTCCATTACCAGTCCCTTTGGGTCTTGTATGGATATTAAGGGGAACCCCGCACCCAAATTAAAATAAGGAAAGGTGTGGGGCCACCAGGCCCTATATACTCTGAACAGCAGTATACAGGCGGTGCAAACAAGACAGGGACTGTAGGTTTGTTGTTAAGTAGAATCTGTTTGTAATTTTGAACATTTTTAACGTGTTTAGCTCCAGCCAAAAAATCTTTTCTAAGCTTTTTGGAAAACATAGGGAAGGGTTATCACCCCTGTGACATTTGTTTTGCTGTCTTTCCTCCTCTTCAGAAGATTTCACCTCACTTTTTTGTCCCAATGAAAAATGTTTTTTGAAAATTTGGGTTTTTTTGTGGAACAAGGATTGGAAAGCATCAGTGGAAAGGAGAACTTGTTTTCCCATATTAACTCTTACAGGAGAGAATTTCCCTTCCTAGGGGTAGATTTCATCTCACTTCCTGTTGTCTCCTTCCGTTTGCAAGTAGGAGTCGTTTGTAAGTTAGATGTTTGAAAGTAGGGTCCTGCCCTATATACTCAGCAGAAATTTGGGCCTTAGGTGTTGCTGTGGCCACAACACTGTAAGCCCTCACAGGGCCCTGCTGTGAAATATTAGATCAAGAATTGTAATTACATGCCCCTGTTGAACAGCAGCTGAAAAATTAGGCCTTAGGCACTGGTGCTGGTGCCACAACACTGCAACCCCTCACAGACACTCTAGTTGGAACGCAGGAACGAGCCCTGCTGCAAATTATTGCTTCAAAAATTGTAATTACACGCCCCTGTTAGACAGGGGCAGAAAAATTGGGCCTTAGGCACTGGTGCTGGTGCCACAACACTGCAACCCCTCACAGACACTCTAGTTGGAACGCAGGAACGAGCCCTGCTGCAAAGTATTGCATCAAAAATTGTAATTACACGCCCCTGTTAGACAGGGGCTGAAAAATTGGGCCTTAGGCACTGGTGGTGGCGCCCAGAACCAAAAATGTTCTTACAAGCTATCAGCGTGATGATTGAGGAGGAAGAGGATAATTACTCAGGGATAGTCACTCAGCATCAGCATAGGCAGTCTTTGAAGGGATCTGAGATTTCAAAAAAAATTATTCGGTTACATCAGCATCAGGTGCTTGGTAGCTGGTGGTGATCCAAGACTCATTCATTTTTATGAAGGTCAGCCGATCGACCGAGTCGGTGGACAGACGCACCCTGTGATCGGTTACCACGCCTCCAGCAGCACTGAATGTGCGTTCCGAAAGAACACTGGATGCAGGACAGGCCAGTAGCTCAATTGCATACTGTGCAAGCTCTGGCCAGTGATCCATCCTCAAGACCCAGTAACCCAGAGGATTTTCGGTGGGAAAGGTGTCCAAGTCTGATCTTGCCCCTAGGTATTCCTGCACCATGTAAAACAGACGCTGGCGATGGTTGCTGGAACCGATCATACCTTGGGGCTGCGGACCAAAAAATTGTCTGAACGCATCGGTCAGACGGCCACCTTCTCCACCGCTCCTTCTTTGACTGACCGAAGCCTCAGCAACACGTTGTCCAGAAACAGGAGTTTGTAACCTCCCAGTCTCTGGGAACGCGTTGCACAGACCTTTCTGCAAGGCCTCCCGAAGATGTTTCATCCTCTGCTCCCTCTGCGATGGCAAGATAAGGTCCGCAACCTTACCCTTGTAACGTGGATCAAGGAGGGTTGCCAGCCAGTATTGGTCCTTCTCCTTGATACCACGAATACGAGGATCCTTACGCAGGCTTTGCAGGATCAGGGAGGCCATGCAGCGTAGGTTTGCTGAGGCATTCGGTCCGGAGTCCTCTGGGTCACTAAGAACGACATGGTCCGCAGCCACCTCCTCCCAGCCACGTACAAGTCCATGTGTTTCTTGGGACTGATCCCTTAAAGACTGCTGCTGATGCTGAGTGCCAGGCTCCACCTCCATACTGACACAATCTTCCTCCTCCTCCTCTTCCTCCTCGTCCTCTTCCTGTGTGATCGGCGGGCACGCAGGAACACTGTCTGGATAAAGGGGGCCTTGAGAGCTAAGGAAGTCCTCCTCTTCCTGCCTCTGTTCTGCCTCAAGTGCCCTGTCCATTATTCCACGCAGCGTGTGCTCCAACAGGTGGACAAGGGGGACAGTGTCACTGATGCATGCACTGTCACTGCTCACCATCCTCGTGGCCTCCTCGAATGGTGACAGGACAGTGCATGCATCCCTGATCATGGCCCACTGGCGTGGGGAAAAAAAACCAAGCTCCCCTGACCCTGTCCTGGTGCCATAGTCGCACAGGTACTCATTGATGGCCCTCTGCTGCGTGTGCAGCCGCTGCAGCATGGCCAACGTTGAGTTCCACCTGGTGGGCATGTCACAGATTAGGCGGTTCTTGGGCAGGTTAAACTCCTTTTGGAGGTCCGTCAGCCGAGCACTGGCATTATATGACCGGCGGAAATGCACACAGACTTTCCTGGCCTGCCTCAGGACATCCTGTAAGCCCGGGTACCTGCCCAAGAACCGCTGCACCACCAAGTTAAGGACGTGAGCCAAACAGGGCACATGGGTCATTTGTCCCTGTCGGAGGGCAGAGAGGAGGTTGGTGCCATTGTCGCAAACCACCATTCCTGCCTTAAGTTGGCGTGGCGTCAACCACCTCTGAACCTGCCCCTGCAGAGCTGACAGAACCTCTGCCCCAGTGTGGCTCCTGTCCCCCAAGCACACCAGCTCAAGCACCGCATGGCATCTTTTGGCCTGCGTACTTGCGTAGCCCCTTGAACGCCTACGGAGCACCGCTGGTTCCGAGGAAGAGGCCATGGAGGAAGAAGAAGAGGAGGGGGTGGAGGAGAGAGGTGTGTCACAATCAGCATTTTGGAGGCGTGGTGGCGGAACAACCTCCAACACTACTGCACCTTGTCCTGCATCCTTCCCAGCTGCCAGCAGAGTCACCCAATGCGCCGTGAAACTTAGGTAACGTCCCTGTCCATGCCTGCTGGACCATGAGTCAGCGGTAATATGCACCTTACCGCTGACCGCCCTGTCCAGCGAGGCATGGACATTGCCTTCCACATGCCGGTAGAGAGCCGGAATCGCCTTCCGTGAGAAAAAGTGGCGTTTGGGTACCTGCCACTGAGGAACCGCACATTCCACAAACTCACGGAAGGGGGCAGAGTCTACCAACTGAAAAGGCAGCAGTTGAAGTGCTAGCAATTTTGCCAAGCTAGCATTCAACCGCTGGGCATGTGGATGGCTGGGAGCAAACTTCTTTCGGCGGTGCAGCAGCTGGGGCAGGGAAATTTGCCTGGTACAATCTGACGTCGGTGTACCAAAAGCAGATTGCCCACAAGTACTTGGCTGTGACACACCTAATTCTACACCTTCATTCCTCTCACTGCAGGTCTCAGAGAGGACTGAAGGTCTAGTGGGGTTGGAAATCTCAGCTGATGAGGAGCAAGGAGAGATCCTCTTTGTTCTTTGGTGTGGGTCTTTTAGATACGCTTGCCAACGAACTGCATGGCAGGTCAACATATGTCTGGTCAAGCATGTGGTACCCAAGCGGGAGATATTTTGGCCACGCGAGATACGCTTGAGACATATGTTGCAAATAGCAGCGGTGCGATCTGATGCACTCGTCTCAAAAAAGGCCCACACCAAAGAACTTTTTGAATAACGCGCAGAGACTGCAGCGCCCTGCACATGTGGAGCTTTGGGGTGTGATGCAGTCAATGTGCTGCCCTTAGGCTGGCCCCTGGAGGGCATCCTGCCTCGTTGGTGATGTGCTGCCGCCTCCTCCTCCTCCTCCTCCTCCTCCTCCTCCTCCTCCTCCTCCTCTCTCCTATCAGGCACCCACGTTGAGTCAGTGACCTCATCATCCCCTCCCTCCTCATCACTGGAGCAAACCTGGCAGTATGCTGCAGCAGGGGGAGCATGACTGCCAGATTGCTGTCCTTCTTGGGCACCCCCTCTGTCCGCGCTCATGTTACTGCCTTCATCGAGCTCAGTATCGTCATCAGAGCCTTCCAAACGCTGGGCATCCTCCTGGAGCATGTACCCAACACTGTGGTCAAACAGTTCGAGGGAATCCTCATGAGGACATGGTGGAGCTAGGGAAGGAGTCACTGATGACATTGAGCTGAGGGAAGAGGCCGCTGCTTTGCCAGACAAAGCACCCTGGGCATGGGTGAGAGAGGATGAGGAGGATGAGGACGGCTTGGTCATCCACTCGACCAAGTCTTCCGCATGTTGCGGCTCAACATGGCCAGCTGCCGAAAAAAAGGCCAAGCGTGTCCCATGGCCACGTGCTGATGAGGATGCACCGTCTCCACGACCAGCACTAGACACAGAGCCTGCTTGCCCTCTCTTATTGGCTTGTGACTGTCTGCCTCTCCTTCTTGGCCTTCCAGACATACTAATGGCCTGTAGCTGCACTAAGCTGGGATAGAACACCTGTAATTTTCTTCAAGTAGCTTTATATACTGTAACCAGACAAGCCTGCCTGTCAGTAGGAAGATAACAGGAACGGATCTAGCTGAACACTGTGAGCAGGACGCACTGTACTAAATGTAAATAGTCTAGCTGCCTGACCGTGGTACTAATAGGATCAAATAGAACACCTGTAATTTTCTTCAGGTAGCTTTATATACTGTAACCAGACAAGCCTGCCTGTCAGTAGGAAGATAACAGGAACGGATCTAGCTGTACACTGTGAGCAGGACGCACTGTACTAAATGTAAATAGTCTAGCTGCCTGACCGTGGTACTAATAGGATCAAATAGAACACCTGTAATTTTCTTCAGGTAGCTTTATATACTGTAACCAGACAAGCCTGCCTGTCAGTAGGAAGATAACAGGAACGGATCTAGCTGAACACTGTGAGCAGGACACACTGTACTAAATGTAAATAGTCTAGCTGCCTGACCGTGGTACTAATAGGATCAAATAGAACACCTGTAATTTTCTTCAGGTAGCTTTATATACTGTAACCAGACAAGCCTGCCGGTCAGTAGGAATTTAACAGGAACGGATCTAGCTGAACACTGTGAGCAGGACGCACTGCACTAAATGTAAATAGCAGGAACGGATCTAGCTGAACACTGTGAGCAGGACGCACTGCACTAAATGTAAATAGTCTAGAAGATAACAGGAACGGATCTAGCTGAACACTGTGAGCAGGACGCACTGCATTAAATGTAAATAGTCTAGATAGAAGATAACAGGAACGGATCTAGCTAAACTGAATACAGTGTATATATATATATGCAACACCTGGGATGCATATATATACACAATACACTGTAAGTGCAGCTAACTGACTGACTGTTCTGCCTAATCTATCTAACTCAAATCAAATGACACTGTCTCTCTCTCTCTCTATCTCTCAGCACACCGGAACACACACTACACAGGGCCGCCGTGCAGGCGGCCTTATATAGTGTGGGGTGTGTACTAAATGCCCTGAGCCGTAATTGGCCAAAGCCACCCTGGCTTTGGCCAATTACAGCTCTCTCTACTGACAGCGCTGTGATTGGCCAAGCATGCGGGTCATAGTGCATGCTTGGCCAATCATCAGCCAGCAATGCACTGCGATGCCGCAGTGAATTATGGGCCGTGACGCGCCACACGAATTTAGCGCGAACGGCCCATAACGTTCGCAATTCGGCGAACGATCGAACAGCCGATGTTCGAGTCGAACATGGGTTCGACTCGAACACGAAGCTCATCCCTACTCCACACATAGACACAGCAAAAATAAGGCTGATAAGTCAGCATTAGGGAAAAGAGCTGGAAGCCTACAGACAATGTTGGTGACCAATGCTATCCTCACTGCTTGTTTTTTTGGGTTTAGCTGCCACAGTTATTGCTAAGCCTAAAGCTTTAAAGCTTGGTTTACATATTTACCTTACCATTCTGTTTTGGCTATTGGTTTTTACTAATGAGTTTTCTTTTAGCCCCAGGATTTTACTTTTACTGTTGGATGAAAATCAGTTGGGCATTGTCACGTACCTTACAGCGGAGCCCGAAGTGATGAGGGTGGCCTCTTGCACGGTTCCGGTCCAAGCACCCCTGGTGGTGGATACAGGGAGTGCGAGGGCAATGAAAGGGTGCAGGTGTCTGCAGGCAGGAGGCTGAAACTTGGAGATACAGGAACCTCTGCTGAGGAGATGTGGAAACTGATCACCAGACTTGTTCAGCGGGAGCCAAATCAGGATCAACTGCAGAATCAGGAACAGGCAGGAGTCGGCAAAAGGCTGGCAGCGGGGTACAAAATCAGAAGGCAAAACCGTAGTCAGAAACAGGTAGAGGTTGGCAACAGATGGGCAGCGGGGTCCAAGCCGGGGTCAGCATTGCAGGTAGAGGCAGGTTCAGCAGGCAGGGGAGATCCAAGAGAATGGTCAGAAGATAGCCAGGTTTTCAGGAACAAGGTCAATCAGGCAGAGTAACAACAGGAACACAGGAACAAGCTGATGACAATCCAGCACTGATGCTAGGCAGACTCTCTTTTTGTATAGAGTGCTGTGTGCCAGGATTCACGCCAGCGTACGTGCGAGTGCACGTTAGCGCGAGCGTTCGCATGGAGGTGCCATTGTGCATGCACATCCTGGATCTCATTTGTCTCTGGCTACGGCTCCGTGCATGCACATTGGCATTAGCGGAACGAGGATTGGCAACTGCTGCACGGAGAAGGGTGCTTGCTGTGTGAGTTCTCTGACAGGCATAGAACATTAAGCAACACTAGCTGAGAAAGAAAAAACCAAGGCAGCACCTACTAAAACATGTATTGTCATTATATTGAGTTCCTTAAACAGTATAAATACATCTAAAAAGGTTATTCAGATCCTTTAGATACACAGTGTATCTAAAAGATCTGAATAGCCTTTACAACTGTAATTCAGCATTTATTATATGGTGAATAATAAAAACCTTGTGCCAATGCCTGATAATTGTGCTAATTAAGCTGCTCCCCAAAGTGCTTGTAGGATCCCTACTGTGAAATTAATGTGAAGTGAAAATAGGGGGCGCTGTGACTACTAATTGAATAAATTCCTAAGTGTACCAGTTTATGAACAAATGCAATAATACTTAATATGTAACAACATATATATATATATATATATATATATATATATATATATATATATATATATATATATATATATATATATATATATATATATAGTGAAATGCTGTAATTATTAAAGATAGAATAGTGAATATTCCAAAATGAAACATGATTACTTCACGAGAGAAGAGCACAGTGTTGGATAGCCCAAGATTCCACACCAGGCTGCAAGATTACAGCACAAGCGAATTCTGACCTTCTTTTTGGTTAAAGAAGTCATGGCTGTTTGGTGAGCAGGTTATTTTACAAGCGCACGTTGGGTGTTGTTGGATGTTTACAAGCAGTGGAGGATATCTACACTCATTGATTGAACTAATCACGTTTCATTTTGGAATATTCACTGAGAACACCGGAGGAAGAACCAGAAGAGCCAGAAGAACCAGAAGAAGAAGAAGAAGATGAAGGAAGATAGAAGATAGAAGATAGAAGAAAGAAGAAAGAAGAAAGAAGAAAGAAGAAGCATTTAAATAAAGGAATTGTCAAAAACTGTCTCTTGTCATTTTTAACATTTTTGACAGTTTTTTAGTGAAATGGTAGGGGTACTTTTGAGGGGCTGGGATCTGGGGGTCCCCTTGTTAAAGGGGGCTTCCAGATTCCGATAAGCCCCCCGGCCACAGACCCCCACAACCACCGGCCAGGGTTGTGGGGATGAGGCCCTTGTGCTCATCAACATGGGGACAAGGTGTTTTGGGGGGCTACCCAAAAGCACCCTCCCAATGTTGAGGGCATGTGGCCTGGTACGGTTCAGGAGGGGGGGGCCCGCTCTCTCGTCCCCCCCTCTTTTCCTGCGGCCTGCCAGGTTGCATGCTCGTATAAGGGTCTGGTATGGATTTTTGGGGGAACCCCACGCCTTTTTTTTTTTTTTAATTTTGGCACGGGGTTCCCCTTAAAATCCATACCAGACCTGAAGGGTCTGGTATGGAATTTAGGGGGACCCCCACGTCATTTTTTTTTTTTAATTTTGGTTCAGGGTTCCCCTGTGGGGAATTCCCATGCCGTTTTTATCAATGAACTTTTATGTGTATTGTCGGACCGGCAATGCAATAGCCGCGACTAGTTTTAAATGACTTTTTTTCTTTGAAATGTCATTTTTCTGTCAGACTGTTCTAAACACGGGAAACATGCGCCCCTTTACAGGCATACTATAGACACCCCCCAGCTACGAAATTTAAATGGATATTACACTTTTATTGTTTGACTTTAAGCATTATTAAAATCACTGCTCCTGAAAAAACTGCTGTTTTTAAAACTTTTTTGTGCATTGATCCATGTCCCCTGGGACAGGACCCAGGTCCCCAAACACTTTTTATGACAATAACTTGCATATAAGCCTTTAACCACTTGAGCCCCGGACCATTATGCTGCCTAAGGACCAGAGGTCTTTTTCCAATTTGGCACTGCGTCGCTTTAACTGCTAATTGCGCGGTTATGCAATGCTGTACCCAAACGAAATTTGCGTCCTTTTCTTCCCACAAATAGAGCTTTCTTTTGATGGTATTTGATCACTTCTGCAGTTTTTATTTTTTGCGCTATAAACGGAAAAAGACCGAAAATTTTGAAAAAAAATGATATTTTCTACTTTTTGTTATAAAAAAAATCCAATAAACTCAATTTTAGTCATACATTTAGGCCAAAATGTATTCGGCCACATGTCTTTGGTAAAAAAAATGTCAATAAGCGTATATTTATTGGTTTGCGCAAAAGTTATAGCGTCTACAAACTAGGGTACATTTTCTGGAATTTACACAGCTTTTAGTTTATGACTGCCTATGTCATTTCTTGAGGTGCTAAAATGGCAGGGCAGTACAAAACCCCCCCAAATGACCCCATTTTGGAAAGTAGACACCCCAAGGAAATTGCTGATAGGCATGTTGAACCCATTGAATATTTATTTTTTTTGTCCCAAGTGATTGAATAATGACAAAAAAAAAAAAAAAAAAAAATATTTACAAAAAGTTGTCACTAAATGATATATTGCTCACACAGGCCATGGGCCTATGTGGAATTGCACCCCAAAATATATTCAGCTACTTCTCCTGAGTACGGGGATACCACATGTGTGGGACTTTTTGGGAGCCTAGCCGCGTATGGGACCCCGAAAACCAATCACCGCCTTCAGGATTTCTAAGGGTGTAACTTTTTGATTTCACTCTTCACTGCCTATCACAGTTTCGGAGGCCATGGAATGCCCAGGTGGCACAACCCCCCCCCAAATGACCCCATTTTGGAAAGTAGACACCCCAAGCTATTTGCTGAGAGGCATATTGAGTCCATGGAATATTTTATATTTTGACACAAGTTGCGGGAAAGTGACACTTTTTTTTTTTTTTTTTTTTTTTTGCACAAAGTTGTCACTAAATGATATATTGCTCACACAGGCCATGGGCATATGTGGAATTGCACCCCAAAATACATTTAGCTGCTTCTCCTGAGTATGGGGATACCACATGTGTGGGACTTTTTGGGAGCCTAGCCGCGTACGGGGCCCCGAAAACCAATCACCGCCTTCAGCGTTTTTAAGGGCGTGAATTTTTGATTTTACTCTTCACTGCCTAACACCGTTTCGGAGGCCATGGAATGCCCAGGTGGCACAAACCCCCCCCAAATGACCCCATTTTGGAAAGTAGACACCCCAAGCTATTTGCTGAGAGGCATGGTGAGTATTTTGCAGCTCTCATTTGTTTTTGAAAATGAAGAAAGACAAGAAAAAACTTTTTTTTTTTTTTCTTTTTTCAAATTTCAAAACTTTGTGACAAAAAGTGAGGTCTGCAAAATACTCACTATACCTCTCAGCAAATAGCTTGGGGTGTCTACTTTCCAAAATGGGGTCATTTGGGGGGGTTTTGTGCCACCTGGGCATTCCATGGCCTCCGAAACTGTGATAGGCAGTGAAGAGTGAAATCAAAAATTCACGCCCCTTAGAAAGCCTGAAGGCGGTGCTTGGTTTTCGGGGTCCCGTACACGGCTAGGCTCCCAAAAAGTCTCACACATATGGTATCCCCGTACTCAGGAGAAGCAGCAGAATGTATTTTGGGGTGTAATTTCACATATTCCCATGGCATGTTTGAGCAATATATCATTTAGTGACAACTTTGTGCAAAAAAAAAAAAAAAAAAAAAAAAATTTGTCTCTTTCCCGCAACTTGTGTCGCAATATAAAATATTCCATGGACTCAACATGCCTCTCAGCAAATAGCTTGGGGTGTCTACTTTCCAAAATGGGGTCATTTGGGGGGGTTTTGAACTGTCCTGGCATTTTATGCACAACATTTAGAAGCTTATGTCACACATCACCCACTCTTCTAACCACTTGAAGACAAAGCCCTTTCTGACACTTATTTTTTACATGAAAAAGTTTTTTTTTTTTTGCAAGAAAATTACTTTGAACCCCCAAACATTATATATTTTTTTAAAGCAAATGCCCTACAGATTAAAATGGTGGGTGTTTCATTTTTTTTTTTCACACAGTATTTGCGCAGCGATTTTTCAAACGCATTTTTTGGGGAAAAAACACACTTTTTTAAATTTTAATGCACTAAAACACACTATATTGCCCAAATGTTTGATGAAATAAAAAAGATGATCTTAGACCGAGTACATGGATACCAAACATGACATGCTTTACAATTGCGCACAAACGTGCAGTGGCAACAAAATAAATACATTTTTAAAAGCCTTTAAAAGCCTTTACAGGTTACCACTTTAGATCTACAGAGGAGGTCTACTGCAAAAATTACTGCCCTCGATCTGACCTTCGCGGCGATACCTCACATGCATGGTGCAATTGCTGTTTACGTTTGACGACAGACCGCCGCTTGCGTTCGCCTTAGCGCAAGAGCAGGGGGCGACAGGGGTGCTTTTTTTTTTTTTTTTTTTTTTCTTTATTATTTTTTTGCTTTTTTATCTTATTTTTAAACTGTTCCTTTCATTTTTTTTTTTTTTAAATCATTTTTATTGTTATCTCGGGGAATGTAAATATCCCCTATGATAGCAATAGGTAGTGACAGGTACTCTTTTTTGAAAAAATTGGGGTCTATTAGACCCTAGATCTCTCCTCTGCCCTCAAAGCATCTGACCACACCAAGATCGGTGTGATAAAATGCTTCCCCAATTTCCCAATGGCGCTATTTACATCCGGCGAAATCTAAGTCATAAAATGCTCGTAGCTTCCGGTTTCTTAGGCCATAGAGATGTTTGGAGCCACTCTTGTCTCTGATCAGCTCTATGGTCAGCTGGCTGAATCACCGGCTGCATTCTCAGGTTCCCTGTTGAGACAGGAGAGCCAGAGAAAAACACGGAAGACGGTGGGGGGGGGGGGGCATTCCCTCCCACGGGTTGTAAAGGCAGTCTAGAGGCTAATTAGCCGCTAGGATTGCTTTTACATGAAAGCCGACCGCTGGCTGAAAAGAATGATACCAAGATGATACCTAAACCTGCAGGCATCATTCTGGTATAACCACTCAAAGTTGTGAATGGCGTACCTGAAGACAAAAAAATGGTTAACAATAAAGCACAGTAAACAATAAAGTATAAATAATTACATACCTGAAAAACAAACATGATAAAACATAATAACAATAACAATAACAATAACAATAAAACACTGCAGAATAGAATACAGTAAAAAAAGAGCAGAACAATAGAGAGAGAGAATAGAGAGAGAGAACAATAAAACGACAACTATTTTTTTTTATTTTATATATATATTTTTTTTTTTTACACTTTTTTTGTAACTAACTTTTATAACTGTAACCGGTTCCAGGTTCGGGTCTCTCAAAATGCGATGGTATCTTGGGAGACCCTGTGAAAGTGTGCCTAGTCTGTGCAATGCTGTACCCTACGCTAATACTCAACTAGTGTATGGTAGCGTTCAAAACATTCCCCAATGCAAAGACCAGGATTGTCAGGACAGAAGGGACAATAATAGCGGGTGTCACGCCTATATCCGCGTTTGCTGCAGACACAACATCTTTTTGGGGGGGGTTCGTTGGGTAGGGGTACTCGGGAGCACATAAAAATGCCTCTCATGCAGCCGACTGCATTTCGTTGGGGGATGTGAATGGGGGAAGTACGGGCGCTGCAGAAGTGGTGGGTTCCCAATTAGGATTGGCGAATGCAGCAGGAAGGGCACTATGGGCACGACGGGCCTGTGTTTGTCTTTTTGGTGGCAGCGGGACACTACTTGTGCTTGTCACCTCACCAGCTTGAACTGCACTTATGGGACTCGCCACGTCACCAAGTGTTACTGCAGTGCTGGTTTGACTACGACCGGGGTGTACTAGGCCGCTGGTGCTTGCCAGTTCAATAAAAAGCTTCCAAAAAAACTGTTAGCGATCGCAGGGATCAGGCCTGACTCTGCAAACGCTGCAGTTATGCGTTTAGTGTTTTGTAAGTGACAGTGATCGATCGATACTGCACTTGGGTGGGCTGGACTGGGCCGGGCGGAGGGGCAAAACGCAGGTGCTAGCAGGTATCTGGGTTGATCCCGCTAACACTGCGTTTTTGGGAACCCTAAACTGCTGGGGACGCTAGTATAGATCTGATCTGATCGGATCAGATATTGATCCGTTCAGATACTATACCACTAAAGGAGGCGTATGCTGCGTGCGTGGGTGTTAGTGGTACTGGCGCTAACCTGACGCTGCCTGGGGCCGGTGCTTGCTAGTTCACCAAAATGCTACCAAAAAAACTGTTAGCGATCGCAGGGATCAGGCCTGACTCTGCGAACGCTGCAGTTATGCGTTTAGTGCCTTGTAAGTGTCAGTGATCGATCGATACTGCACTTGGGTGGGCTGGGCTGGGCCGGGCGGAGGGGCACAACGCAGGTGCTAGCAGGTATCTGGGCTGATCCTGCTAACACTGCGTTTTTGGGAACCCTAAACTGCTGGGGACGCTAGTATAGATCTGATCGGATCAGATATTGATCCGATCAGATACTATACCACTAAGGGAGGTGTACGGTGCGTGCGTGGGTGTTAGCGGTACTGGCGCTAACCTGACGCTGCCTGGTGCTTGCTTGCCAGTTCACCAAAATGCTACCAAAAAAACTGTTAGCGATCGCAGGGATCAGGCCTGACTCTGTGAACGCTGCAGTTATGCGTTTAGTGTTTTGTAAGTGACAGTGATCGATCGATACTGCACTTGGGTGGGCTGGGCGGAGGGGCAAAACGCAGGTGCTAGCGGGTATCTGGGCTGATCCCGCTAACACTGTGTTTTTGGGAACCCTAAACTGCTGGGGACGCTAGTATAGATCTGATCAGATCAGATATTGATCCGATCAGATACTATACCACTAAGGGAGGCGCATGCTGCGTGCGTGGGTGTTAGCGGTACTGGCGCTAATCTGACGCTGCCTGGGGCGACGCATATCACCGCCGGGCGATCAGGGGGCTAAACCTTTATTAGGTAATAAACGGCGGGTGCCCTGACACTATAAAAAATAAACGAACTAACCTGCGCCACCCGTAACGGTTATACGGTGATCAGTGGTGAAAGGGTTAACTAGGGGGCAATCAAGGGGTTAAAACATTTATTAGGTAGTATATGGGGGTCCCTGTCACTATAAAACGCTGACGGCGAACCTAAATATTTACCTCACTAACTAGCGTCACCAGCGACACTAATACAGCGATCAGAAAAATGATCGCTTAGCAACACTGGTGACAGGGGGTGATCAAGGGGTTAAAACTTTATTAGGGGGGGTTAGGGGGGTACCCTAGACCTAAAGGGGGGTGATACTCACTGTCCCAACACTGTAACTGTCACAAACTGACACTATGCAGTAATCAGAAAAAAAAAAAAAAAAAAAAAAAAAAACCTGCTGGTGTCAGTTTGTGACAGGGGGGGGGGGGTGATTGGGGGGGGATCGGGGGGCGATCGGGGGGGGGATCGGGGTGTTTTGTATGCCTGGCATGTTCTACTGTGTGTGTGTGTGTTGTGCACTCACATTGATGTCTTCTCCCCTCGGCGCTGGAACGGAAAATACCGAGCCGAGGGGAGATGACATCATTTCCTTTGCTGCTGTTTAGCATACAGCAGCAAAGGAGTGTTCCCATTGGCCGGCGGCGATCGCGAGGGGGGGGCCACGAACGGATGGCCTCCCCCTCATCTCGGATCGCCGGGGAACAGAACGGGACCGCTTCGGGCACCGGGGGGGGGTCCGATCGGACCCCCCACCCGCGAGAGGCAAATCACGTACATGTACGTGATTTTGCCTGCCCGTGCCGCCTTGCCGACGTAAATCGGCGTTAGGCGGTCCTTAAGTGGTTAAAATTAGCACTTTTGATTTCTCCCATAGACTTTTAAAGGGTGTTCTGCGGCCTTCGAATTTGCCGCGAACACCCCAAATTGTTCGCTGTTCGGCGAACTTGCGAACAGCCGATATTCGAGTCGAACTCATCCCTAATGTTGTTACATATTATGTATTATTGCATCTGTTCACAAACTGGTACACTTAGGAATTTAAACACTTTTGATATAGCTTCTTTAGAAACTCAGTTCTCCACAATAGCCCTTTGGAACAAGCCTACATTCTTTTTTTCACATGCAAAAGTGTTCTAATACATTTTTTCACTTTTAAAATTTGCACATATTGAGGCTTGATGCCCTGTCTAACCCCTTTGCCCTAGGCATTGACCTACTAGTCACATTATGATAAAAGCAAAGCCCCTTTCTTCATAACCACTCAGAATCTTTCATTAGTTTGCATACCTTCTAAAAAAAGATGACTGGAATTGTATTTAGCATTCTAAACAATTATATTTTCTTAATATGTAAGTCCCTATGATAAACCTTATGTAGAGTTCATTTACTTTGTCCCCTAGCACCCCAACCCAGCCCACCCCAGATTGTTTCAAAAAAATATTTTGTCACTTTTTATCCCTTTACCAAATTAGAATTGTTACTGTTAAATAGTTCCTATTGATATATAATTAAATCATATTTCAGTTGATTCTTTACCTTACATTCTTAGTTTGTCTAACTGGTGTCACTGTGACTTGAGACCCATTGTTAAAAAAGGATGTTAGAGATTTTATACCACTGACAAATTTTTTCTTCTTCTTGCAGCAAGCTGATGATAAACTAACCAGCACTTCATTTTAAATAAGACTTCAGCAGTGAACTAGCCCAGCACAGTAATTTAATGAATCTACATTTCATGAGTGAAGTGATAAAGATGAAACATTTTAAAATAACGAAAAGGTAGATACACCAAAGAAAAAATCTGATGAAACATTAAATGAATGTAGTGTAGCACATTATGTCTGCTTCTGCACATCCAAAAAGCGCAATGAACTAAAACATTGCATTAAGCCATGAATAGAGCTAAAAATTAAATTGTCTTGACGAAATCTGTAGTAGAGGTTTATGAAGTAAGGAAGCTGATTTGGACATTTAATCTCATTCTTTTTACCTTGTAAATGTACATTTTAAAACAACTAAAAGGATGTACCAAAAAGTGAAGAAATTATTCTGTCCCCATACATCCAACTCTCCTAGCTGCAAATATTCAAGTATTTGAAAGTGATTTAAATTGCTTTAATTGCATACATTTTCAGTGCAAATTGGGAGAATGCTAAAGGCTGAGTTCTTTGAAAGGAAGCTCATAACCCAATAGGAAAGACAGTTTCATAAATGTAATGCAGCCCAACTAATCAATAAACAGAAACAAACAGTTCATAGACTAATGCATATAGATGGTGATTATAAATGAGATGCTTGCCAGAAAATATATATTTTCAAGCACAAGTGCTATTATTTTAAGTTGTCCATTTAATATAGTGTATCCTCAAAACTGTGTAATTGGTCATCATGCATCTTTAAAAATAACTGGATGCTTGTTATTTATTAAAAAATGTACCATACATATTGTACAAGTGAATGCATTACAGCTACTTATATCAGTACTGTGGACCTGAATGCAAATGGTAGTAAAACACATGCATAAGCAAAACACTTCCTTGATAAGTAAAAAACAATATTTCAGCTCTATGTTATATTTGTATGTGGTTTATCAGTAAAATATCTTAAATAACGTATTCTCCTTTTGGTATAAAATAGGAAGTGGTAATAATTTCCTGCTAGTAGCATCAGAGATTATGTGCAGCTGTTTTTTCAGAATTGTGTCAGAAGTAGGGATGAGCTTTGAGTTCGAGTCGAACTCATGTTCGACTCGAACATTGGCTGTTCGCAAGTTCGCCGAACAGTGAACAATTTGGGGTGTTCGCGGCAAATTCGAATGCCGCGGAACACCCTTTAAAAGTCTATGGTAGAAATCAAAAGTGCACATTTTAAAGGCTTATATGCAAGTTATTGTCATAAAAAGTGTTTGGGGACCTGGGTCCTGCCCCAGGGGACATGTATCAATGCAAAAAAAAGTTTTAAAAACGGCCGTTTTTTAGGAGCAGTGATTTTAATAATGCTTAAAGTCAAACAATAAAAGTGTAATATCCCTTTAAATTTCGTACCTGGGGGGTGTCTATAGTATGCCTGTAAAGGGGCGCATGTTTCCTGTGTTTAGAACAGTCTGACAGCAAAATGACATTTCGAAGGAAAAATTCCATTTAAAACTACCCGCGGCTATTGCATTGCCGACAATACACATAGAAGTTCATTGATAAAAACGGCATGGGAATTCAATACAGGGAAACCCCGAACCAAAATTTAAAAAAAAAATGACGTGGGAGTCCCCCTAAATTCCATACCAGGCCCTTCAGGTCTGGTATGGATTTTAAGGGGAACCCCGCGCCAAAAAAAAAAAAAAAAAAAAAAAAAACGGCGTGGGGTCCCCCCAAAAATCCATACCAGACCCTTATCCGAGCATGCAACCTGGCAGGCCGCAGGAAAAGAGGGGGGGACGAGAGTGCGCCCCCCCTCCTGAACCGTACCAGGCCACATGCCCTCAACATTGGGAGGGTGCTTTGGGGTAGCCCCCCAAAACACCTTGTCCCCATGTTGATGAGGACAAGGGCCTCATCCCCACAACCCTGGCCGGTGGTTGTGGGGGTCTGTGGGCGGGGGGCTTATCGGAATCTGGAAGCCCCCTTTAACAAGGGAACCCCCAGATCCCGCCCCCCCTGTGTGAAATGGTAAGGGGGTACTTACCCCTACCATTTCACTAAAAAACTGTCAAAAATGTTAAAAATGACAGGAGACAGTTTTTGACCAATCCTTTATTTAAATGCTTCTTCTTTCTTCTATCTTCCTTCATCTTCTTCTGGTTCTTCTGGCTCTTCTGGTTTTTCCTCCGGCGTTCTTGTCCAGCATCTCCTCCGCGGCGTCTTCTGTCTTCTTCTCCTCGGGCCGCTCCACACCCATGGCATGGGGGGAGGCTCCCGCTCTTCTCTTCATCTTCTTCTTCATCCTCTTCTCTTCTTCCTTCTTCTCTTCTTCATTTTCTTCTCCGGGCCGCTCCGCATCCATGCTGGCATGGAGGGAGGCTCCCGCTGTGTGACGGCGTCTCCTCGTCTGACGGTTCTTAAATAACGGGGGGCGGGGCCTCCCGGTGACCCCGCCCCCTCTGACGCACGGTACATGACGGGACTTCCCTGTGGAATTCCCCGTGATGTCACAGGGAAGTCCCGTCAAGTCACCGTGCATCAGAGGGGGGCGGGGTCACCGGGTGGCCCTGCCCCCCCGTTATTTAAGAACCATCAGACGAGGAGACTCCGTCACACAGCGGGAGCCTCCCTCCATGCCAGCATGGGTGCGGAGCAGCCTGGAGAAGAAAATGAAGAAGAGAAGAAGGAAGAAGAGAAGAGGACAAAGAAGAAGATGAAGAGAAGAGCGGGAGCCTCCCCCCATGCCATGGGTGCGGAGCGGCCCAAGGAGAAGAAGATAGAAGACGCCGAGGAGGAGATGCTGGACGAGAACGCCGGAGGAAGAACCAGAAGAGCCAGAAGAACCAGAAGAAGAAGAAGATGAAGGAAGATAGAAGAAAGAAGAAGCATTTAAATAAAGGAATTGTCAAAAACTGTCTCTTGTCATTTTTAACATTTTTGACAGTTTTTTAGTGAAATGGTAAGGGTAAGTACCCCCTTACCATTTCACACAGGGGGGGGCGGGATCTGGGGGTCCCCTTGTTAAAGGGGGCTTCCAGATTCCGATAAGCCCCCCGCTCGCAGACCCCCACAACCACCAGCCAGGGTTGTGGGAATGAGGCCCTTGTCCTCATCAACATGGGGACAAGGTGTTTTGGGGGGCTACCCCAAAGCACCCTCCCAATGTTGAGGACATGTGGTCTGGTACGGTTTAAGAGGGGGGCCGCACTCTCGTCCCCCCCTCTTTTCCTGCGGCCTGCCAGGTTGCGTGCTCGGATAAGGGTCTGGTATGGATTTTTGAGGGGACCCCACGCCGTTTTTTTGTTTTTTTTTGGCACGGGGTTCCCCTTAAAACCCATACCAGACCTGAAGGGTCTGGTATGGAATTTAGGGGGAACCCCACGTCATTTTTTTTTTTGGCTGGGGTTCCCCTTAATATCCATACCAGACCTGAAGAGCCTGGTATGGAATTTAGGGGGACTCCCACGTCATTTTTTTTTTTAAATTTTGGTTCAGGGTTTCCCTGTGTTGAATTCCCATGCCGTTTTTATCAATTAACTTCTATGTGTATTGTCGGCAATGCAATAGCCGCGGGTAGTTTTAAATGGAATTTTTCCTTCGAAATGTCATTTTGCTGTCAGACTGTTCTAAACATGGGAAACATGCGCCCCTTTACAGGCATACTATAGACACCCCCAGGTACGAAATTTAAAGGGATATTACACTTTTATTGTTTGACTTTAAGCATTATAAAAATCACTGCTCCTGAAAAAACAGCCGTTTTTAAAACTTTTTTTGCATTGATCCATGTCCCCTGGGGCAGGACCCAGGTCCCCAAACACTTTTTATGACAATAACTTGCATATAAGCCTTTAAAATTAGCACTTTTGATTATTCATGTTCGTGTCCCATAGACTTTAACGGTGTTCGCGTGTTCGAGCGAACTTTTTTCCTGTTCGCATGTTCTGGTGCGAACCGAACAGGGGGGTGTTCGGCTCACCCCTAGTCAGAAGTGATGACCTTTAACTATGTTCTGTTTAAGGTAGACAAAGAGGGTTCCCCATGTCAGGACAGTAGGAAGAGTCATACTTTATGCCCCAGTAGCCAATTCTCAATCAAAATGAAAGAACTAGTGTTTCAAGATCAGAAAACTAGTGAATGGCATCTGCAGGCAATAAATACTGCAGGGATAGATGTCTGTCCTCAACAGTATACACAGCAAGAATTCAGGCAGAATGCTAAGTTAAAGCCCCAATTCGAGTAATCTAAAAAAATTCTCTGTTTTAAGTGAAGTTGGGCCTGCACTGCAAGGGTTAACTGCTATTTTCCTCTAGGGAAGAGTAAAAGTTTTATTTACCTACTCCATCCTCCACTCCCCTGGCAGACTGCGCTCCCCCATGCTACAGCTATGGACCCAGTCTTAATAACATTAGGACTAGTGGCGGTTGAAGATCTTTCAGCAATTCTATCAGACACTATATACATCCTAGTTGATTCCTGATTTCCAGCCAACTGAATTAGCAGCTTGGCTGGACTCAGTTTCATTGGCTTGGTTATCTCATAATGAGAGGGGGACATTAGTAAGTCCTCCTGTGCCTCATATAGGCCTATTGCTCTCTTGAATATAGATTTCAAGATTTTGACAAAACTTATCTCCTTACGATTACAACCTATGATGTCCAGCATTATTGATCCAGATCAGATGTGGTTTATGGCCGGTAAGGCCACTGATGTGAAACTGCGGAGATTATATACTAATATCCATGCTTCACATCTTAATATAGGATCTAGGGTGGTTGCCTCTCTAGATATAGAGAAGGCTTTAGACACTCTTGAATGGCCCTTTCTATGGGAGGTGCTCCGCTGAATGGGCTTTCCAATGGTATTTATAAAATGGTTGCAGGTCCTATATAGACATCCCACAGCTGCAGTGAAAATGGGGTGAGGGTTGACAGCTTCATTTTCATTATTTAGAGGAACTCGGCAGGGCTGCCTTCTGTCCCCAACCCTCTTTGCTATTGCTATGGAGCCTGTGGCAGAGGCTCTTCGAACTTCGCCCAATATCAGAGGGTTGCGAATTGGTTGGTTGGAGGAGAGAGTAACCCCGCATGCAGATGATCTTTTATTATTTTTGAATGATGCTGGACCCTCTTTACAAGGAGCTCTACAGATATTGCACTCTTTTTAAACTGCCACTGGGCTGAAGGTAAATTGGGCTAAGTCCTTGTTGTTCCCAACAGACATTAAGGCCTGTAGTACGGCTTTGAATGATATCCCATTGCAGTGGGATAGTGAACTTCAAGTACTTAGGAGTTGTAATATCTCGTCAAGCTTCTGAATTTATTTCCTTGAATATCACCCCGATCCTAGGCAATATTGAGTTAAAGCATCGGTGGTGGGCTCTATAGAAGCTCTTAAGGTACTTGTATTTAGGGGTCATAGGGCATCCTACCAATTGGCTGCTTCAATGCTCAATACTTTTCGAGCCTGGGAGGCTGGCCTTAGATGTGAGCATTATCCCAAAGACTCAATCTCTCCAAATGCCCCTTTATGGCTAAATCCTACCTTTCCTCAATTTTATAAATTACCAGAGCCTATTGCATGGACTAAGTATAACATCAAACTACTTTCTCAGGTGGTTACTGATAGGAAAATGTCCTCTTTTTCTACACTTACCTCAACTTTTAGTTTGCCTGATTCTCATTTATTTAGATTCCAGCTCTCCCATACTTTTCATGCCCAGTTTCCACAAGATAGTTTAACGATTACACAATCCACGTTAGAATCGGTGCTTAGGTCTGAATGGAGAGATCCACCTCAAGGTATTCTCATCTTAACCTAATTTCACTACTGCCACTGGAGGATCTTAGGGCTAGATGGGTGCAAGACATACTGGATCTGAACATGGAAGACTGGAGGAGTGTGTGGGATTTCCCTTTCTGATGTGTCTTTGATAGACCGCATGATACAATTTAAATTGGTACATAGAGCATATCTCATGCGTACAGACTTCAGAAGATAAATCCTGAGTGCTTTTCTGAGTGTTGGTGGTGTGGAGCGGTTCAGGGGGATTTCTCACACATCTTCTGGACCTGTTCACATATAGCTTTTGGGTAGAAGTGGTAGATTTGTTGAATTATTTTACTTCTTCTTCCTTGCTGGTTTCAATGTCTGTATGTTTGTTGGGTCTGGTTGAGGTTATTCTCCCTACAGTGTCAGAGCGAGTGTTTGCTAATAGTACATTATTCTATGTAAGAAAAGCTATTGTTTTGCATCTTCTCCTACGCTTTTATGCTGGAAACAATTGGTAAATAATAATCTCCCACTGTATAGAGATACCTACACGAATAGGGGTTGTCCCAGTAAGTTTGACAAAGTCTGGGCAAAGTGGCTGGATACTGCGTCTAATGCTTATGGGGGTTATTGATTATAATACAGTTATCTCTATATACAGGATGTTCAGGGCCACTGTGGATAGTGGGGACCTAAGTTTATTGCATATGGGCTAATAGTTAATTTGGTAAATGGTATAGTATATATATTTCTTCTCTGTTATCTAATTTCTTGTTCTAACTTGCTATTTTGAATTGATGGCTACTATGCAATGTGATTGGATTTTTGAAGTTGCTTTTATTATTTTGATCCAATGTGTATGATGTTTTATTTTGTCTTGTTTCATTTTTTGTTTAATAAACAAATAAAAAATAAAAAGATCTAAAAAAATAGCTGAGGGCGGGGCCACCCGGTGACGTAAACGGGTGACCCTGCCCCATCTGCCCCACCTGCCCCATCTGAAAAGCCCCCCGGGGGGCTTTTCCTGCGGCCTGCCAGGTTGTGTGCTCGGATAAGGGTCTGGTATGGATTTTGGGGGGACCCCTATGCCATTTTTTTTATTTTGGTGCAAGGTTCCCCTTAAAATCCATACCAGACCTGAAGGGTCTGGTATGGATTTTGGGGGGACCCCTATGCCATTTTTTTTTATTTGGTGCAGGGCTCCCCTTAATTTCCATACCAGACCTGAAGGGCCTGGTATGGATTTTGGGGGAAGCCCCACGCAATTTTTTTTAAATTTTGTTTCGGGGTTCCCCTTAATATTCATAGCAGACCCAAAGGGCCTGGTAATGGACTGGGGGGGACCCATGCCCTTTTTTTCAATGAGTTTTATCTATATTGCCGAAACCCGACAATTCATTACAGCCGCAATCAGTTTTAAATGACAATTTTTCCTTTAGAAATGTCATTTTGCTGTGGTACTGTTCTAAACATGGGAAAACTGCGCCACTTTACAGGCATACAATAGACACCCCCCAGCTATGATATTTAAAGGAATATTTCATTTTCATTGTTTCACTTTAAACATTAAAAAAATCACTGCTCCCGAAAAAACGGCTGTTTAAAAAAAAAAAAATTGCACTGATACATGCCCCCTGGGGCAGGACCCAGGTCCCCAAACACTTTTTATGACAATAACTTGCATATAAGCCTTTAATATGAGCAATTTTGATTTTATATGTTCATGTTCAATAGACTTTAACGGTGTTTGTGTGTTCTTCCGAATTTTTTGCCTGTTAGGATGTTCTGGTGTGAACCGAACCGGGGGGTGTTTGGCTCATCCTTACCAGAGATAAGCATTTGCTCTTTAGTTAGGTTGTTCCCCTTTCATATCTCCATTCACCCTGGACCTTCAGTGACAGACAGCTCAGCCAATCACTGTTGTCACATATAAACAAAGAACTGGTATAACAACAAAAAGTCTCTTGTGCTCAAGGGTGATGCAATGGTGGTGGATCTTACACATGATCTCTATAGTTCCAGGTAGACGCACAGGTCTTGCTTCCCTCCAGGGGTTGGGGGAACCCAATGAAAACACTATTAAAGAACAAAAAGAGGGTGCACCAGCCTTGCACATTACCCAAGGAATGTTTATTAATGTAAAATAAAAGGAGATATACTCACAAACAAATCAGTCATAAAAACATTTTTTGAGCCCACATTGGACACAAAGCGACCAGGTCACCGAGACATGTTTTAAGGGGAGAACAAAAGACTGGGGCAGAGGAACAATTACACTCTGCATTAGATGATGTAAACAGGCAAAACCAAGCAAATGAAATGACTACTATAAGCATCCATCTGCCCTGGCTCTTTGCTTACACATGACAGATGTGTTAGATGTGTCACTGCAGGTCCATGCTGAAGGGAGATCTGGAAGAATCACAGCTTAACTAAGTGGGCAAATACTGCCACTATCCCTGAGTAGCACATTGTTCACCTTAAGTGGCATCTATGGACTGTATACAGCCAGGACCTGTGTCTGCTGGAGGTGCTGGTATTCAGTACTGGAGCATACCTACAAAAAACACCCTGGCTAAAAATAATATTTGTTTCACCACGTTTTTTGTCAGACTGACTGAAATTGAGAAGCTCTTTTGTCATTGTTAATAGACAAGCTAAAGTAACGCTACTCCCAAGCACACTTTTCCTCCATGCCAAGTCAAAATCCAGCTCTTTGTGCCTGCCCAAAAGCACACCACCCGCTACTTCCACTAATCCAAAGACTGAAAAGTTGTACTTCGGAATGGTCACCCTAGTAAAATCTGTATTGCAAAAAGCTTGCTAGCTGTCAAATCATCCACTATGGATACTGCTTCCTGAAGTGACACCCATAGAAAAAATATTTGACAGCAAGCTATTTGCAATAAAGATTTTACTATGGTCACCATTCCAGAGTGCAGCTTTTTTGTCATTAATACTACTTTATAAGCCAATTACATCCAAGTAGGAAATAAGACTTCTAGAAGAGTTCAATATACAAAGTGGATACAAAATTCCTCTAGTTTCCCAACATATACATTTTTGACAGTTTCCGAAAATCAGCTGTAGATTATAACAGAAATAACCATAATTACTAAAAAGCCCATGTAGTCTTTAAATGCATACAGCAATTATGTACCTGTATTATAATTACATTATTATTGGTGGATCATTGTGGCTAAAATTGTGTGTAACTGGGCCTTAATGCTGAATTCCAAACAAACAGCTAAATACACATATTAAATATATAAAAGTTGATATACCTGCAAAAATGAGCATTTCTGTCCATCCAGTCCTGATACATAGCTGTGCCACAGAACAAAGTCCTGCATGGCAGGGGAAAGGACCTGACCATTCTCTACTGCAGTTTTGCTTTCCCTTACAGGCCTCCTCTTTTATTTCAACTCTGTGACTGGAAAGTGAAAGGAGAATCAGAACAGTGTGATCTCATCTCTCACTTTTGTTATATAGTTGGCAAGTTAACTTTTGTTACTTTGCTCTTTCCTCCTATAAAAATGTCCTTGCACTGCAACACACTTAATTGACTCCTTAGTCCATAGTACTGAGATGTGATGGTACAACCCTTCCACACTATGATCTGATTTAAGTGACCATACCTGTGCTCAGACCACAGTCACACATACTGTCAAACAATCTTCAAATGAAAGGTTGACAACATGATATGTTATACTCATAAAACCTTCCTTATTTCAGATCCATCAAGATAGGAGAAAATCCAATGCACAAACATTGACGTGCTTTATCCCTTGGTGGGCTTTTTTCTGTTCTGCATTCCCCCTTTCCCCCAAGCTCTACTGGAAATAAAAAATACATTTAAAGATTTATTAATGATTACAGAGCTGCATTAAATCTTCTCTTTTATATCTACCTAGAGTTCAGCTTTATTCTGTTGATTGTGTCATTATGTCTCTTAACAACAGTTCACAAACATCTACTTTATGCAAAAAGGTATACGAGTAATACCAACTCCCAAATATTCTAACCCATATAATTAATGATAATAATAATAGTGCAATTTCTCTATACTTATTATGCAGCACTTCTCAACTGCAAGGAACTGTTGCCTCCTGCCTATTACTTTCAGACAGCCAATAGCATCAAATCCATCTGCAGAGTTGGTAACTTTTTTTTCGGTGACAGATGAGATGCTTTGATGTTTACTTACTATCTAGTGGAGTTTATTAATAATATTACACCTTTGGCTCTGAAGGCACCAAACAGAAAATTTAAATTTTGTTCTACTCAGTTGGACACTACATAAGTGAAAAAATTCTGTTAGGTTCTTTTTGACAGTCTGGTGATTGATCTATAATCACCACTGTCTTTCGGGTTCTAATTCTGGCTCGTATAGATTCTATTCCTGTCCTATTTTTATAATACATGTTCCTTTGTTAGCTCTAACTTTTGCTCATGCTATAATAGCTTAAAGGCTGCCTGCCCACAATTGCTGAAATGTTTACATCAGCTGTCACCAATCTGAGAAACCCAGGCAGCAAAACCTTTGTCCTCTTGCAGGGCTTCCTGATGACTACCATGTGCCTCACTATCAATAACTCTCATTTAATGGTTTATTGTACTTGACATATATTGACTTTTTTAAGTGTTCACATTCATATGATCATTGTTTAATGCAGTAACCCATAGGGACCTATCAAAATGCACTTTGTTGAAGCTTGATCACTGCAAGATGAATTCTGCTTGGTTGTTACAGGTGAGTGCAGTGAGTGAGTGCAATAAGAATTTAAGAATGAGAGCTCATTCACACCCATGCATTTGCACTTTATTCTTTTAAACATGTGTTTATGTATATGCAGAGAATTTCAATTGGTTTTAATGATGCTAGTACACATATATACAGGACAATGACATGCACTGTGCAAAAAAAGGTGTTTTTTTTTTTTTATCTATTAATGCGCATCATCAGAAGAGCTTTGGATAGGAATGGCAATATGTGCCAATTCATCATGAAGTGTGTCAAAAATGCAACGCAAACATACACTGCAATGAAAGCATATAAATGTGAATTCAGCCTTATGCCGCGTACACAGGAGCGGATTTTCCGTCTGAAAAAGTTTGTTTGGTTTTTTCCAACGGAATTCCGCTCAAGCTTGCCTTGCATACACACGGTCACACAAAAGTTCTCTGAACTTTCGACCGTCAAGAATGCAGTGACGTACAACACTACGACGAGCCGAGAAAATGAAGTTCAATGCTTCCGAGCATGAGTCGAATTGTTTCCGAGCACGCGTAGAAATTTTACGCGTTGGAATTTGTACAGACGATCGCATGTTTGGATAGGAACTTTAAGAACCTGCTCTCATTCTTTTGCTGGCAGGAATTCCGCTAGCAAAAGTCCAATGGAGCATACACATGGTCGTATTTTCCGACCAAAAGCTCTCATCGGTCCTTTACTGGCCGAATTTCCGATCATGTGTACGCGGCATAAGAGGTCTTTGAAGAATAAGGCTGATAATCATTTCATATTTAATTCTTGAAATGGCTGCATATATTTCAACAAATAAAGAAATCTTTTTTTTGTTTTTTTTTGGGGCCTTGTACCTGTAAATGGTCTATGTTTGAAAGTAAGCATATAATGTTTTTATATTTTATTAAAATTGTGAAATGTTTGCATTTAAAGAAGTAAAGATAAATGGTTAACAAGGAAAAAAAAAAGCTTGTGATTAACAAGTGAAGGAAAAATATGCGCCGTGGCGTGTTTGTGTTCATCCCAGTTTAATGATTGTCATGTTGATTATTGACCTTTGCAACATAATTCTGCCCTTCAATGTTTCTCATTCTTGATGAAAAAAAATGTAGGTTTGGCATTTGTCATCCTCATAAATTTGCAGAATAAGAATATGTTTTATTGATTTTGACTAAACATTCATTTTCCCTAGATATAAAAGGCACCACCTGTGCTTAGGTTTTTAAACATTATAAAACCAAGGGTGAATGAAGGTTACAACATATTAAACAAAATTAGAGTGCATTTGTTGTAAAATAATATCTATTTTCTGTATTTTTCAAAAAATTTAAATTTACACATATAAAAATGTATTTTTCCCTCTTTTTTCAAATGTAGTTTTTCTCTTTATTCAAGTAAATAAATAAACTCTGAAAACTGAACTATTAAGGATTAATTGCTTAAAACAAATCTTTCCATAAGGTATTTAAAATGGAATTACGCAATCTTATTTTGTTATCAGATGTTACAGTGGTTTTCTTTCCATCAAGACATGACAGTGGCCCCTGATTCTCTATTACTGTCAGTAATATGCCAAGACTGCATTATATAGTGGACACTTTAAAGGACATGCCACCACATTTATGAAACTCTGCAGGAATACAACATTGTAGGAATGCCAGTGGTTAAGAATGTCCATGCGGCTTACGAAAATGTGCCAGCTAGGTGGTAACTGTCAACTTTTTGAAAGTTTATCCACAGACTAGTTGCTTGTTAATCAGGAAATTAATATTATTTATTTAGCAAGTTGTTAAAATCTTATAAGTGCATATTGTGGTGTGTTTCAGTCTCTAAACATGATTAGACACGAATACAAAAAAGTGATGACAGAAGGTAAGATGGAATGGTGGACACATGCATGTGTGGTAGCGAGACTCCAATCTTATGGTGGCTTTCTGTCATCCATGCTGGGGTAGCTTGATTTTTTGTTAAATGTGCTGTGGGTTTTTAGCTTCACATGCAGGATTCAAGGACTCCACTTGCAAACTTGCATTACTGGCTTTTTTTGTCTACCTTTATTTAAAAGAAACAATCTGCAACAGAAAGCCTTCTCTCAAAGTGGTTCTAATAATGCCATAAAAAATATGGAATATAATATGGAATAGTGGGCACAGTTGACAGCTGAATATAAACAGAGGGGTAGGGATAGTGACTGAAATCACTGTCCAAACATGGCCATGGCCATATTTGGTGCATGAAATTGATAAAATATGACCCTGACCATGTTTGGCCAAAGACATCAGCCATCATCCCTGTTCCTTTTACTAGTGAATTATGTCAATTTTTGTTGTAAAAAAGTTGAGGCACTATGTACCCATTACCCATTCACATAGGGTAAGGTGGTATCTGGGGATCACCTTAATTTTAAAGGGGGCCTCTGGATTATAAACCTATTTTGGCATGAATTGTGGGGGGACCTCAACTTTTTTTCTCCATTGTTGCTGTAGGATTTACTACAGCAAAAGTAACATTAATACATGACCCACAGGGCATTGCACAGCCCCCCTGTGCCATTTGCTTGACATTCTCTTGCCCTCTAGCCCTGAAAATTGACAAAAACTATTTTAAATATAAGGCCCCTATTGGCTTCAGTTCAGATTATTTGGAATAGCATGATAAGCCACCAGCAAACAAAACCCTGGTATGTTTGGCTCCTCCCTTGTTACAACATTGTCAGCTATAGAGGAAGTGGATTAAAATCTTTGTAATGAAGCTCCAAAGAGTAAAAAAAGGGGGGGGGGTACTAAGCTTTCTACACTTTTTCCCAAATAATAAAAAATGGCTGGACATACACTATAAATGGGGTTTGCTTTGGACCTATATAATGCTATGGTCAAAGATGGTGGTTTTCTTCACAGAATACAAAGTGTTCTGTGATTGGATTAGGTTAGATTGTGGCATTTACCTGTACCTCCTTCATTTACAGAATGCTGTGTATTCAGTAAAAAGAATACAAAACCTTTTATGAATGAAAGTGGTTTCATGCGAGCAACGCATTGTGAGAACTGTACTCCAGTCAGAGCTGTAACTCTTAGCACTGGATGTTAAGCCCTTACTCTAGTGTCCAAATATATATGAGAAGTCCATGTTAAATTAAAATGCTAAACATGTTGAAACAAACTTGACAGCAGTTGTGTGAATATATAAAAAAAATGTTTGATACACTATAATGAATCTGTGTGGCACAGAGCTTAGTGCTATAAATATACAGTATCTTATGTGCAAATATCAAGTAAAGCAAAGTGCAAAGCCTCCCCTGACCCAAAGCACCCCTCCATGTTGAGGGCATGTAGCCTGGCATGGTTCAGGAGGGGGGCGCTTGCTTGTCCCCTCCCTTTCCTGACCTGCAGGCTGCATGCTTGGATAAGGGTCTGGTATGGATTTTGGGGGCCCATACCATTTTTTTTAAACTTTGGCATGGAGTTCCCCTTTAAAATCCACACCAGACTCAAAGGGCTGGCCCTGCTCCTTAACAACCAGCTTTTATTGCGCCCTCATTAGGCAAAGCTTTGCCCAATCAGGATGCAGAATGCACTGTGCAGTGCGCCGTGCGCAGTGCATTTCAGGGCATTCAGCAGGGTGAACACCTGCCAAACACCCTGCAAATTAGGGTGTTCCCTGAATGGGGTGAACAGCCAATGTTTGGCCGGAACTTATGCTCGGTGCGAACCGTTCACCCAACACAAAACTGCAGTGTTAACAAGATCAGGCCTGATTTCTCCCAGCATTAGCGGTTCATTTTACTTCTAGCACACAAGCAATCCCTAATTGTTGTCCAGGGGCTCCTTTTCCCATAGTTGCCACCAGGTACCTATAAATCTAGTGCCCAAAATGTCCAAAAAAAGGTACTCTAGTGAGGAGGCCTACAGGATTTTGAGCATGACAGGTGAGCACAAAGGGCAGTCTTCACTGTCAGAATCCAGCTCAGAATGCAAACCTGTAGGACCCTGACAGGTAGCACAGACAATGTAGAACAGGTCCTTACCAAAGCCAGTTGTAAATTGCTGAGGTGCAAGAAACGCATAATTATGCTCATATGCAGCAGAGTGCCAGTATTAGCCCTGCACTACCTTTTGGCGATCTGGCAAGCACCAGGCATCAGGGGCATAGTATGTCCTAGCCATTTAGACACCAGCACTGCAGCATCTCATGGTGAAGTGATGTGCACCAGCAGTGCAGTACAAGCTGGTAAGGTGGCTAGCACTAAGCATTAAGAATTCAAGCACAGGCCTGTAGAGCCCATAACAGACTTCCAGAGGTGCTTGCAAACCCTAAATGGCTGCCCCCAGATTCAGCAGCACCCCTTATGCCCACATTCCCAGCCCAGCCTGGGAAATAGAGAACTTAACAACACCCCTTACATTTTTTGAGCTGTTTTTTACCAAAGACCTTTACAATTTGATTGTGGTCCAGCCTAATGTTTATGCCCTACCGTACATCATTCCTGAGCCAAACTCATACCTTGCCATGCCATTCAAGTGGAAACCTATCACAGTTTCTGAATTTGAAACACTTTATGGGTCTAACCCTTAACACGGGCAAAAGACAAAAAAATAATGAATTGCGGTCATATTGATCCACAGACCCGATTCATCATAAGCCCATGTTCTTTGTTGCAATGTCCAGGCAAAGATATGAGAATATAATGTGTTTCATGCATTTTAATGAAATACCATCTGTCATCCCACTTAGAAAGGGGGAGAAAGTCTACTTGCAGGAATGAAGTACTACTCACAGCGAAGTGGAAGGACAAACGGGATGTATTAATCCTGTCTTCGATTTATCCAGACACGACAGTCCAAATTTACATGGCATTTGGTTTGGCCTCTCTATGTTCACGACTATAATCTTATATGGGAGGAGTAGACTTCAATGACCAAATGATGAAGCCGTATTTAGCTGGAGAGCTAGACGCTGGTACAAAAAAAGTGTCCATATATTTATTTCAATTGGCTATATACAATTTAACCAAAAAGAAATCTCGATCAAATGAAATTCAATCTTTACATGCAGTGAAAATATAAACTTATGTGAAAGCAGCAGGAAAAATGATAGATAAGTCCGCGTGTCAGAAAGTCTTTGAACATCAATATTGAAACCACTTCTTCAAAGGTGGTTCTCTGCTACCCTTTAATTGGAAAATCCATGCATCACCACCACCTAGATAGTATAAATACACGCTTACCAGCTGCATATGACCAAAAGGGCCAATTCAAATTGTGTTAGGGTCACCACACCTCCCCTAGCGTGATTCTCAAGACAGCCGGGATCCTTACAAGGACAGTCCACACATTACCATTCCAGCAGCATTCATATAAGGATATAGAAGTGGACACTCCACATAGCGTAAAACCATATTATCTCAAGTTTATTTAAAAATGGAAATGCAGTAACATAAAAAACACTTTAAAATTGCGCATATCAATCTCCTCAAGCCGGCAAGCACTCCACCCCACTGGGACTTTCGATCACGTGAAATGAGAAAATTACACACTTTCAAAGTCTGAAGGTGGTCATTGGTGTTGGGCCCTGTACATGGCTCCTGACAAATCTCAAACATGTGGTATCTGCATACTTGGGAGAAGAAGCATAATGTGTTTTAGGCTGTAATTACACATATACCCATGGTCCATGGACTCAACATGCCTCTCAGCAAATACCTTGGTGTAGCTACTTTCTAAAAAGGGCTCATTTGGTGGGAATTTGTGCTATCCTAGCATTTCAGGGTCTCTGAAACTGTGATAGGTAGTCAGGAAGTGAAATGAGAAAATGATGGCAATTAAAAGTCTGAAGGTGGTCAATGTTTTTTACCCCCCATATGCGGCTAGGCTCACAAAAAGTTTCAAACATGTGTTACCCCCATACTTGGGAGAAGTAGTAGAATGTGTTTTGGGGTGTAATTGCACACATACAAATGAAATATTTAATTAAAGTGAGAACTTTGTATTACGGTAAAAAATAAATTGTAATTTTCCAGAAACCTATGGCAAAAGATGAAATCTTCCACGGACTCAACATGCCATTACAACTGCACAATTGCCAGTTAAAGTAACACAGTGCTGGATAGCAAAAAATGCTCTGGTCGTGAAAGGGGTAAAATCTTCTAGAGGTCAAGTGGTTAAGGGGCTCATTAAAGATCTGTATATTATTCATATTCCTATTATGCTAGATGTGGTTTGGAAGGGTAGCAGAAACACTGGCCAGCATCAAGGGCCAGTTAGAAATTCTTCTGTTTTTTTCCACTTACAATAAACTTAACTTTTTTTGAATGCTTGTTTTCTTATATGTAAACACAGTTGTGCCTACTTTGTATGTGTTATGTATGAGCAAATCTGCCCAAGTTCAATTTGCCCACATTTAGTGTATTTCAGGTTTGGTAAACCCAAGTTTGGTGTGTTTTGAAGTTCGATGAACCCAAACATCAAACATCATGTGGTCTAAAGTAAGCTAAATCCAAAGTTTGCAGTGAACCCATTGAGGTCTAATGAAAATCGAATGTTGTAAATCAGTTCTGCCCATTTTCAAGGCTAATAGGCAAGCTATTGTCAAAAAAACATGCTGAATTGGCCATTGCTGTGGGGGACATGTAACAATGCCATAAAAATATTTAACAAACACTGTTCAGCAGGGAGAGGGTTTTTTTCATAAGGTTTCAAGGACAGAAAAAAAAATATTTAACACAATCCTTTAAATAACTTGCTTGGGAGATGATAATGTGATAATAAAGGTAATTATGTCTTAAATTTAAAAAGATGGTATACTTACCTGTAGGGATGAGCCGAACACCCCCCTGTTCGGTTCGCACCAGAACATGCGAACAGGCAAAAAATTTGTTTGAACATGCGAACACCGTTAAAGTCTATGGGACACGAACATGAATAATCAAAAGTGCTAATTTTAAAGGCTTATATGCAAGTTATTGTCATAAAAAATCATAAAAAGTGTTTGGGGACCCGGGTCCTGCCCCAGGGGACATGGATCAATGCAAAAAAAAGTTTTAAAAACAGACGTTTTTTCGGGAGCAGTGATTTTAATAATGCTTAAAATGAAACAATAAAAGTGTAATATTCCTTTAAATTTGGTACCTGGGGGTGTCTATAGTATGCCTGTAAAGGGGCGCATGTTTCCCGTGTTTAGAACAGTTTGACAGCAAAATGACATTTCAAAAGAAAAAAAGTCATTTAAAACTACTCATGGCTATTAATGAATTGCCGGTCCGACAATACACATAAAAGTTCATTGATAAAAACGGCATGGGAATTCCCCACAGGGGAACCCCGATCAAAATTTTAAAAAAAAATGACGGGGGGGGTCCCCCTAAATTCCATACCAGGCCCTTCAGGTCTGGTATGGATATTAAGGGGAACCCCGGCCAAAACTTTAAAAAAAAATGGTGTGGGGTCCCCTTCAAAATCTATACCAGACCCTTTAGGTCTGGTATGGATTTTAAGGGGAACCCCGCACCAAAATTTAAAAAAAAATGGCATGGGGTCCCTCCAAAAATCCATACCAGACCCTTATCCGAACACACAACCTGACAGGCCGCAGGAAAAGAGGGGGGGACGAGAGAGCAGCCCCCCTTCTGAACCGTACCAGGTCACATGCCCTCAACATTGGGAGGGTGCTTTGGGGTAGCCCCCAAAACACCTTGTCCCCATGTTGATGGGGACAAGGGCCTCATCCCCACAACCCTGGCCGGTGGTTGTGGGGGTCTGTGGGCGGGGGGCTTATCGGAATCTGGAAGCCCCCTTTAACAAGGGAACCCCCAGATCCCGGCCCTCCCCCCTGTGTGAAATGGCAAGGGGGTACAAAAGTACCCCACCATTTCACAAAAAAAGTGTCAAAAATGTTAAAAATAACAAGAGACAGTTTTTGACAATTTCTTTATTTAAATGCTTCTTCTTTCTTCTATCTTCTTTCTTCTATCTTACTTCAGTTTCTTCCTCCATCTTCTTCTTCTTCTGGTTCTTCTGGTTCTTCCTCCGGTGTTCTCGTCCGGCATCTTCCTCCGTGGCGCTGGCGTCTTCTTCCCTTCGTCTTCTGGGCCGCTCCGCATCCAGCATGATGGGAGGCTCCCGCTGTGTGACGCTTCTCCTCTTCTGATGGTTCTTAAATAATGGAGGGCGGGGCCACCCAGTGACCCCGCCCCCTCTAATGCACAGGGTCTTCCCTGTGGCATTCCCCGTGAGGTCAGAGGGGGCAGACAGGGAAGTCACCATGCGTCAGAGGGGGGCAGGGTCACCGGGTGGCCCGGCCCTATGTTATTTAAGAACTGTCAGAAGAGGAGAATCGTCACACAGCGGGAGCCTCACATCATGCTTGATGCGGAGTGGCCCAGAAGATGAAGGGAAGAAGACGCTGGCACCGCGGAGGAAGATGCCGGATGAGAACATCGGAGGAAGAACCAGAACAACCAGAACAACCAAAAGAAGATGAAGATGAAGGAAGGAACCGAAGGAAGATAGAAGAAAGAAGATAGAAGATAGAAGAAAGAAGATAGAAGAAAGAAGAAGCATTTAAATAAAGGAATTGTCAAAAACTGTCTCTTGTCATTTTTAACATTTTGACACTTTTTTTGTGAAATGATAGGGGTACTTTTGTACCCCCTTACCATTTCACACAGGGGGGAGGGCCGGGATCTGGGGGTCCCCTTGTTAAAGGGGCTTCCAGATTCTGATAAGCCCCCCGCCCGCAGATCCCCACAACCACCGGGCAAGGGTTGTGGGGATGAGGCCCTTGTCCCCATCAACATGGAGACAAGGTGTTTTGGGGGGCTACCCCAAAGCACCCTCCCAATGTTGAGGGCATGTGGCCTGGTACGGTTCAGGAGGGGGGGCGCTCTCTTGTCCCCCCTCTTTTCCTGCGGCCTGCCAGGTTGCATGCTTGGATAAGGGTCTGGTATGGATTTTTGGGGAGACCCCACGCCATTTTTTAAAAAAAATTTGGTGCAGGGTTCCCCTTAAAATCCATACCAGACCTGAAGGGTCTGGTATAGATTTTGAGGGGGACCCCACGCCATTTTTTTAAAAATTTTGGCCGGGGTTCCCCTTAATATCCATACCAGACCTGAAGGGCCTGGTATGGAATTTAAGGGGACCCCACGTCATTTTTTCTTAAATTTTGGTTCAGGGTTCCCCTGTGGGTAATTCCCATGCCGTTTTTATCAATGAACTTTTATGTGTATTGTCGGACTGGCAAATCATTAATAGCCGCGAGTAGTTTTAAATTACTTTTTTTCCTTTGAAATGTCATTTTGCTGTCAGACTGTTCTAACACACCTCTACTTACAATTACCTTGGGCACCATTTTGGAGCAATCAGAGATATTTCACAAACATCACCAGTATTGGTAAGACATGTGTGTACTATTGCCGCACAGGGGGAAATAAGTAGGCTTCCACATTCATGGCTAGATTGTGTCTCACCTATAGCAGTTATGCACATCTGCAGATTCTTGCTGCAGCAGCAATTATTTTTTTCACACATATCAATTGAACTCCCCTCATATGATAAATCAGGGCCAGAGTATTCCTCAAGCTACACTTCAGTAAATGTCATTTTTTTGTGTCGACATTACAACAGTGTAATTTTATCCATGCATATTCAGATCTGCCCCAGAATTCATAAGAATCTCTGGGAACTCTCATAAACTACTGGGCAGTAAGAGTAAGTATACTTAGATTCTGTGTCCATTCTGCATGGGAAATGACATTCTATGACACAATGATCAGTGGCGACTCCAGCTTTCATATTTGGGGGGGGGGGGGGGGGCACATGGGGGGACAGGGACAAAAGTAGGCAATGATCCACCAATGATCACGTATAGCATTTTTTGTTGACCTTTCTTTTGTCTTTTTTTCTCTCAATCTTTAAAAAGAAGAGGGTGGGTTATCAGAAACAGCTGAATCATGCAGACCAATGATTTATTTGTTAAAAATATTATGGAAGTTCTAGGGAGTTTTATATTAACCTTTCTGGTGCAATCTGTAATGGAAATTTGTAAGTTCTGTATATAATTGTATTCTATTTTGTATGTATTGCACACTGCCCTCACTGTGCACACGACACTAATAATGTTTTCAGAACATGTTTACATTCTTTAGAGTCCTGATTAGAATTAGCCTACAATTGTAACATTAATGTGATAACTACGTAATCAAGTGTATAAAAACCTTCAGTTGCGTCATAATAAAGCAGTTATTTGGAAAGATGCTGAGCGTATCTTTTGTGTCTGTTCCCTACTGCAGTAGTTATTATTCATTTGGAACCACTAATCAATATGAGGATAGGAGTTGCCTATCATTAATTTAACCAAGTCATGTGGCGAGCTTTGCCTTAGGAGGGGTTTCCAGGTGACCCTGAGTATCCGAAAGGAGGAGCTTGAGACAATCTGGGAATTTATGATAATCAGCCGGCTGAGGTAAGCCTTTTGCTTACATTTGAGTTATCAGACTTCCTTGATCAGTAAGGCATTTTTGGGACAAAGGGTACCTATTTTACTCCCCTTAATCGAACTGTATTGATTGGTGGTTATATGTTATGTTGTTACTGTCTATTGTTCATCGAAGTGTTATAGATAAGAAAGGGAAGAATAGTGCTGTTCACAGGTATATGTAGTACATCTGCTAGATAAAGTAATTTAGAGGCAAGAGGGTATAGGCACACGTAGAGAAGACTGGCCAGTTATTATGGGCATTAAATTAAGTAAGGGAATGAAGGGTAAGAGACCCTCAAAAATGTCCAGCGCAAGAGGAGCGCTATATATGAACCGAAGGTGCGGTTCCGCCTATACTGAGCCCCTAGATTAATGGTTAAAGTGGACAGTGATCCACAATGGGTAACTGGGTTACCAAGGTCCACAGGGACTAAGAATCATGCAGAGAAGCAGCTATCTATGTGAGCAGGATGGATCAAAGGTGACATTAACACTAGATAGAAAGGGACATTTTCATGTTAAGTTGTGGGATGAATTTGGGGTCAGGCACTACAACTAGTAAATTTAAGAAACATAGAAATGAGAGTCAAAACAGAATACTTTATATGTTGTCAGAGAGGGAAGATGGGATGAGCACTCTGGCTGCCCGTCTGATCATAGAAGCTAGATATAAAGGATATCTGAACAAAATAAGGAATGCAGAATTTAAGCAGGGAAATATTAAAGAGTTAAAAGAAAGTGAGAGAATGATTTGCATGTGTTGTGTACAAATGGGAAAAATGTAAGCAATTTTAGAGAGATATTGGTGTATATGTGTGAATGCTGGGACCTTTAGTTCTATCTCTTGTGTGTGTCATGTATGCAGATGTGACCCCCTCCTTTGTGCTCTCATGAAAGAATGTGGCTGGGATGAGAGGTCAGTGATAAGCTGGAAGGACACCATGCCAATTCCAGTTTTTTAGACAAAACATTTATAACAAAACGTGCCGGGTTAACAAATCTAATGATAAACAATGTGATCACAATTATTTCTGAGTCTGTTTTCCAAACATGGTAAAATGAAGGTTACATTTAACCATGTATTACACAAATTGAATATCCTTTGATAGTGGAAACAGTGCATTAAAAAAGGGAAATTAAGTAAAATTAAGTAATAATGAGTATTAATTTCTAATATGAGTTTAACAATTTTATTAATAATATAGATATATTGAAACTGGTTTAGACAACCTTTGGTTGGAAATGAAATCCAGGTTAATGGGGAATTTTGTAATGAATGGGATTAGTTTAGATTAAGATAACAATTTTGTAATTTTACATTTATACAATAAGTCCTTATTGAGAGGTAAAAAAAAGATTAAGATGAGGTTGTTATTTGGAATAAAGCTGCCAAAATATTTAACAAAGCCAAGATGGATGGGATACATAAGAAGTTTTTCTACAAAAATTAAATTTTAAGGTTTTTGATAATAACTTGATGTGCGCTCCATGACGTGAGAGTAATAATAAATAAAATTTAAATATAACAGACCCACCACATCAAGTCCACACACCCTGTTAGGATAGATGCCACCTGCAGCCAGTTGTTTTTAGTTTTTGATGCTTTCTGGTCCATCATACAGATTGTTTGTCCTTTTGTTTTATTTATTTTTATTTTTAAAATCCAAAGCAGAATGTGTAGATTGTGAAATGATGTGCCCTTTTCCTTGTAAGTGCAGTGGTATAAGCAGAAGAATATTTTGAATGTATGGACATCTCTCCATGACTGCAGGGTATTGTTATCATTTATTATAATATTGCCAGGAAAAAGTTGTCTTTTGAAACATAAAACTGGAGTTCTTACACAAACAGCATGATAGAAAACAAGCCATTGTAATATATTTATGCAAGCTGGACCCAGTAATGAAGGGTTCATCCCGATATATCAGAGCTGTAGCTTTATGCAAAGGTGCTATTAGACAAAGTTATGTAAATGAGCGTGGGATAGAGCCAGGGTTCTCCCCGGTTGTTTTAATAACATACCACTTCTTGTTTTACCTGTTACCAAAGGTGTTACCAAAAGCTGAACATCCCTTCCAGAGATTACAAAAAGATATATCCAGATGCCCAAGTCAAGATCTTATGAGTATGCATTTTGTCTGTATGGACATGTTTTCTGCATGTCCAGTGGCAAATGCTACTGCAAAGGCCACAGTAAAAAGTGTTATCAGAAGTAGTTTGTAAGTACATAGTGCCAGAAAGTACAGAGAGTAACAGAGGAAATCATGTTTATAGGAGAGTCCTTACTAGAAGTTTTGATGTTTTATTTTTACACTCCCTACTGTCTACAATGTAGTGGACAAAGTAGAGTAAGAAACTAGAAAACTTTTGCCTGAATGTTTTCTTATATTTTATCAAGCCCTTAAGGGGGATGTTGGACTCTCTCCCTATGGGATTTGGTTTGGAAGTGTGTTACTCTCGTGCTTATATTTTGTCTCAGCAGCTGAAGTCCTCCATTCGGATCTCACAGAGAACTTTGCTGATCTTTTAAGGTTTTTGACAAACACATTTATGTGTTTTCTCCCCAATTCCAGATCCTAAAAGTTTGGAAGGATCTAAAACTAAAGCCAAGTGACTTGTGGATTGTTAAGAGACATTTATATATAAGGAAATGTTTGGAGACTCAATACAGCATCTATTTCATGTACAGTTTTTGCAAAACTTGAAGGAAAAGTCACCTGGATCCACACCAGACACTGCAAAAATGACAAAATTAAAGAAATCTGTGTTTGATTTGTTTCCCTCTTGCTATCACAGTCTAGGGTACTTTTTGATTCAATTACTTTAATTGTAAAGGATATATATATTTGAAAAGGAGTTTAGCCATGTTGAAGCCATATTTGTCTTTTGTACGTCTTCCATTTTATGTAGAATTGTCTGTATTTACATATGCTCATAAGTCAGCATGCCAACAATTCAGCTAGAAGGCCATTCTGGCCACAGGAGTGTACAGCCAGTACTCTGTAAATATGTCTTATCAATCATTTGTATTTAACAATGAAAAGTAATTTTGTACTTTGGCCAGGACTACCTCCACCTAAGCATGTGGAGGTTCCAGGTTAAAGGTGATAGCAGGTATGGTTAGTGATCAAAATATTGATCAAAAGAGGGGAGACTGTAATGGAAATTTGTAAGTTCTGTATATCATTTTATTCTATTTTGTATGTATTGCACACGGCCCTCACTGTGCACACGGCACTAATAATGTTTTCAGTACATGTTTACATTCTTTTGAGTCCTGATTAGAATTAGCCTGCCTATGTAACGCCCCTTGTTACCGTAAACGTACAATTGTAATATTAGTGTGATACCTACGTAATCATGTGTATAAAAACCTTCAATTGCGTCATAATAAAGCAGAACAGTTATTTGGAAAGATGCTGAGCGTATCTTTTGTGTCTGTTCCCTACTGCATAGTTATTAATAATTTGGAACCACTAATCAATATGAGGATAGGAGTTGCCTATCATCAATTTAACCAAGTCAAATCACTGTTCCTGTTCCTTTTGTCTAGATACTATTTTAAATTCCAGTTTTAATTTTTTTAAATTCTTTATCAATATTTAAGTAACATACGTCTTTTTCCTACATTCCATGTACAGTTTTTGCAGCTTTATGAAATATATGCTTTTGTTTTATTATTATTTAATATTGCCTAGGCCTTAAAATAAGTTTTTATCCCCAGTGCTGTTGTCCCCATATTCTGAGGTACATGGACAGTCTTCTTTTGCATTGAATGATGTCCAGTGGAGTGGGGGCGTATACTGGGGGGTGGAGGTAGTATGAAGATGAAACTGGGTTTTAACTCTGTGATCTCTTACTCATGCTTGTAGGATTTCCTTTCTTCTGACTCTTTATTTTTCTGCACCTAATCTCAGTTCTAAAACTTGTTTCCCAAAGTTCAAAAAACCTATAGGCAAAGTGCAAGATTTCCTTAAGATTGGGTTGATCAATGGATATTTGCAAACATGTTGTTGATGCGTGGTCCCCCAAAATGACACCAATACGGCACACCAGCTTTGCATTCCCATGGATAGAGGGCCACAAAAGTGCATTATCCCTTATTGTGTTGGCTCACATACTCTTAAGCAGCTGTTTATTATTTCAACATGGAGGAAAAAAATATGTTCCTTCCTCAAAAAGACTAGCCAACACAGGCAGGTACAAGACATTGGCATACCTTATTTACTCAACATGGAACATCTGAACATTTCAGTTTGGGAGAATTGAGGCTTCATTGCAGAGGGAGTATGGTGCATGAGTCTATAAAAACAAATGGTAACATTCTGCAGACTCAAATTTAGGGCTATTCGGAAAATGAAGTTACTGGCAAATACAGGAATTTAGGACTCCTGGTAGCCAGGTGTGCAAAATTAATACTACAATAAAGAAAATTCAGATAATCAACATGTAGTCTTAGATATAATGCAAAATATCCATGTTTTACTGTTTTTTATATCTAGTCATTAGATTCTTATGGCGTTGTCATTGTATTAAAATTCAGGATGTTGTCTGCATGTTTTGTAACATGAAACAAGATTAGAGCACATCAAGGTCATCCTATTTCAATGGTAAAAATGATTACAGAACCCTTCCAGTTGTTGTCTCAATGTATTGCTCATAGAACAGAAAAAACATAACCCATAATTAAACCCAGGGTGTGAATCCCCAGAGGGCTGCAAAAGGGGGGCTATACACATATTCAAATCATAGTGACTAACTGTAGCAAAGCACAATCAGTTCTGTATGAATATATTCTTCTGGCAGCTGTATGCAAAAAGCCGTCTTCTGAATTCTGACTTTTTATTTTTTTGACAGTATGTTTTAGCTTCAGGTGGAAGTGTAAGAAACCCAGTTAAGTAGGTTTTCTGATTATTTGAAGCAGTCAGTATTCATTATCCTGTGAATAGAATACTAAATGTGAAAAAGAACATGCAGACAAATGAAGGATGAGCCAAATGTCTTAGTAATGTGTCTATACATAGCCATGTATCAGGTAGTGCTTGAACATCTAATGGGTGGTATTTAAGGCAAAAAATTGAAAGAAAACCATGCATTTCTGTAATAAATAAAGCATAATGTTAGCTAATTACAGTATATGCATCTGCATTTGGCTTTTTGGATTAATTCTATGCCAGAAAAGCTAATTATCCATAATACATTTTGGCCTGCTATATTTCTCAAAGTCAGATTGTGTCCTTAAGATTTTTGTGTAGGACTAACTGGCCATAGCAGATAGTGGGTGTTCCCAAGTGAAGGTGCCACAAATGTATTCTGAATTTTTATTAGTTAAATACAGTGTGTAAAATAAGTATTGAGCGCATCATCATTTTTCTAGGTAAATTTATTTCTAAAAGTGCTATTGACATGACATTTTCACTGCATGCAGGTTGTTAACAACCCATGCAATCCATACATACAAAGAAACCAAAACAAATAAGTTCAGAAATTAAGTTATCTGTAATAAAATGGAATGACACAGGGAAAAAGTATTGAACACGCTAACTGAAATTTATTCAATACTTGGTACAAAATCCTTCAAGATGCCTCTTGTATGGTGAAACTAGTGGCATGCATTGCTCAGGTGTGATTTTGGCCCATTAATCCACATAGTCTTAAAATCTTGAATGTTCCGTGGGCCTCTTCTATGAACTCTGACCTTTATTTTTTTTCCATAGATTTTCAATTTTTATTCAAGTCCGGTGATTGGCTGGGCCATTCTAGTAGCTTTTTTTTCTTTCTTTGAAACCAACTGAGAGTTTCCTTGCTTTGTGTTTGGGATCATTGTCTTTCTGAAATTTCCACCCTCGTTTCATCTTCATCATCCTGGTAAAAGGCAGCAGAATTTTATTCAGAATGTGTTGATACATTTTTACATTCATCCTTCCTTCAATAAAATGAAGTTTGCCAGTACCGTATGCTGAAAAACAGCCCCACACCATGATGTTCCCACTTCCAAATTTCACTGTTGGCATGGTGTTTTTGGGGTGATGTGCCATTTGACCTCCAAACATGGTATGTATTATGGCATCCAAAGAGTTACATTTTGGTGTCTTATAAATAGACTCTATTCTCCCAGTATTTCACATACTTGTCTAAATGTTGTGCAGCAAACTTTAACCACTTGCCAGCCAGCCACCGTCATTATACTGCGGCAGGTCGGCACGATCCTGTGAACCGTCGTAGCTGTACGTCGGTCCCTTTAAGCGGGATAGCAGGCGTGCTCACCGCCGGATGCACGTGCGCCCGCTGCACTGTGGAGGCGCCGATGCCAGTGGCTGGTGGTTGTGATGACCGCTGGCCATTTGCGATTGCGAGCACGAGAGCCAGATCAGGGACGTGTGTGTGTAAACACACAAATCCCTGTTCTGTTAAGACAGGAGAGACAGATTGTGTGTTCCTGCTAGGTAGGAACAACGATCTGTCATTTCCTCCAGTCACTCGCATCCCCCTACAGTTAGAACACGCACTAGGGAACACAGTTAACCCCTTGATCGCCCCCTAGTGTTAACCCCTTCCCTACCAGTGACATTTACACAGTAATCAGTGCATTTATATAGCACTGATCACCGTATAATTGCCAATGGTCCCAAAAATGTGTCAAGAATGTCTGATCTGTCTGCCATAATGTCGCAGTCCCGATAAAAATTGCTGATCACCGTCATTACTAGTAAAAAAAAAAATAATAATAAAAGCGGCATAAATCATTTCGCCATTTTGTAGATGCTGTAACTTTTGCGCAAACCAATCAATATACGCTTATTGCGATTTTTATTACCAAAAATATGTAGAAGAATACATATCGGCCTAAACTGAGGAAAAAAATTGCTTTTTTAAAAAAAATTTGGGGATATTTATTATAGCAAAAAGTACAAAAAATTGTGTTTTTTTCAAAATTGTAGCTTTTTTTTGCTTATAGCGCAAAAAATAAAAACCACAGAGATGATCAACTATCACCAAAAGAAAGCTCTATTTGTGGGAAAAAAAGGATATCAATTTTGTTTTGGTCCTTGGCTCTTAGACAACTCTTCTGATAATTCTTTTCACTCCTGTGTCAGAAATCTTGAGGAACACCTTACATATTAATTTGCCCTGACAAGGGTGCAGGATTGCTTTCTAATTACTGATAAATTCCAGCTGGTGTCTTGGACCTCTTGCCTTTTTGCACCTCCCTTTCTTCGTGTGTTCAATACTTCTTCCCTGTGTCATTCCATTTTATTACACATAACTTAATTTCTGAAGTTATTTGTTTTGGTTTCTTTGTATGTGTGGATTGCACGGGTTGTTAACGAAGTGGTGAAAATGTCATGTCAATAGCACCTTTAGAAATATATTTACCTAAAAAAGTGACGTGTTCAATACTTATTTTACTATATATATATATATATATATATATATATAATATTTTACATAGTTACATAGTCTAGTTCAATCGATAAAATAAAACAAACAAATAGAATACCGCCATATATACAATCCTATACCCACAGTTGATTCAGAGGAAGGAAGAAAAAAACAATAAAGCAGATTGCTCTACTGGAGGGAAACAATTCCTTCCTGATATGCAAGGAAACAGTTTTCCGCGTTTTCACAGCTTTTACTGAAGAAGCCTTTCTGTATGTACCTAAAAAGTGCCCCCTTGTCCTCTGTAATGACCTGAAAGTAAATAACTCAACACTAAGTTCACTATATGGACCACCTATGTATATACTGTATACAGGTTGATCATATATATATAAATAAATATATATTTACATACATACTGTAGATACATATTCCAACAATACAGGATTACAGGATTGCACACAACTGCTTCCAATATATATATTGCATGTTTAGAATGAGAGCACTGATCAAGCCTGTGACTTGCACAGACAGGGATATAAAAGTGCTTAATGTTTTTTTTTTTTTTTACGTGATGTTTATAATAAGCAGAAACACTCTAAATGGCTCCTATTTGCATGGTGGGATTGTAGCTGTGAAGTTGATATCAGGTCCCCTCAGAGACTCATGCAGAAGTGTGCACAGCAAGAGGAGATTCATTAGCTAACTTACCTATACTCAAGTGACATCCTCCAGAACATTCAACTACCGAATATCCAAATGTGGTTAATGTAAATGTTTAGGATCTTTGAACTTTTCAACGCATTGTTTGTTTTTTGTTGCTAAAAATCCAGAGATGGCAATATTTAGTGTTGGCTTTTTTGGCATAACACCCTTAAAAAGAATCCTGTTTGTAAACCTTAACCCCTAATCCTAGCATTAACTTAACCCCCTAAAACAAACTTTATCCTCATTGGTCAATGAAAGCATTGGTGCCATACATTACCCACAAGAGCCCTGTCTGAAACAAACTGTTCCACATACTTTTTACTGTATGCCAATCCGCGGCATTACATTTACTGCGGCAGGTCGTCTTGTACAGGCAAAATCATGTGCCCATGGACCTCAAAGACTGCGCTGCCATTCGCTGCAGAACAAGTCGATCAACAGGTCCCAGCTAATGAATTATAGCTGGCACCCTCCAATCAACTCAGCAAATTTAAGCAGAGAGCCCTGTGTTGTTAAACAACATGGGGCTCTCTTCGAACAGCAGTGATGTACTGTTTTTTTCTGCCCGCAAAGCAGGGAGTAAAAACCCGCACAATGCTTAGTAAAACATCATTGATTGCCCTAGATGTTAAACCCTCCCCAGCCAGTGTCATTAACCACTTCCGGACCGCTGCACGACGATGTACATCCAAACTTTGAAGGGGGATACCGGGGTTATGGCAGCAGCTAGCTGCCATAACCCCGGTATCCCCGTTTTCGTGCGGCGGCCGGCTTTCTGAAAAAAGTGGTCCCTGCGGTGGATTCGCCGCGAGATCACTATTATCGGTGGCGGGAGAGGGCCCCGCCTCCCACCGCAATCCAGTGCCCTCAGCCGCTTACCGGAGCCATCGGCAGTGGCGGAGGCGATCGCGTCTGTCTCCGTCCTGTGTCTGGAGACGAGTGAGGCTAAGATGGTGCCCACTCGTCTCCATGACACTGCTGGGCGGAAGCGACGTGAAAACGTCACTTCCGCCCACGCCTCTTAAAGGCATATTTTTTTCAATGTCATTTTTTTAAATGACTTTTTTTTTTTTTTTTATTGCATTTTAGTGTAAATATGAGATCTGAGGTCTTTTTTCTATTACAAGGGATGTTTACATTCCTTGTAATAGGAATAAAAGTGACACACTTTTTTTTTTTACAGTGTAAAAAAAAATAAATAATGTAAAATAAATAAATAATAAAAAAAAATTTAAAAAACCCCCGTCCCGACGAGCTCGCGCGAAGAAGCGAACGCATACGCAAGCATATGAAAACGGTGGTCAATCTAAACATGTGAGGTATCGCCGTGACTGGTAGAGTGAGAGCAATAATTCTAGCCCTAGACCTCCTCTGTAACGCAAAACATGCAACCTGTAGAATTTTTAAAATGTCATCTATGGAAATTTTTGAGGGTAAAAGTTTGAAGCCATTCCACGAGCGGGCGCAATTTTGAAGTGTGACATGTTGGGTATCAATTTACTTGGCGTAAATAAATAAATTAAGAAATTGAAGCGCTTCACTATGTTATCAAATGATAATTGCATAAATCCATAAGACCCCCATACACAAATCATTCAGCAATTATAAATATTGTGCAGAAAAAATACTGTGCGAAAAAATATATGTGCAAAATATGTAACTAAAATAATTGTGCAGGAAAAAGATTGTAACTAAAATGCTGATCATACGTGTAAAAAATATATATATAACTGGTGTCTCAGTGTGTAAAATAGATCAGTTAAAGATAATTATTAGAATGATAATAAATGGCCACACTACTGATACACTTATTAAATAAATAAATATTAAGACAGCCAAGTCCAGAAGGAATATACAAAAGAGCAGTCACAATAGTGCCAGTATTTAAAAGTTCTAAAATCGCTTTAAAATTGCTTAATTGGAGTGCTTGTTAATCAATCTTGAATGACACTGTTATTCAGCTCCAACCTCATCAGATGTTATATTCTCCACCCGCAATCATATATAAAGCAAGAAAAGAAGAAAAATATTTCATTGCACAATGCTCCATACAAACGGTACACCAGCAAAAAACTTGCTATGAGAACCACTCACGTGCGCCCCATGTTAGAAAGGCATATGCAAATAAGATAAGCAGTCAGCCGCCACGGACAAGAGCAGAGTCACTGCAGTACACAGCTAGATGCTGACAGACTGCACAGTGCGTCCTAGGCTCCTCCCACGCGTTGCGTCACGGCCACGTGACTTTTTCAAGGATAAACTCGAGACATCACGGTCTCAGATTTATAGCAACATGGCATCACGATTGCCATGGCTCCAGCGTAATTAGATCGAGTCATCATCCTGCTTTCTGCATATCATCAATTAATGGTTTAAAATCCTCTTTTATTATACATACAATTTGCAAAATAATATTCAATGGTAATAACAAAACCGCTCCATATACATAAAATAAGTTTAAACGTACACATTAGGGGATTACACTCGTTTGTTAAGCGCCCTCCAGTGTTGTAACACTGGTATTGCACCACCACATAAAACTACCTAACAGCAAGTCCCTAGCATGGAACAGCTAAATACTTGTGATTACTATCTATCGCCCTCTAGGGAAGAGATCTCATTATGGCACGTTAAATACATAAATATATATAATATGGAGTGACAAAAATAATTAAAAAATGTTTAAAAAATGATTAAAAATTTTGTACAAAAATGTTAAAATGTTTTAAAACCAGAACATTAATTCAAGTACAATAAAATCTACTAATAAATGGAAGCAAGGAGTAAACCAACTATTACCTACAAAATGTTAGTGGACAATAGGACTAATGCAAGCAAATATATCAATATTCATAAAAATTAATTAAAATGAATCAATAGATTAAAAATCAGATATAAAACAATTAAGATCGAATTCAATATTCAAGCCGTAAGGTTCAAGCGTACGCATCTGAAAAATCCATTTGGATTCATTCTTACTCAGTTCCCTAATCTTATTGGAGCCCCTCCAGTGTGGTGTATATTTTTTAATTGCCCAGAACTTTAACCCCCTGGGATCTCTATTATGGCACATGTCAAAATGTTTTGAGACACTGTGCTTAGGGTAGCCTTTTTTGATATTCTGGATGTGTTCTCTTATTCGCTTCCACATTGGCTGTTTGGTTCTACCAATGTATTGGAGAGAGCAGGAACATTGTAGAACGTATACCACACCTTCCGTTCTGCATGATACAAAGTCCCTTATTTCAAATTCTTTTCCGGTGCTTGTTGATGAAAATTTCTGACATTTGTACCCATTTTGATTCGTATTTTTACAGGCATAACACCTTTTACAGGGAAAGAACCCTTTACCCTGGAAAAAAGATAAATCAGTTATTCTTTTCGGAGGATCCGGGACATTTTTGGCAATAATGTCCCTTAGTGTAGGGACTCGCCTATAGATAAATCTAGGTTTATCTGGGAGGATATTGCCCAGAGTAGCATCAGCTTTTAAAAGAGACCAATGTTTCTTAATAATTCTTTCCATTCTCTTATGTTGTACATTAAATCCATAATTAGAGGTATATCGTTTGTTATATCCTTTACCTTGGTTTTATCTTGGATCAATAAATCTCTTGAGGTTTGGTTTACTTCAGTGATTTTTTCTTTGATGAAATCTTTGTTGTAGCCTTTATCTTCAAACCTCTTCCCCATCCATTGAGCTTGTTTGAGGTACTCGCTACTATCCAAACAATTTCTTCGTAAGCGAATGAATTGGCCTTTTGGAATATTAATTAGCCATGGCTCATAGTGGCAGCTAGTCACTGGTATATAGCTGTTCCTCTCCACCGGTTTGAAGAACGTTTTGGTACTCATAGTATTTCCCTTTAGTTCTATTTCTAGATCTAGGAACTGGATTTTCTTCTCACTAATTTGTTATTCAAGTTTAATATTTTTTTGGTTCAAATTTAGCCGTTGAAAAAATGACACTAAACTGAATTCACTTCCTTTCCAAATAAGGATACAATCGTCAATAAATCTTTTATACAGTACCAGTTCATCTGGGGTATTCAAAAAAATGGCTTCCTCCTCCCATTTCGCCATAAATAGATTGGCTACACTTGGGGCATATTTAGCTCCCATTCCATCCCCGTTAGTTGTCTAAAGTAGTTCTCTCTATACCAAAAGTAGTTATGTTGTATTCCAAAGGCAAGGCTTCTAAGAATAAATCTTTTTTGCTTAGAGATAAGGTGACTATATTGATCCATAGCCCACTTTGATGCTTCAATCGCATCGCTGTGCTCAATTATTGTGTACAATGAAGCTCCATCAGCGGTAGCTATAATGTATTTCTCTTTAGGATCCAAAATGAGGGTTTCCAATATTTGTAACAAATGCTTAGTATCACGCAAATATGCTTTAGTGCTGGGTACTAAAGGTTGCAAAAATTTGTCTACATACTCCCCCAACCTTGCATTAATCCCAGACAAGAACAACACAACAGAGAAAGAAGCCCAAATATCACAAAAAGGGATGCAGAGCTGGATGGAAAGTCAAAAAGAAAAAGAGAACACTAGGAGAAGGTATTTACAATCTGGGAAAGACCTCACACAAGCGGAACTGATTACATTGGACAAAGGTCTTAAGTACGCACCAACAAGGAATATGGATAAATTCCAAATGTATATTGATATACAAAAATATACAAGGAAATTAAATATTAAGAAATACATGTTATCCAAGCCTCCCTCAGCAAATGGTAACGAAATGGAACCTACAAGAGGAATTCAGCATAGTAATCTGAGAAACAAGTCATTATTCAATCCACCTCCAACTAAGAATGAACATATTGAGGTGTTTAACAAAATGGTGATAAAAGATCTGGAACAATTGAAATTAAGTAGAATCTCAGAATCCCAACATATTCAATAAGGTATCAAGCAATTGGAGCAAAATAGAGAGATAATAATAAGACCAGCAGACAAAGGGGGCGCTATTGTAATATTGTCAAAGGAATATTACCATCGGGAATTAATGGGGCAATTAAACGATAGCAATACGTATATTAAACTCAGAAGTAACCCCACCAGAGAATACAAACGGGAATTGTCCTATTTGATTCAAAAAGGAACCAATAAAAATATTTTAACCAAAAAAGAATCCAAGTACCTAATACCCGACACTTGCAGAGTCCCTATAATTTACACAATCCATAAGATTCATAAGAATGCTGAGCAACCACCAGGAAGACCCATCATTAATGGGATTCAATCGATTAATGCAAGGTTGGGGGAGTATGTAGACAAATTTTTGCAACCTTTAGTACCCAGCACTAAAGCATATTTGCGTGATACTAAGCATTTGTTACAAATATTGGAAACCCTCATTTTGGATCCTAAAGAGAAATACATTATAGCTACCGCTGATGTAGCTTCATTGTACACAATAATTGAGCACAGCGATGCGATTGAAGCATCAAAGTGGGCTATGGATCAATATAGTCACATTATCTCTAAGCAAAAAAGATTTATTCTTAGAAGCCTTGCCTTTGGAATACAACATAACTACTTTTGGTATAGAGAGAACTACTTTAGACAACTAACGGGGATTGGAATGGGAGCTAAATATGCCCCAAGTGTAGCCAATCTATTCATGGCGAAATGGGAGGAGGAAGCCATTTTTTTGAATACCCCAGATGAGCTGGTACTGTATAAAAGATTTATTGACGATTGTATCCTTATTTGGAAAGGAAGTGAATTCAGTTTAGTGTCATTTTTTCAACGGCTAAATTTGAACCAAAAAAATATTAAACTTGAATACCAAATTAGTTAGAAGAAAATCCAGTTCCTAGATCTAGAAATAGAACTAAAGGGAAATAGTATGAGTACCAAAACGTTCTTCAAACCGGTGGAGAGGAACAGCTATATACCAGTGACTAGCTGCCACTATGAGCCATGGCTAATTAATATTCCAAAAGGCCAATTCATTCGCTTATGAAGAAATTGTTCGGATAGTAGTGAGTACCTCAAACAAGCTCAATGGATGGGGAAGAGGTTTGAAGATAAAGGCTACAACAAAGATTTCATCAAAGAAAAAATCACTGAAGTAAACCAAACCTCAAGAGATTTATTGATCCAAGATAAAACCAAGGTAAAAGATATAACAAACGATATACCTCTAATTATGGATTTTAGTGTACAACATAAGAGAATGGAAAGAATTATTAAGAAACATTGGTCTCTTTTAAAAGCTGATGCTACTCTGGTCAATATCCTCCCAGATAAACCTAGATTTATCTATAGGCGAGTCCCTACACTAAGGGACATTATTGCCAAAAATGTCCTGGATCCTCCAAAAAGAATAAATGATTTATCTTTTTTCCAGGGTAAAGGGTTCTTTCCCTGTAAAAGGTGTTATGCCTGTAAAAATACGAATCAAAATGGGTACAAATGTCAGAAATTTTCATCAACAAGCACCGGAAAAGAATTTGAAATAAGGGTGTGGTATACATTCTACAATGATCCTGCTCTCTCCAATACATTGGTAGAACCAAACGGCCAATGTGGAAACGAATAAGAGAACACATCCAGAATATCAAAAAAGGCTACCCTAAGCACAGTGTCTCAAAACATTTTGACGTGTGCCATAATAGAGATCCCAGGGGGTTAAAGTTCTGGGCAATTCAAAAATATACACCACACTGGAGGGGCTCCAATAAGATAAGGGAACTGAGTAAGAATGAATCCAAATGGATTTTTCAGATGTGTACGCTTGAACCTTACGGCTTGAATATTGAATTCGATCTTAATTGTTTTATATCTGATTTTTAATCTATTGATTCATTTTAATTAATTTTTATGAATATTGATATATTTGCTTGCATTAGTCCTATTGTCCACTAACATTTTGTAGGTAATAGTTGGTTTACTCCTTGCTTCCATTTATTAGTAGATTTTATTGTACTTGAATTAATGTTCTGGTTTTAAAACATTTTAACATTTTTGTACAAAATTTTTAATCATTTTTTAAACATTTTTTAATTATTTTTGTCACTCCATATTATATATATTTATGTATTTAACACGCTATAATGAGATCTCGTCCCTAGAGGGCGATAGATAGTAATCACAAGTATTTAGCTGTTCCATGCTAGGGACTTGCTGTTAGGTAGTTTTATGTGGTGGTGCAATACCAGTGTTACAACACTGGAGGGCGCTTAACAAACGAGTGTAATCCCCTAATGTGTACGTTTAAACTTATTTTATGTATATGGAGCGGTTTTGTTATTACCATTGAATATTATTTTGCAAATTGTATGTATAATAAAAGAGGATTTTAAATCATTAATTGATGATATGCAGAAAGCAGGATGATGACTCGATCTAATCACGCTGGAGCCATGGCAATCGTGATGCCATGTTGCTATAAATCTGAGACCGTGATGTCTCGAGTTTATCCTTGAAAAAGTCATGTGGCCGTGACGCAACGCGTGGGAGGAGCCTAGGACGCATTGTGCAGTCTGTCAGCATCTAGCTGTGTACTGCAGTGACTCTGCTCTCGTCTGTGGCGGCTGACTACTTATCTTATCTGCATATGCCTTTCTAACATGGGGCGCACGTGAGTGGTTCTCATAGCAAGTTTTTTGCTGGTGTACCGTTTGTATGGAGCATTGCGCAATGAAATATTTTTCTTCTTTTCTTGCTTTATATATGATTGCGGGTGGAGAATATAACATCTGATGAGGTTGGAGCTGAATAACAGTGTCATTCAAGATTGATTAACAAGCACTCCAATTGAGCAATTTTAAAGCGATTTTAGAACTTTGAAATACTGGCACTATTGTGACTGCTCTTTTGTATATTCCTTCTGGACTTGGCTGTCTTAATATTTATTTATTTAATAAGTGTATCAGTAGTGTGGCCATTTATTATCATTCTAATAATTATCTTTAACTGATCTATTTTACACACTGAGACACCAGTTATATATATATTTTTTACACGTATGATCAGCATTTTAGTTACAATCTTCTTCCTGCACAATTATTTTAGTTACATATTTTGCACATATATTTTTTCGCACAGTATTTTTTCTGCACAATATTTATAATTGCTGAATGATTTGTGTATGGGGGTCTTATGGATTTACGCAATTATCATTTGATAACATAGTGAAGCGCATCAATTTCTTAATTTATTTATTTATACATTTGAGTGATTCTGAACACTTTTGGTTGATAGCAGCCTCACATAATTTATTTTTTGATTCATAATTTATTTTTTGATTCTTGATTTGTTTTTTCAATAAGTATCACAGCGCTTTGTGTTTTTATTCAATTTACTTGGCGTAACATTATATTTCACAATATAAAAAAATTAGGCTAACGTTACTATTGTCTTATTTTTTTATTCAAAAAAAGTGCGCTTATAAGACCGCTGCGCAAATACGATGCAAAAAAAAGTATTGCAACGACTGCCATTTTATTCTCTAGGGTATTAGAAAAAAAACATATATAATGTTTGGGAGATCTAAGTAATTTTCTAGCAAAAAACCTGTTTTAAAACATGTAAACACCTAAAATCCAAAACGAGGCTGGTCCTTAAGTGGTTAATACAGTGACGGTGTATATTTTTAGCACTAATTGCTGTATTAGTGTCACTGGAGATGTCAGGGGCAGTTAGCCAGTTCTCCCCCAGAGTCAGTCAGTGTCAGATTGCCTGCCGCACTATCACAGTCCCACTATAAGTCGCCGATCGCTGCCATTAGTAGTAAAAAAAATCACATAAATCCAGTATCCATACCGTAGTTTGTAGACGCTGTAACTTTTTTACACAAACCAATCAATATACATTTTTTTTTTTACCCATGATATGTAGCAGAATACATTTTGCCCAAAATTTATTAAGAAATTAGATTTTCTTTCACAATTTGGGTCTTTTTGGGTCTTTTTTCATTTATATCACAAAAAATAAAAAAACTCAGCGGTGATCAAATACCACCAAACGAAAGCTCTATTTGTGTGAAAAAAATTCTATAAATGTATTTTGCGTACAGAATTGCATGACCGTGTAATCGCCGTTAAAGTAGCACAGTGTTAAACTGCAAAAAATAGCCTGGTCTTGAAGGTGGTAACATCTTCTGGAGCTCAAGTTGTTAAAGTGGTTGTAACCCTAAAAAAAACATGCTCCTCTTTCTTTGAGATTATGAGATTATAGCACAGTACTTTTGCCATGTCAGTTGTTCCTTTCTATGTTCCACAATACCTGGATACCTTGATCCTGCCTGTTTCTGTGTTCCCCTGTGTGTACTGACCATGATTATCATGGCTGCTGATCCCTGACAGCATGGTCAGATTATGTGCCTCCATCATCCTGCTCTCTCCTCAGCTTCTCTGCATCCCCCCTCTCCCCCTCCCTCTTTCCCTGTGATTTCCATAGTCTGTGTGTGAGCCAATCTCCTCCCTGCCCCTCCTATCTCCTCCCGCCTTTATTGAGTATTCTGCTGCAGTTGCTAAAGTGTAAAGTAACATCTATTATATATGTTTATCCTCTCTGTTTCAGGAACATATTAATTATACAGTGTGTGTTTTTTTTATACATCATACAGCTAAATACCTTGTTTGCACAGGGCTTCTATGTGGTCACATGTCATTCCTCTGTTAGCTTGCATACCTCAGAAGGGAATCTCAGCCCCTCCCAATGCACTCCTTAGATTGAGAAGGAGAGCAGAGGGAGGATATGTAACCACACAGCAGAGCTGGGCAAAGAAGGTATTTAGCTTTTAAACACACACACACACACACACACACACTGCATTTCATATGTTTCTAAAACAGAGAGGATAAAAGAATATAATAGATGTGACTTTACAACCACTTTAATATTATCATTGCCACTTCACTTGTTTATTTTACTTGTTATCTGTAGTTACTACTTTAATGGAAACAATATTTTATATGTATAAAACAGATTGGATTATAGGTTACTTATATTGTCTCTGTAAAAACATGTAGAGAATAATCACAAAGCTTGCTTTACAAACCTTTAATTGTGATGGGCTGAGTTACAACTAATGGGTTCTAGACCACTATGTTTTAACTTATTGAAAAGACTTGGACATGACATGTTACCATCTATAATGGCATGGGAGATAGACCACCAGAGACAAGCATTTCCTTAGAAGTTAGGGTGGCATCAATACATCAATGTCCTAACATTGGTCTATTTCAGATTTTGCCTGCTGCATCCTTTCCTTAAATATCTATCTAAAATAAGAATAATTTGAAAAAAAACTAACTCCCTTCCCTACTACATAAATGTTATTGTCCTGTATGCAAATAACATTTCAGAGAATTGATATGTTTCCTGCTCAGCATTGGAATAGCATTAGAGATATGATTTTATGTCCTCCATTAAACTCAATTTAAGGGTTTAGTACATGATGAGAAAAGTCATTAAAGTAGAACTTTAGGCAAAACTTTTTTTTTCATTTTGAATAGAGCAAAGGAGGGTAAGCACAACGGTAGCAAACGTAGGGAATTCCTTGGGGACCCCCAGTTCACCACAACTAGTGTCCCCATTGGAATATTTCCTCTCTATTACTTTTCTGAGCACAACCCAAAATTTGGGATTTTTATTTTACTTTCACTTTTAAGGATAATGGTAAACAGGACAAATAGAGAGGGGGAATCTTCCTAATGGGGGCACAGACATAAATAAAAACTGCTTTGTAATCCCTCTCCACTCTATCCAAAACTGAAAAAAAGTTTTGCCTTTAGTTATGCTTTAGGAGATTACAAGTAGGTAAAAAAATGTAATTAATAAATTAGAGAAAAGAACACCTTTACCGGTAGAACCAAGAATATACATCAGATTCTACTAGATCCAGCAGTTGGTACAATATAACACTAGAGCTAGAATATAGAAAGTGTATACATTTACAGTCCGGAAAAGGGCACCATATACGACTAGGGTCAATCATGGAACTCATGTACCAGGAACTGAGCATAATATCCTCCAAGGCTCAGTAGTGTACTTTACATTTCAAGAACACAATGTACCAACATGGTTATGGGTATGACTCAAACATTATCTACCTTTTATTAAGTGATTTTGCTCCTGGTCCAATTAAATTGCATTACAAAATTGTGCAATATGCCCCCTCTCCCCACACCCTCTTCCCCTAAACACTAAATGCAAATTTCAGATTAGACAATTGCATGGTGGCAACCAGCAGACCTGCAACTCTCAAGTTTTGTTTGGAAGGGTTTTTCAGAAGTGGCTGTGAGCAGAGCTGTGGAAGAATAAATGGATTATCTATAGATCAATTCATGGGCAGATCAATGGGTAGTACATGGAAATCTCTGTAGCAGCTTCCCTGTGTTTGCTTTACCCAGGAAGCTTGGAAAACTCATACAAAACACTCCTATTTCTGAGCTCTGCGAGTCAGCTGGCTGAAACAATATAAGCTTATGATCTGAAGTCTGTATTTCAAATTATCCAGTAGTAATAGTAGGGGAAAGTAACTGGATGCCTGTGCCCAGTTTTGTTGTGCAATTTCAGTTGCACTGTCTGTAGAACAACTTTTTGTGATCACATACAATACTCAAAAAGTGAAATAGATGCAGGTAACTTGTCTTTTGTTTGCAATAAACTGTTCAATGTATCTCTGTTTTAAGTGTTGCTACATTACATTTGTTTCACTAATTATTTTTGGGGAGCTCTCACGATGCCATTATATAGCACTCAAGGATATCAAAATTAGCAGATTGATACATATTTTGTACTCCCAGCTTTCTTAAAAACTGCATAAGATATTTCTTTTGATCTTGTTTTGTATCTTGTAAGATCAGAGTGAGCTCTGTCCACTTTTGATACTGATTACATGCAGACACTGTTTTATTATTTATGAAGAGTAAATTTTTAATTGTGCTTGTGGCTGTGAGATCTTAATCACCACTGTTTATTTCAACGGTCTAATGATGTACTGTACCTCCAAATGTTGTAAAGAAAACAAAAATATGAATCAGTTCTAGACAAACAAAAATATGACATGGCCTTTTTCTGAAAAGATACAGGTAAACAGTATTCAACATTTTGGAAGTTTGGATACATGTGCAAGCACATATTAATTTAGGAAAGAATCTTCATTTCAAGATGAAGTCAAGTAAATGCCCTTAAGCTGACCATAAATGGATTGAAATTCCGCAGGTTTAGCAGGGACCAGCTGATTTTGATTCATGTATGGGCACCCTGGTTGTACAGAAGATCGACTTCTGTACAATCATTCTGTCTGGTTTTTCACAATTGATCAGTGTCAATGGCTATAGCTAGCAGCACTGATCAATTTATTCTGACGGTGGGGAAGCCTCCCTGCCATCAGAACAAAATGGCACACCAGGATGAATGTATAGATTGCATTTGTGTCTATGGAAACAGCCATTTAATTTTACATAAATAAAAAGAAACAATAGGCAGCGCTAGTTTGTAATCCTTGTCCCAATAACTTTGACTAGCAATATAAATTCAAAAAAACATACTACTTATATGTGCAACGGTAAACCTTGAAAATGTGCTGAATATCAAAAAACAATAATGATAATCTAAAGTGCAATGATCTAGTATGATCCGACCATGCACGGTGATGTCTGCATCCTAGCCCAGCCCTACGCATTTCATCATTCAACATCTTAGTTAAGCATCTGAGAGTACGTCAAATTATGAAACGAGTATAGCAGAGCTAGGACACAGACATCACCACGCATGGTTGGATCATACTCATGGCTTGTGGTTAGCAGCCAGAGGTGATCAGCAACATAATATAGCGTTAATACCTTAGTGTCAGGGTGACATTTTATACATGTGAGTGGATTTATATTCTTTAAAATAAAGCCTTAAATGTTATCACATTATGGAAGCCTTCCTCCCTCTGTCTTACTTTTATGTGTGGCCATGACCTGCATGAGAGGTTTTTGATCTGGGAACCAGTACCTTGGAGATTAACAATTTGGAAACCATTGTGAAGTGCAGTAGCTGGTTTATATTCTGACAAGCCATTAATTCTGGTGAGTCATTATAGTTTGGATGGTGAAGGATCACATCGGGTGTCACCTTTAGTGATTCAAACACACTTGAAGATTAGAAGATTAGTTCAGCATTAAGTTGCATTGTTTTTTTTGAGACACCTTTCTCAGGATCACTTTTGGATTTTTTTTAATGAATTATTATATTGCAATTGCACTCTTTTTCTTCTACAACATTGGACTTGCACTTTTTGCATTGTTTTGCACTTTTTTGCAGTAATTGCACTTTCTGCGTTTCCAGCATATGCACTTTATGTTTAATGTTAAGTTTTTGAACATAGAGCTGGGATATTGTTACTTTGCAGTGATTGATGTAATTTCTGATATTATTGTTCTGCAGCAATGCCATTTTAGATATATACTGTTATATAGATCAATGCACTTCATCATTATTGTTTTTTGATATCCAGCACTTTTTCAAGGTTTACAGTTGCACATATAAGTAGTATGTATTTTTGAATTTATATTGCTAGCCAAAGGTATTGGGACAAGATTATAAACCAGCGCTGCCTGTTGTTTCCTTTCATTAGGGTTTAGGTGCATTACCAAATTATTAGTGGCAGCTGTTTGGTACAATGCTTTCCCTTGCATTCTCCAATAACATCTTGGGTGCTGTATTTTTTGCTTAACATTTTAAATATATGCTTATAAAAGCCCATTTGAATTCACTTAAAAGGATATATTATTATAATTATATGTATTATTAGCCTCCATTTCCATAGTTTTAATTTCACATTTCTGTTATAGAAGTTGTACAGGTTGCCGGAATATTATTTATTTATTTATTTTTGTTACTTATATAGCAATGTCAATTTATGCAGTTTTGTCTTTCTCAACAGTCCCTACCCTCAAGGAGTTTACAATCTAAGGTCCCTAACACGCATATATTAGGGACAATTTAGACAGGATCCTATTAACCTTCCAGCATGTCTTTAGAGTGTGGGAGGAAACCCACGCAGGCACAGGGAGAACAGGCAAACTCCAGGCAAATGGTGTCATGGTTGGGATTTGAACCAGTGACCCTTTAGCTGCTAGGTGAAAGTGCTAACCACCACACCACTATGCTGCCCCCACACCACTATGCTGCCCCTAGACCACTATGCTGTCCCTATATGACTTGCAGTCTAAATCTCTTTATTCAGCACTCATTAGCAGACCTGGTCTGACACACCCTTCCTTGCACTTGTGATGAAGTGTTTGGTGAATGCACATCTATGTCAGCACTTCAACAAGATTGACCTCTAATTTTTCCTTGTGGCATTGCAAAGAGAATTATGAAATACAAATGCAATTTAAAAATTAAGCTTTCTGCTTTTGTCCTGCCAAGTGGTTAAGTTAAGGCACTCAGTATAACTTTAAGACAATGGTTGAGGGATGCGCATACCAAGGTTTTCCCTCAGTTGCTCTTTGAGAAGCCTTTCGCTTTCCTTCTTGCTGCCATAAAAGTATAAATTTTGCTGTTGATCAACAAAACCAATTTTAAAACTTAGTGTAAAATGACTACATGGTGAATCACTTTCTCTGTCCTCATTTTACCTTTTCAGATTTTAATCAATAAGTTGTTTATTATACAGCTCATTGATAAAGAAATTCATTCAACAATGAAACTCAATCCCTAGGTAAAATAAAAATAAAAATAAAATAATTTTAATAATTCACCTTCTCCTTCTTCTTTTCCTATTTGTTTTTGTGTAGATTGTTGTTTTTGTGGGGCTTTTTAGAAAACTTGAAAAATTAAAAGCTATTAGAACACAAATATGCAGACAATGTTAAAAGTGCAATAGTTTATGTTTTGGTCTATTTGTCCACATTATCTTGAAAACCTTGAACAACTAAAAAGTCAAAAAACAAAGAAAAGGACAAAATGGTTTAGCTATTTTTGGTTTATTTGTATGTTATTTTTTTTCACCACATCATGTATTATCATGATTAGAGATCATAAGCATTGATTCTGTCATTAAAGAAAAAAAGAAAACCTAAAAATTTGTCTTGTTTTTTGAGTTTTTTTAGATAATAGGAGGAAATAGGAGTGCAAATAGAAGCTTGGATCTGAACTATGCATGGGGAAGTCACACTTTTTATTAGCCTTATCTTGGAGCAATTGAGTAGAGTAATTGTATGGGGAGAACATTTTTTTTTCCTGAAATGGGTCATCTGGGGCATATATTGTGGTTGTGTACTGGTCAGGAACATCTAATCACCCTATGTCTTTGGATACCCTAAGCAGTACTTTAACAATATTAGGTCATATCCTAACAATATTAGGTCATACTGAGATGTATTGGTTATCTATAATGCAGTATAGAAATTTAATTGATTCAATAACATAAAAGTTAATTCCTCATAATTGCCCTATTTATTAACAAAACATGTGTACAGACATGTTTGCATGAAAACATGATTGGCATTTTTTTTCCTTAGCTCACAGTACCTGCACTGAAAGCACTTTGAATATTTTCTTTTGTATATCAAGTGCAATGGAGTTGAAATGACACTGTAGAATACATCCTTACTGCAGTATTTGCCATGATACAATTTTCTTTAACACTCCAGGGAGTGTTATATTGCTTAATGCTGCCAGAGAAGAAAAGCTGTTCTAATTTTCCAGACCTCGCCAAATAGGTGCATAAGCAAGCTGTTGGATCATTGATGCAATGGGTTTACACAGCACACACATGCAATGCTTTTAACTGCCTTAGTTAACTTGTTGGCAAGCTTTGCCATATATGTGTTGATATTTAAATGAGAGCAATAAGATGCTGCATTTGTAATGAAGAAAAAGTACCCTGGTAAAACAGAAAGAAATATATATATATAAATAATGATTATATATATTATACTAAAAAATATATAATCAGTTAGCAAATTGCAAATTTTGATGTTGGTTTTTTTTGAGTCTCTGTGGCAAAACATTATTAATTTAATCTGTATTTATACCTTTTAAATACTATATATATATATATCTTATACCTTAAAAATACATACTGTAAGACTTTTACTGTGATCATCTAATCAATTTATAACTAGCTTTTTAAATTAAGGTGCACATAGCAGGGTTTTTCACAGAGCAAACACTGTTTTAGCAATATGTATTAAAACAGAGGCTCCTCTGTATAGTATGGTCCCTAACTCAGATCTATGAAAGCTTGGGACATACAATACTGTATATAGCAATGAATAAATGGGAAGGAATGCCTGGAGGTAGCACATTTCTCACTAAGGCCTCATGCACACTGGGCATTAAAATAACGTTATAAAAACGTCAGTAGCTTTTCAACTTTTTTCAACTTTTTTCAATTTTTTTGCAATAGCGTTTTTTTTAGCACTTGTTAGCGGTTTTTAGCGTTTTTTTGCATTAGCGTTTTAGCTTTTTTTTTTTTAAGAAAAAAATTAATTTTTTTTTCAATGGATCTAAAACATTAAAAAACGCTGGTGAGCAATGTTTTTGAGCGTTTATCGATGTATATCAGCGTTTATCAGCATTGGAGCATTTTTACAGCTGAGAAATGTCTCTCAGAACCCACTAGTTTTTTTTTTTTTTTTTTTTACCACTTAAAAAAGCCACTGCCCAAAACTGCTGATAACAGCTTATGTGTGCATGGACACATAGGATAACATGATGGAGAGTTTAATGACTGTAGAAAAAACATCTACAGCCAAAAAACGTCAAAAAATGTCCAGTGTGCATGAGGCCTAAAGATTCAGGCACACACCAGAAGCCCAGCACAGTACAATGACTGCTGAGGAGTTCCAGTGTGTCCCCACATCAAATCCAGCAAGCTAAACACAATGACAACTCGCTTAATCAATCTTTAACTAGCATTTTACAGTAAATACACATGGAACTGCTTTTTATAGAACAAACAGATTACAAACATTTCCCAGCATCCAGTAAGCAAAAAAAAAAAAAAATCTATTTGTGCTATTTCACCAATTTGTGCTTGTAGTGTTGTGAAATATCCCCAACAGGGACACATGCAGCAGTAAAAACTCAGTAGAGATATTAACCTTTACCTACTTATTCTAAATAATAATTCAAAATTACACATACCTTTTTTATTTTTACTAGGGGTGAGCAAAATGTCCAGGTTTGCTTCCCAAGGGGTTGATCGAATCCTGCATGAAGTCTACAAAATCTGGCTTAATGTATGTAAGCCCAATTTTTAAAATATGGTGGCTGCATTTGTTTTCTTAAGCTTTATTTTTTTTTTTTTTGCTTTCACCTGATGTTCCAGTCAGTTACACACTTTATTTTAAAAGATTTTGCATATCCAGTCACCCAGTGAGAGTGCATGTACATCCTTTCTGTGTGCATGAGGCCAACAATGAATGTTATTAGGCTATATCATGTGATCCTTTATTGATTTCAAACAGAAAATGCAGCATTTGACCACTAGATGAAGCTAAGTATTATAGGAAATTTATATGATATTTAGCTCCATCTAGTGGCCAAATATATAGCCCAATACCATTTGTTCTGTGTTCTAGAATGAATGTATATACACTTTCACTGGGCTAATGAATATGTAAATTCTTTATAAATCAACACTTTACTGTCGTAGGGTACCTTTACTCTATGGAGGAGCAATGGAGCCACCCTTGGACAGCAGCATTGTTAACTTGTGGAGAGTAGTGTTAGCTGAAGTTAGGCCTTCAATACCTGGTGCATCTAAGACGTTTTAAAACATTTCCAACAGTTTTGTTAGGATAAAGATTTTACATGAATGAATAAATGCTATATGTAAGCACTCCTCTCAATGTAAAAATGGCTTGTCTCAACCATATAACTGCAAATTTTGCTGAACATTTTGGTCTGTTAAAGGAAGTTGAAACATAAAATAATTACTGCCCAAAAAAAGCCTAAAAAATAAAAATAATTCAGTCACCACATTTAAGGATTAGTACCTCAATACATTATTTTTTTGCTTTTGTGCTTACAGTGCCTTGAAAAAAGTATTCATACCCCTTGGAATTTTCCACATTTTGTCATGTTACAACTAAAAACATAAATGTATTTTATTGGGATTTTATATGAAAGACCAACACAAAGTGGCACATAATTGTGAAGTGGAAGGAAAATAATAAATAGTTTTCAAAATGTTTTACAAATAAAAATAAAATAATAATAATAATAAAATAAATATGTGAAAAGTGTGGCCTATATTTGTGTTCAGCCTCCCTGAGTCAATACTTTGTAGAACCACATTTCACTGCAATTAAACTGCAAGTCTTTTTGGGTTTGTCTCTACCAGCTTTGCACATCTAGAGAGTGACATTTTTGCCCCATTCTTCTTTGCAAAATAGCTCAAGCTCTGTCAGACTGGATGGAGAGTGTCTGTGAACAGCAATTGTCAAGTTTTGCCACATATTCTCAATAGAATTTAGGCCTGGACTTCTAAAACATGAAAATGCTTTCTTTTCAATTATTTTTATTAAGATATGTTCCACATAAAAACATTCAATAACACTTCATCACAAAACCTTATTAAACATGCTCAACATACATATATATAAAACAAAACACATAATCACCACAATCAACATAGTTGGTGGATCAATCGCATAGAACCAGAAAATTTAAAAAAAAAGTAAAATATTAAGTATTTTCCAGTCTCTGTCCTGTCCCGCCCTTCCTCCCCCCTTCAAAAGTTTTCCCGAACTTAATAGTGAAGTGTATATCTTTATCCTTCCCCTTTACTTTAGTGACCCTCACTCACTTAATACTTATCCCCAATCATATTAATCCTTTATGCCATATTGTATATCCCTAATATTCTTTCCCCGACCTATTATGTTTATTTTCAAGAGGAGAGAGTCGCAACTCTCTACCAACATTATATTATTCCTTAGTGACAGAAAAAAAAACCTGATAAAAAAGAAAAAATAATGTGACAACCTTCCAAACTTTATAGTGTAATATACCCTGTGTCTTTTACCTAAAGTTTTGTCACTCTCTTTCCCAATCATAATTATCATTAGTCCTCATGCACACGGACGTTTTTACAGCTGCTTTTTTGAGCTTTTTTTGCAGCTTAAAAAGGCCTGTCTATGTTAGTCTATGGCTTCATGCCCACCTAGGCGTTTTTGAGCTGCAAGTGGCATAGGCGTTTTTAAGCTGTAAAAAAAACCCAGGACCAGTGGGTTCTGAGAGACGTTTTTCAGCTGTAAAAACGCTCTAACGCTCAAAAACGCTCAAAAACGCTCAAAAACGTCATTCACCAACGTTTTTTAGCATTTTTGATCCATTGAAAAAAAAAAAAATTTGAAAAAAAAAAACGCTAACGCGGAAAAACGCTCAAAAATGCTAAAAAACGCTATTGCAAAAACGCTGAAAAACGCTGAAAAAAGTTAAAAAAAATCACTGCAAAGATACTGGCGTTTTCATAACGTTTTTTTTAACAGCCTGTGTGCATGAGGGCTAAATCCCGTGTTATATCCCTATTATACATATGTGATTCTATATCTTTCCCAGACCTATTATGTTTATTTAAAAAAAGAGAACATCAAGGGGAAGAAAAAAAAAAATAAGGCGAAGGAGGGGGAAGAGACAAGGAACAATAAAGTTCCTAATTACCACCCATATAGTTCACATAAACCTGAGTTTGCTTAACCACTTCACATCCGCGCTATGGCCGAATGACGGCCACAGCACAGACCTGAATTCCCCAGATATGATGGCCTCCCCTGTGCACGTGCCCTGCAGGCACGCGCCGAGCACGCTGTGATCACCGAGTCACTGAGACTCGGGTGATCACCGATCTAAGTAAGGGGCCGGTCCCGGCCCCTTACCATGTGATCAGCTGTCAGCCAATGACAGCTGATCACATGATGTAAACAAAAGATCGGTAATCATTTTTTTTCTACTCACGCTGATAGCGTGAGTAGAAAAAAAAGCCAATCACCGGCTCGGATGTGAGGGACATCGGTCCCAAAAGTGGAAGAGGCACTTCTGCCTCATCTGTGCCACCTAATAGTGCCAGCTAACAGTGCCCACAGTGCCACCTAACAGTGCCCACAGTGCCACCTAACAGTGCCCACAGTGCCACCTAACAATACTCACAAGTGCCACCTATCAATGCCCACAAGTGCCACCTATCAATGCCCACAAGTGCCACCTATCAATGCCCACCTGTAGCGCCAATCAGTGCCACCTAGCAGTGCTGCCCATCACTGCCACCCATCAGTGCCCATCACTGCCACCCATCAGTGCCCATCACTGCCACCTATCAGTGCCCATCACTGCCGCCTCATCAGTGTACATCAATGAAGGAGAAAAACGACCTGTTTTACATTTTTTATAACAAAATATAAAAAAATAAAAAAATAAAAAAAATCAAAATTTAGTTTTTTACATTTTTTTAACAAAAAGTAAAAACTGCAGAGGTGATCAAATACCACCAAAAGAAAGCTCTATTTGTGGTGAAAAAAAATGATAAAAATTTCATTTGGGTACAGTGTTGTATGACCGCGCAATTGTCATTCAAAGTGCGTCAGCGCCGAAAGCTGAAAATTGGTCTGGATAGGAGGGGGGTTTAAGTGCCCTGTAAGCAACTGGTTAAATTCTAGCCAACTCTTCCAAGTGTTGGCGTATTTTATTTCTGAATTATTTTGTATATGTATTACTTCTTCCATACACTTAATTTTATCTCCCTAAACCACTCCTTTATCGCCGGGGTATTTTTTAACTTCCAGTATTTCGGGATTAGTACCTTTGCTGCAAGAATGGTGTAATTGCTTCTCGATATTTCTTCCTAGGTATTGCAGAAACAGGCACTGCCAGGGAACAAGTTCAGTTTTACTCCCACTAATCTAATCTAATCTTCTTAATCCACTCTACTACTTCCCTCCAATATGGTTGAATTAGGGGACATTGCCACCATATATGTGCATGAGTTCCCTCCTCCCCACAGTCCCTCCAACAAAGAGAAGACAAATCAGAATTGATTTTATGTAGTTTTAATGGGACATAATACCACTTCATTAATAATTTATAATTTGTTTCTTTCATCCTTGTGTCTACCGAAGACAAGAGAACATATTCATAAACTTTACTTCTCTAATTTATTATCCTGCCCTGGAGGAAAATAGTTATTACCTGTGAAGGACATCAAAGGGCTATTATATTGCCAAGATCTACTTTTGGAGAGCTTATCCCACATTCTAAGTGTCTCTACAGTAATTGGAGCCATATCTCTAGGGAGACCTCTGTATTGACTTGGTATCCAAATATTCCGATTCAGAGCTGAATTACTAAACTCTGACTTAAGTGTTACCCATTTTTTATACAGAGATCCATGGACCCAGTCCATGACTCTCCGTAGTACTGCCGCCTTATGATATTTTTCAAAATCAGGCAGAGCTAGTCCCTTACTCTCCTTTGATCTACTCAGAACACTATAAGCAATCCAATTCCCTCTGTTGTTCCATATGAATTTTTGTAATATCAATCTAAGAGTTTTAAAGTAAGCCACTGGGATCTTTATCAGAAGACACTGAAAGATACAGAGCTTTTGGGAGAGACATCATTTTAATTACGCTTATCCTGCCAAACCATGACAGTCTAAGGACATGGTAACCTTTCAAGTCTTGTTTGATTTTATTCAATAAGGGCAGGTAATTATCCTGATATAAGTCCATTGTTAATGTTGACAAAAACACTCCCAGGTATTTCAGTCCTTTCTTTCTCCACTTGAAGGGGTATAGGGTTCTGAGATCCCTACCTTCATCTGAGGGGAACAAGATATCTACTATCTCAGTCTTCTCCATATTTATCTTAAGATTTGAGATATCCCCATAATTATGTAGTTCTTTCAAAATCTCCGGCAGTGTTTTTGTGGGATACGTTATATATAACATAACATCATCCGCCAACGCGGATATCTTATGTTCCTGTCCCGCAACTTCTATACCCGTTATTTTATGATTAGCTCTTATTGAGGCTAAGAGGGGTTCCAGGGAAAACACATAGAGTAAAGGCAAAAGTGGGCAACCTTGTTGTGTACCATTAAACAACCGGAAGGTCTTGGATAGAGTTCCGTTAACCTGAATTTTCTCCGTAGGACTCGAGTACAATGCCTCAATCCACCTCAACATTCGGGGGACCATACCAAATCTTTGTAATGCCCGCAACATAAAATCCCAGTCTAACCTATCAAAGGCCTTTTTGGCATCTATTGACAGGAAAAGAGTAGGTTTCTTCCCTTTTTTTGCTGCATGCATCAATAAAGTTGTTCTTAGTATATTATCTCTTGCCTTCCTCCCAGACAAGAAAATGCTTTGATCTAAAGCATTCCTTTGTAGCTCTTCCTGTATCTTTTGGCTCGTTGTCCTGCTGGAAGGTGAACCCCCGCCCCAGTCTCAAGTCTTTTGCAGACTAACAGGTTTTCTTCTAAGATTGCCCTGTATTTGGCTCCATCCATCTTCCCATCAACTCTGACCAGCTACCCTGTCCCTGCTGAAGAAAATCATCCCCACAATATAATGCTGTCACCACCATGTTTCATGGTGGGAATGGTGTGTTCAGAGTGATGTGCAGTGTTAGTTTTCCGCCACACATAGCATTTTGTTTTTAGGCTAAAAAGTTCATTTTGGTCTCATCTGATCAGAGCACTTTCTTTGCTGTGTCCCCCACATGACTTCTCGCAAACTGCAAACGGTACTTTTTATGGCTTTCTTTCAACAATGGTTTTCTTCTTGCCACTCTTCCATAAAGGCCATATTTGTGGAGTGCACTACTAATAGTTGTCCTGTGGACAGATTCTCCCACCTGAGCTGTGGATCCCAGCAGTTCCTCCAGAGTTACCATCAGCCTCTTGGCTGCTTCTCTGATTAATGCTTACCTTGCCCAGCCTGTAAGTTTGGGCACATGGCCATGTCTTTATAGGATGTCAGTTGTGCCATACTCTTTCCATTTTCAGATGGATTGAACAGTACTCTGTGAGATGTTTAACGCTTGGGATTTTTTTTATAACTTTACCTTGCTTTAAACCTCTCCACAACTTTATCCATGACCTGTCTGGTGTGTCCCTTGGCCTTCATGATGCTGTTTATTCACTAAGATTATCTAACAAACCTCTTAGGGCTTCACAGAACAGCTGTATTTATACTGAGATTACATTACACAAAGGTGGACTCTTTTACTAAATAGGTGACTTCTGAAGGCAATTGGTTCCACTAAGTTTTAGTTAGGGGTATCCGAGTAAAGGGGGCTGAATACAAATGCACGCCACACTTTTCAGATGTTTATTGGTAAAAAAGTTTGAAAACCATTTATCATTTTCCTTCCACTTCACAATTATGTGCCACTTTGTGTTGGTCTATCACATAAAATCCCAATAAATTACATTTAAGTTTTTAGTAGTAACATGACAAAATGTGGAAAATTTCAAGGGGAATAAATACTTTTTCAAGGCACTGTAGATACACTTTAAATGAAAATCGCTTTAAGTCTATAAGGGCAAATCTGGTAATCAGTTTAGGCAATTTCAATGCTAATATGCAAGGTATTGTAAAAAAAAGGGCACGGGAGCTAGGCACTGCCACTGGAGACATGTACCACCACAAACAAATGTTTTTTTTTTTTTTTAATACTATACAGCAGGGAGAAGGTCTTCCTTTCACTGCAACTTTGAGGGTGACATGAAAAAAAAACACAACTCCTTTAAATTACATGATTGAGAGATATTTTGTACGTGGTGTTATAGAACAGTAGAGTTTCCTTAGACCAGTGTTTCTCAACTCCAGTCCTCGAGGAGCCACAACAGGTCATGTTTTCAGGATTTCCCTCAGATGAAAGAGCTGTGGTAATTACTAAGGCAGTGAAACTGATCAAATCACCTGTGCAAAATAATGGATAGCCTGAAAACATGACCTGTTGGGGCGCCTTGAGGACTGGAGTTGAAAAACACTGCCTTAGACAACATCAGTAACACTGTATTCTGTATTACTCATTTTTGACTTGCCATTCACCCAGCATAAATACAGCAGCAACACCCCAATCAGAATTATTTCAACTTGAAAAAGGTCATTTTGGCTGCAACACCTGGATTTTTATCCAGTGGTAATAGGCCTGAATTGAACAATGAAAGTAGCAGTCACAAAAGATCTAAAAAATATTTTAAAAGTTTATGCTTAAAAAAAAAAAAAAAAAAAAAAAAAACTAAAGCCCTCAATTTTAAACAAATTTGTCAGTGGCAAAACACTTTAATAGTATTTTTTGCAATCATTTTTTTTGCAATTGTAAAAATAAGTTTACTCTGGGCAGGTGTGTAAACACTGCAGAACCCCTCTGTTTACTTATTATATTTAATTAATATAATTATTAGTATTATGGAAATGGGACTGCTCAGTGTATAGGGGTGTGTAGAACACAACTTCCTTTAAGCAACCCTGGTTCTTTTTCACAGAGTGAAATGTTTATTAGATACCAGTCTAACGGAGTATAAAAATAATATAATAACAGAATTCCATTAAAATACTTAGTGCTTCTCTTTCGTATATTTTTCCATAACATATGGGCACTCCCCACATCCATTATATTTGGCCAATATATATATATATATATATATATATATATATACAGTATCTCACAAAAGTGAGTACACCCCTCACATTTTTGTAAATATTTTATTATATCTTTTCATGTGACAACACTGAAGAAATGACACTTTGCTACAATGTAAAGTAGTGAGTGTACAGCTTGTGCAACAGTGTAAATTTACTGTTCCCTCAAAGTAACTCAACACACAGTCATTAATGTCAAAACCGCTGGCAACAAAACTGTGTACACCCCTAAGTGAAAATGGCCAAATTGGTCCCAAAGTGTCAATATTTATTATTATATAATTATTTTCCAGCACTGCCTTAACCCTCTTGAGCATGGAGTTCACCAGAGCCTCAAAAGTTGCCACCGGAGTCTTCTTCCACTCTTCCATGATGACATCACGGAGCTGGTGGATGTTAGAGACCTTGCGCTCCTCCACCTTCCGTTGGAGGATGCCTCACAGATGCTCAATAGGGTTTAGGTCTGTACACATGCTTGGCCAGTCCATCACCTTTACCATCAGCTTCTTTAGCAAGGCAGTGGTTGTCTTGGAGGTATGTTTGCGGTCGTTATCATGTTGGAATACTGCCCTGCAGCCCAGTCTCCGAAGAGAGGGGATCCTCTCCCCAGTGCTGGTAGCACTCATGCAGCCCCAAACCATGACACTCCTACTACCATGCTTGACTGTAGGTAAGACACACTTGTCTGTACTCCTCACCTGGTTGCCGCCCCACACACTTGACACCATCTGAACCAAATAAGTTTATCTTGGTCTCATCAGACCACATGACATGGTTCCAGTAATCCATATCATTAGTCTGCTTGTCTTCAGCAAACTGTTTGCGAGCTTTCTTGTGCATCATCTGTAGAAGAGGCTTCCTTCTGGGACAACAGCCATGCAGACCAATTTGATTCAGTGTGCGGTGTATGGTCTGAGCACTGACAGGCTGACCCCCCACCCCTTTAACCTCTGCAGCAATGCTGGCAGCACTCATACGTCTATTTCCCAAAGACAACCTCTGGATATGACGCTGAGCACCTGCACTCAACTTCTTTGGTCGACCATGGCGAGGCCTGTTCTGAGTGGAACCTGTCCTGTTAAACCATTGTATGGTCTTGGCCACCATGCTGCAGCTCAGTTTCAGGGTCTTGACAATCTTCTTATAGCCTAGGCCATCTTTATGTACAGCAACAATTCTTTTTTTCAGATCCTCAGAGAGTTCTTTGCCATGAGGTGCCATGTTGAACTTTCAGTGACCAGTATGAGGGAGTGAGAGCGGTAACACCAAATGTAACACACCTGCTCCCCATTCACACCTGAGACCTTGTAACACTAACGAGTCACATGACACCGGGGAGGGAAAATGGCTAATGGGCCCCAATTTGGACATTTTCACTTAGGGGTGTACTCACTTTTGTTGCCAGTGGTTTAGACATTAATGGCTGTGTCATGAAAAGGTTTACCCATTGGTGGCACTATCGGTCTCTTGGATCGCAGTACTAGTGTCCACCAGCAGGTGTCTTCCAACACCTAGGACCTCCTGACAGTATACCAAGACAGTATACCAATCTCCTGACAGTATACCAAGGCCATCCCTGACCAGACGTGGCTGCATTGAGGAACCATCCGGGTTGTTAGTTCTGCTAATATGGATTTCAATGAAATCATTTATTATTCCCTGCTGGCAGAAGATGATGGTGAATATTGTCGCCAAATTTTAAAAGGGTGGACTAGTGACCAGCTGATGGAAACTATCCGATCAGCTCCTCATTCCCTAGTGGATCAGGGGTATATGTCATTTGAAGATGTTCAGCCCCGATCCAGTTATGTGCAAAACCAGCCCTATCATGTATTCCCGAAGGAAGCGATGATTTTTCTACCCCCTTCAATTATGGCCAAGTTGAATCCCTGGTATAGTTATTAGAAGATGATCCAGCCTTTTTTATGGAACATTATTCCGCTTGTTCACAGCAGGTGTTGTCTGATTGCATCCATTCAGTGCAATCCCTGGTTAGTCAGGCTGGGTGTGAATCAGCGTTTGTTCAACCTGTGCTACAGACATGGTCAGATCTCCTGCACTTAGCTAAGCCTCAACATTCCAGCCCTGCCATTAATCACCTGCTTTCCCAAAAATCTATCTCCCCGTCACCTATGGCAACCTCAGCTACAGCCCAGTTTACTCAGCTCCCTACCAAATACTACTACCCAGTCTCCAAGTGTTGAACCTATCCTGCCTTTAATCCACCTGCCTCTTCTCCTCCACCTGTAACAACCCCACAGAACCCTCCTCCAGCCACTGTTCCTTGGTCTTCCTTTTGCCCAGCTACATACTTTTCTTACGACCCTGCACTTACGTACAAAGCTGCAGTGGCTAAACCAAAAAAGAAACAAAAGTTCTTCCCAACCCACACCATCCTGCCAGTAACCCAACCTGCCTCCACACCAACCAACCTGTTCCAGCCTGCGTTCATGCCAGTTGAACTTGATGACCCACCTAAACCTGCCAACCCAGTGCCTGCTATCCAGTCTGATGTACCTACCTTCCAGTCTGATGTGTCCGTTTTCCAGTCTGATGTGTCTGCTTTCCAGTCTGATGTGCCCGCTTTCCAGTCTGATGTCTTGATGCCTGCCTTCCAGCCCGAAGTCTCGGTGCCTGCCTTCCAGCCTGATGTGCCTGCCTTCTAGTCTGATGCTCCCGCTTTCCAGTCTGATGTGCCCACTTTCCAGTTTGATGTGCCCACCTTTCAGCCTGATGTCTCGATGCCTGCCTTCCAGCCTGATGTGCCCGCTTTCCAGCCTGATGTGCTCACTTTGCAGCCTGATGTGCCCACTTTCCAGCCTGATGTGCCCGCTTTCCAGCCTAATGTGCCTGCTTTCCAGTCTGTTGTACCCGCCTTCCAGCCTGATGTCTCAATGCCTGCCTTCCAGCCTGATGTCTCGATGCCTGCCCTCCAGCCCGAAGTCTCGGTGCCTGCTTTCCAGTTTGATGTGCCTGCCTTCCAGCCTGATGTCTCAATGCTTGCCTTCCAGCCTGATGTCTCTGTGCCTGCCTTCCAGCCAGATGTCTCGGTGCCTGCCTTCCAGCTTGATGTCTCCACTTTCCAGTCTGATGTATCCACTTTCCAGTCTGATGTGCCCGCTTTCCAGTCTGATGTGCCCGCTTTCCAGTCTGATGTCCTGATGCCTGCCTTCCAGCCCAAAGTCTTGGTGCCTGCTTTCCCATCTGATGTGCCCACTTTCCCGTCTGATGTGCCCACTTTCCAGTCTGATGTGCCCGCTTTCCAGTCTGATGTGCCCGATTTCCAGTCTGATGTGCCTGCTTTCCAGTCTGATGTGCCCGCCTTCCAGCCTGATGTCCCGATGCCTGCCTTCCAGCCTGATGCCTTGGTGCCCGCTTTCCAGCCTGATGTGCCCGCTTTCCAGCCTGATGTGCCTGCTTTCCAGTCTGTTGTGCCCACCTTCCAGCCTGATGTCTCGATGCCTGCCTTCCAGCCTGATGTCTCGATGCCTGTCCTCCAGCCCGAAGTCTCGGTGGCTGCTTTCCAGTCTGATGTGCCCGCCTTCCAGCCTGATGTCTCGGTGCCTGCCTTCCAGCCGGATGTCTCGGTGCCCACTTTCCAGTCTGATGTGCTTGCTTTCCAGTCTTATGTCCTGATGCCTGCCTTGCAGCCCGAAGTCTTGGTGCCCGCTTTTCCCATCTGATGTACCCACTTTCCAGTCTGATGTGCCCACTTTCCAGTCTGATGTGCCCGCTTTCCAGTCTGATGTGCCCACCTTCCAGCCTGATGTCTCGGTGCTTGCCTTCCAGCCTGATGTCTGGGTGCCTGCCTTCCAGCTTGATGTCTCCACTTCCCCGTCTGATGTGCCTGCTTCTCAGCCTGATGTCGTTGCCTGCCTTCCAGCCTGACGTCTCATTGCCTGCCTTCCAGCCAAATGTCTTGATATTGGTGTCTCAGCCTGAAGTTTCGGTGCCCATGTGTCAGCCTGAAGTTTTGGTGCCCGTGTCTCAGCCTGAAGTTTCGGTGCCCATTACCCAGTCTGCAGAACCGGTGCCCGTTACCCAGTCTGCAGAACAGGTGCCAGTTACCCAGTCTGCGGAACCGGTGCCCATTACCCAGTCTGCGGAACCGGGGCCCGTTGCCCAGTCTGCGGAACCGGTGCCCGTTGCCCAGTCTGCTGAAACGGTGCCCGTTGCCCAGTCTGCTGAATCGGTGCCCTTTACCCAGTCTGCTGAATCGGTGCCCTTTACCCAGTCTGCTAAACCGGAGACCGTTAAGCCAGTGCCTGTTATTCGGCTTGCCGGACCAGTGCCCGGTGTCCAGCTCGCTGAACCGGGGCCCGTTACCCAGCCCACTGGGTCGGGGCCCGGTACCCAGCCTGCTCAGCCGGTGCCTGTGATCCAGCCTGCCCTTACGGTGCTCGCTGTTCGGCCTAATGTTCCAGAGCCTGCTGCCCAGCTCGACAACCCGGAGCCTGCTGCCCAGCTCGACGACCCAGAGCTTGCTGTCTGCTATGATGTGCCCGCTGTATGCTCAGATGTGTCCGCTGTCTGCTCTGATGTATCTGCTGCCCAGTCTAAAGTGCCTGATGCCCAGCCTGAAGTACCCGATGCCCAGCCTGATGTGCCCTAATCTGTTGTTCGGTTTGAGGCCATAAACTTTGGACAATTTCATCTAGTTTTAGCGTCCGGAGGCCGCTCCTTTGAGGGGGGTACTGTCATGAAAAGGTTTACCCGTTGGTGGCGCTATCGGTCTCTTGGATCGCAGTACTAGTGTCCACCAGCGGGTGTCTTCCAACACCTAGGACCTGTAATAAGAGGACTCACCTGCTGGTGGCACTGTTGCATCCTTGGGCATAGTACCAGTGTCCACCAGCGCGTGTACTCCGGCAGTGTGGAGCAGACAGCACCCTCTGCGCTCAGGTGTAACGTGAGATCAATTACTGCAGCCTTATAAATACCTGGCAAGCCCTCACATGCTTGCCTTGGTATCTTTCTCCCTGCGTCCTGTATCCTGACCGTGAACCTGTTTTTGTCCTGATCTGATCCGATCCCTAGCCCATCCTGTACTCGTCCCTCCTGATTCCCTTTGATCCCTGCCGTGCAGCCTATCCATCCATCCTCTCCCGTTCTGTGGGTTTCCCATCCTTACCCATCTTCTGACCTCCCTGTGTATGACCTCGGCCTGGCTTTGTTTACGATTCCGGTATCTCCATTTACTTTGTATATACTATTTGTTGTTTGTGGGTCTGTGGTTGGTTTTTGCACTGTTTATATTTCTCTTACTTGTCACCTATTTAATAAACACCATTATTTTTTCACTTACATGCGTTGATGGTTTACTCTGTGCAGTCCACACCAAATTTACACTGTTAAACAAGCTGTACACTCACTACTTCACATTGTAACAAAGTGTAATTTCTTCAGTGTTGTCACATAAAAAGATAAAAGATAAAAACATAAAAATAATTACAAAAATGTAAGGGGTGTACTCACTTTTGTGATGTAAATATAAATATATATATATATATATATATATATATATATATATATATATATATATATATATACTATACTTCTATGTGTCTTTCATGTATGTGCATGCATTAGGGGGCCCCAATAGCGTATAGAAATTCACGAATTACAAAGTAAACAGAAGGACCCTGCACAGTGTATACACCCATGAAGGTGTATAAAGTGTTTATGTACTGATTTATTTGAGACACGTTATATTATAATTTAAAAGCACAGTGCACCTTTTTTTGTACAGTGTATACACCTGCCCAGTGGTAATCTCTTCTACAATTAAAAATTTGTAAAAATGTCTATGCTTTAAAAATGTTATAACAGAGTGTATCCCCAGTTATTCCAAAAATATTTACATAATAGACTTCAGGAATCCCTTTGGTAGACATTAAGTAGCATAAGGACAATACTCTATTGGCAGTAGATAGAAAGAGCTCTGCACTGCAAGGCATTTCTGCTGTTGGCAGCATTGTTATGGCCTGAAGCCTCTGCTTGCAGCATATCAGCCATGACAAAAGTATCAAACATTTGGGTACTACATACATGAGGAAACATATGTCTCTGCATCACAGTGCTTGGTGGAGGCAGCACCTATATTAGAGAAATGAGCAGCAGAAGGCTCACACTCCTTTCTGCATCTCCTCCCCCACCACAACATTCTTCTGTTGCATCAGATAACCTGCAGTCTCCAGTGATAAGGAAGGAAGTCTAGTGACAGGGAAAGAAGGGGTTTTAGAGGCTTGGGTTACCCACCATCAAGTGGGTAAAGGGGTCATGGTTCCACGCTGAGAAAGGTTAAATGAAGGCTTGAATGTCTGCAAAATTCTTCCATGGTAACAGCGCAATTACCTGTACCTGTGCCACCTCACTGACTTCCACCTCTGTGCTATAATTACCAACTCCTACCACCTTTTCTGGTCTATTCTGGTGCTCCAACACTCTAAAGGTACCACACAAAATTTCAGAATAAAAAACCTATGGCGATAGACAGCCCACCCTCCCACAATGTAGGGGGGCAAGCAGAAGTAAACGACGATGAGAAATGATATGTCTGGAGAGATAGACCGGTGGCAGCAAAAATTTAAGCTTTGAATCCTAGGGTCTAGGCCACCTGCCCTTCTTCAAATTTTGCTGCAATGGCAAACACGTGGGAGAGGCAGTCTCAAAAGACTCTGGGCAGCTGTTTTTTTTACCCTATCAGTGGTGAATCGTGAAGATTTAGTGAAGTGGCTGACAAAGCCTTTTTCTTCTTATTCCTCGCAGACATAATGTAGTCATGTAGTCACTTGCTTGCTAATGCACTTCCTCTTTTGGTTCACATTACAACCACTTTTGTTTATAGTGATGCTAATGCGTCTATGTCCTTCTCCTTTTCAATGGCACAAATCAGGCTATTACTGTTAGAGTGTTGCTTATGCACACTTTTGCTCCTTCTGCTCCTCAAGGAGGTATAGCAGCCACTTTCTCCTAGAGTACTGCTATTGCTATTGCACCCTTGTCTTCCCCCTCCTCAAGAGCACAAGGGCACTTTCTTTTAGAGTGTTGCTAATGGACTTTTTTCCTTCTTCTCTTCAAAGATGCAAAGCAGCCAATTTCTTTTAGGCTGGGTTGGATCCCTGCATCCAATTCGCAATAGCAGGAGATTTTGACTGGCTCTCTATGGAGCCGGTTCACATATCTCCACAGCAGGTCCTGTATGTTTTGCAGAAAAATGCTGTGCGTCTTTTGGTCCATTTCAGGCCAGAATTCAGCCCAAAATTTGGGCTGAAATCGAACCTAAAACTGTGAATCAGCACACACCAGACCCCTGCTGTGAGCCGCATGTGGCTCATATGTGAACTGAGCCTGAGAGTGCCATTTTCCTCCTCACTTTTCTCCTTGTCATCATCCTCAATTGCACATAACAGCCATATCCTTTTAGAGTGATTCTCATGCTCCCTTTTTCTCCTCCTCCTCCTCAAGGGTGCAGAGCAGACACTTTTTTCACAGTGGTGCTAATTCTCTCATTTCCCCTTCTCCTTCTCATGGGCACAGAATAGCTACTTTTCTTTGTAGTGCTGTTCATACACCAATTTCTTCCTCCTCTACAGCTAACCCCTAGCTAAACTGGCAATAAGGAACAATATTTTTATCAGTGCTCTAACCAAGGCTGGTCCACTAACTCTGCATTGTATTTTACAGTCTTCATATATTACCAAAAGTATTGGGATGCCTGCCTTTACACGCATATGAACTTTAATGGCATCCCAGTCTTGGTCCATAGGTTCAATATTGAGTTGGCCCACAGACTATGACTTTCTAGGGCAGACTATACGTTAGCCAAGTTATCTATTTATCTAGTTACCATTAATCTCCCGGCCCTTTCAATGGAAGAGAGGGAGACCCTCAACGCTCCACTTACTCCATTGGAATTGGAGAGTGCAGTGGCTAGTTTTTTAATTCCAAAGCTCCAGAGACTGACGGTCTCCCTATAGAGATCTATAAAAAATATAATAAGGAGATGCTTCCTGCCTTTCTTAATACATTAAATGAGGCTTTCCATCAAGGTGAGCCAGATGAGCCATTCTGGAAAAATTTGAGCTTGGTTCTAATTTTTGGATGCAAATAGATTGAAATAAAAAACGCTCGTAGGATGTAAGGCAACAAAGCCCTAGGACAGTGGTTCTCAACCCTCCTAGTGCCGTGACCCCTTGATAAAATTTCCCAAGTTGTGGGGACCCCTAACAGTACAATAATTTTCTTGGCATGGGTTGTCGGCACCCAAGGCAAGACAAGTAGTTTGCACCCCTAAACCCATGGACATTTAGCGCTCCCTGAGTCCCTTCCACTCATACAGTATTAAAACACCTTATGGTACAAATTATGTACCACTCTTTCTCTTTGTTCTACTTTCTTTCTCTTTTATCTCTCTCTATCCTCATTTCTTGTTTTTTTCCCCACCTCTCTCTCTAGCCATCTTTCTTGTTCTTTCTCTTATTCTTTATCTCCCTTTTTCTTTGTTCCTCCCCCTCCTTACTTCCCCCTTCCATGTAATCTCTATTTTTATTCCTTCTATTAATCCTTGGTGGGGGGAATGGGATGAATGGCAGTGCTGGTGGGGTGAATGAGATGAGTGGCAATGCTGGGGTGAGTTGGGATGAGTGGCAGTGCTGGGGGGAGTTGGGATGAGTGGCAGTGCTGGGGGGAGTTGGGATGAGTGGCAGTGCTGGGGGGATTTCTGATCAGCCAACTTAGGTGCTCTTGATCAAGGTCATCTACTGGTCTGAGAAGTGTAGTTGGGACTTTTAATGACCACTATAATCACAGGTAGTGTTACTCACTGTGTTCCTGGCTTCATTGTGTCTCCAACATTGTGGTTTCTCGCAGCAGTGACACCTATGCCAAAATCAGGAGATAGGGTCTCCTTCAACCCCTCCCACTTGACATTCCTCACCAGTCAGCTGACCTCTAGTCTCTGCCCCCCAGCTATGCCGTAAACAGAATGGGAGGCTGCAAAGAGGCTGAGTGGGTGGCCGCGGGCTCCAGGAACAGCCCAGCTGGGCGGCCGAGAAAAGGCTGGGAGAGTGGTGTGGGCTTCAGGAACAGCCCAGCAGTCGGTGACCCCTGGCAAATCATAATTCGACCCCCAGGTTGAGAACCACTGCCCTAGGACAATGAACAATAAAAACAATGAAAAACAATATTTCGCAGCAGCTATCACATGGGTACTAGACCCTGGAAAATGGAAAAACAATGAATGACTATGTAAATAAAGTGCTAAGTGCTCAAAAAAGTGCTCAAAAGTGCATAAGTGCTTCAATGTTATTGTTGGTGCTCCACAATTAAACAGTGCCGTGTGCCGGACTCCCCTGTTGTTACCCCACTCACAAATGGCAAGGACCCACAGCTTTGCAGTCTGGGGTCAAAAAGGCTTGGATCCAATCGGATTAATTAGGAGACAAACGTTTTCTCTGGAGACTCTGACTGTGCTGATTTCCATATGTATTCAAAGGTGGTCGATCATAATCATGTGGGAGACAGAGAAGGAACTGAAAGTGAAGTACTGTATTAAAAGGTAAAATTTGCCCTGGCTAGGTGTTACTTTCAAGAGACCAAAACATAACAGGCATCAGCATGGAGCTCCGAGTGCACTGCTGGTCGGCGTGCATTCCACGGAGGGCGGAAATTATGTCAGTGGTTCGAGAGACCGGAAGTGTGTCAATGCGTTTCCCCCTCCTCCAGGGCGTCCTTGATGAGGAGGGGGCGAAACGCGCCTTTGCTAGGTGTGGTAACATAGGTACGTTGATACATCTTCTCTGGCAGTGTCCTAAACTCCAGAGATACTGGGCAAAGGTGATTGGTACCTTAAATGGGCTACTAGATATCAATATCTCGGCCCGAACCACTAATGTGCCTATTGGGCTACTGTGATATCTCTACTTATACTTTTTCTATAGGCAACACTATTAGGCGTGCACTCTTTGTTGCCCACAGACAGATTGCCCTTAAGTGGACCTCTCCCAATCCACCAACTGTATCTGACTGGATTTCAGATCTTAAAAGAATTATGATATTTGAAAAATATACATATTTTTTAAGGAACGCCATGAATAAGTTTGATGCTATCTGGTCAAAGTGGCTTGAGTCCCTGGCATCAGTATAGACCAATCTGTACTATGTATACTGCAATATCAGATATTGGGCTGTAGGTGACCATCTTAATATACAGTAGGTATCTATGGGTAAATATAGATGTTTTTGGTTTTTCTTTTTTCCACCGAAAGCTGTATTTTGTGGCCACCTTCAGTGTTTTTAAGCATTAAAGTTTACTCCAAGAAACAGGGTGGAAGTGGGGGGTGTGGGGGGGAGGGTTTATCTCTTTCCTTTTCTTTTTTTATCTATGTAGTGTCTGTTTTGGTTTATGTGATTCTGTTTGGATAATTTGTTTGTATTGTTTTAATGTTGTTTGCATATAAAATCTGCTGTTGAAGTGGAAAAAAAGTCCCTAAATCAACTCCATGGTCAGCTTTAACCCATATGTCCTCATGCATCATCTACATGTGCATGCTCTGTAGAGCATGCAGCGGTAGGATCGGTGACTGGCTGTGTCCACGAGACACAGCCGGTCACCAAACATTGTTCTGGGCTGCTGTGAGCGCTCCTAGTAACTTGTGATTGCTGTGACCAATTACAGTGAGCACATGAACAGTAGTGAACAATGCTGTCATTGTTTACTACTGTGTGAGCTCTGTGATTGGTCACAGCAATCACATGGTAACAGGACCAATCACAGCGGCCCTGTACCCTGTGATAGCTGTGACCAATTACAGTATCACAGTAGTACACAAGGTTTCATGAATGAAAGCTTTACACCATGGGTATCCAACCTGTGGCCCACGGGCCTTATGCAACCCAAGAAGGCTATGAATGTGGCCCAACCCGAAATCATAAACTAACTTAAAAATGTTGATTTTTTTTTTAAATTGTAAAAATGTGTTTACACTTATGCCGCGTACACACGGTCGGACTTTTCAGCTACAAAAGTCCAACAGCCGTCCGACAGACTTTCGAAAGAGGGGGGAGAGCATGGGGGCGGGACTTTGAGTGAAGCATGTGGTAGCAAAAGCATCATTTGGTGGAACATAAAAGGAGTTTATTGGTTGCCATCAGATAAAAAGCAAGGTACATTGATAAATATGCATATACATGGTGGTAATGCATGGGTAATACAATACATCTCAATCATGACTTGAATATCACAAGAATTAGCAAGCAATATTATATATCACAAGAAATGGCAAGCAACAACTTTCCAAAGTGCACCAAAAATATCATAAGGGTAAGATTATAAAATATAATAATGCCTGCAGAGACTAATTTTTTAGCCTTTGTCATCCACTTTGAAATTAAGTTTGATTCTAGAAGTGCCCTTGGAGACTCATCTTTTTATTGGTTTATCCAGTAACATTGTTATTAACTCAATTTATTTAATTGCAATATCCCCCTTTTTACTCACAATGTATCCGCTATTGTGTCTCGGTTCATTTGGTGGCGGTGTAAGATCGGGCCGGGCTAGCTTGCCGCCTGGGTTTATTTTCCTACCTGGGAGATGTGATGTGTCTGACGGGCCTCCTCCCACTCCCCGCCCCTTGTGCACCTGGGGGGGTGTGGGCACCGCCACAATGCATTAGCATCACGCATCCCGTGTCTGACGTGCGGCGTCCTCCTGAGCGCCGTCACGCCATGACACGTGGGAGCTACGCTCGCAAGCATACTGAGGGATTGTTGGTGCGGGCTGGCCGGACATTACGCCCGGCACTTCCTGCCCCTCCCCCTGTAGCGCTATGCGGCGTGACGTCAGTGGGCGGTCCTGTTGCGGCGCTTACATTGGAGCCTTCCGAACGGTGCTCGGCACACAAGGCTTCTCTTCACACCGGCAAACACACAACTCAGGTTCTCTTTCTTCCTAATCACTCCAATCTTATTACAGGTATCCAATCATCACCATATCTGTTTTCCACACCATACTGTTCTTTTCTACCTATGGTGGCACTTGCTGCATCCTTTCACCTATTTCTTCCATCACCTTGCAGTGTCAGCTTTCACCTTCACCTCCTCCCCCCACTATTCCCCTTTTTTTCACCCATTCATGCTTCTTAATTTCCCCCTGTTAACACCTTAGCTTACCTTACTTTTCACCCCACACCTAGGTTGCCTGGTTCCGTGCCCACCCTGGTTGGTGCCTTTGGGGCGCCGCTGCTGGTCTGCCCGCTGCGGCTCCCGGTGGGGAGTGCACCTGGTTGGCTCGTGCTGCCCGACACCACACCTCCATCTTTTCTGAATTTGAGTAAGTTAGAATGCATTGGGTTTGGGGACCTTTGTAGTTTCACCCCAGCGTACCTATGCATTCATTTTATTAACCATTATTTAAGTTAATGCCAATATCTCTACTTTTAGAAACATCAAGTGCTGGCTCCTGACGAGTGGCCCTTCAGCCACGAAACGCGTAGATCTGCCAAATGCCTTGCTACCCTATATCCATATAGCCTTGTCAGCTAAACCACACACCCTACCTAAGGATCCAAGAGGCCCGAGTCTCTGCAGGCATTATTATATTATATAATCTTACCCTTATGATATTTTTGGTGCACTTTGGAAAGTTGTTGCTTGCCATTTCTTGTGATATATAATATTGCTTGCTAATTCTTGTGATATTCAAGTCATGATTGAGATGTATTGTATTACCCATGCATTACCACCATGTATATGCATATTTATCAATGTACCTTGCTTTTTATCTGATGGCAACCAATAAACTCCTTTTATGTTCCACCAAATGATGCTTTTGCTACCACATGCTTCACTCAAAGTCCTGCCCCCTTGCTCTCCCCCCTTTGAATAGGACAGGGATGGAAATATGTGACCCTACCGGGCCACAATTTCATTTAAAGTCCCGAGGGATGGAAGAACTGGCCTTACCACGTCACGCCTTCATTTAAAGTCCCTAAAACCAGTTTCGCTATTTAATATTAGACTTTTGACAGACTTTCGACGGACTTTTGGCGGACTTTCAACTGACTTTCTAACGACCGGACTTGCCTACACACGATCACACAAAAGTCCAACGGATTCGTACGTGATGACGCACACCGGACTAAAATAAGTTGTTAGCCAGTAGCCAATAGCTGCCCTAGCGTCGGTTTTTGTCCGTCAGACTAGCATACAGACGACCGGATTTCTGGGTCCGGCGGAGTTACGACGTAAAGATTTGAAGCAGGTTCCAAATCTAAAGTCCATCAGATTTGCGGCTGGAAAAGTCTGCTGAAAGTCCGGGCAAGCCCACACATGATCGGATTGTCCTCCGGACTTTGTAGCCAAAAAGTCCGACCGTGTGTACGTGGCATAAGCGAATGCACGCAGACGAACAAATATTTGACAGTGCTTCTTTGCTGGACTTTTATATGTTTTATCTTCCCAAAGAAAAATATCCCACTGTTCACAATCACACCTAATTCATGTCATCAGTTTTCAGCAGCACCTATATTTGTGAGCAACTATTTTCAAGGATCAAGCATACGAAGGACAAAATTAGAACCAAAATATCTGATGAGCACCTTGAGAATTCATTAAGAATTGCTAATACATCCAACTAACCAGTTATTGATTTGTTTGTTTATCAAAAACAGTGTCAAAAACAGTGTCAAATATCGCACCAGTTTTATGTTGTCCTCTTTTAGTTTTATAATAAAAAAAATTACAAAAACAAATTACGTTTTATTACTCAGATACATAATCTCTATCAATAAGCGTTAACTTATGAACTGTCCTACTTGCTTATGCTCATCATCTATCCTTATTGTTAGTGTATTTTATGTGTGGTCCAAGACAATTCTTCTTCTTCAAATGTGGCACTGTCTTTTACTGATTGCTTATTGCAGTGATCATCAAGCAAACACAGAGTAACAAAATCCTGGAAAAAAGTTGTAAAAAAACATTTTTTTTACATACTCTCACCAGTCAGTATCCCTAATCTTAGCTGCACCAGTCAATGTGTCCCTGATTACTGCCACATAGTCGTATTGTCCTTAATCACCAACACACCAGTTACAGTGTCCCTGGTCACCCACCACACCAGTTACACTGTCTGTAATAAGTAGTCTGGAAATTAGATGTGTAATTTCTGCCACTAGAATGCCTGAAAGTGCTCCTTGGCATTTGGGCCTCTCTATGCACAAGGGCTGTGAAAAAATCTCACACATATGGTATCTCCATACTCAGAAGGAGTAGCAGAATGTGTTTTGGGGTGTAATTATAATAATGCATATGCTGTGTGTGAGAAATAACTTATTAAAATGACAACTTTGTGGACAAAAATTGTATTTTCTCATTATCCAAAACACTGTGACAAAAAATTACAACTTCAAAAAACTCACCATGCCTCTTACTAAATACTAGGGATGAGCCCGCAGTTCAAACATTGGGTGTTCGTTTGTTCTAAAACTAACCGAACATATGGGGAGTTTGCGGGAAATTAGAGCACCGCAGAATGCCCCATAATGCACTGCGAGATTGCAGTGCATTGGTGTATGATGATTTGCCAAACCATGCACCTTACCAGCATGCATTGGCCAATAACAGCGCGCTCTGCTGAGAGAGCCATAATTGGCCAAAGGCAGGGTGCCTTTGGCCAATCATGACTCAGGGGGCTAAGTCCATGCCCCAGGCTATATAAGGCTGCTGCTTACACAGCGGCCGTATAGTGTAATGAATGAAGAGAGATTTGTCAGCTTAGCTTATATATATATACAGCCTAGTATATACTCTGCATTTTGTGTAGATTAGATATTCAGTGTAGAATCTATATTCAGGCAGTGTAGTATATATAATATAGTGTATTGAAGTGGTTAGGGGAACCCTGTGCCAAAATAAAAAAAAATAGGCAGGGGGGTCTCCCCAAAATCCATACCAGACCCTTATCCGAGCACGCAACTTGGCAGGCCGCAAGAAAAGGGGGGACGAGAGAGCGCCCCACTCCTGAACCGTACCAGACCACATGCCCTCAACATGGGGAGGGTGCTTTGGGGTCCTCCTCAAAGCACCTTGTCCCCATGTTGATGGGGGCAAGGGCCTCATGCCCACAACCCTTGCCGTGGAGGTGGAGTTTTTCAGTTTTTCTGGGGACCGTAGGCACAGTGATTTAAGATGGATGGACATCGTGAGACACTTTTTTAGTGAATGGGAAGGGGTACAATGTACTCCTACCAATTCACATGGGGGGCAGGATCTTGGGGCCCCCTTGTTAAAGGGGGCTTCCAGATTCCGATAAGCCCTCCACAGACCCCCCACAACCACCAGGCAAGGGTTGTGGGGATGAGGCCCTTGTCCCCATCAACATGGGGACAAGGTGCTTTGGGGGGGACTCCAAAGAACCCTCTCATGTTGAGGGCATGTGGCCTGGTATGGTTCGGGGGGGTGCTCTCTCTCTCATCCCCCTTTTCCTGCAGCCTGCCAGGTTGCGTGCTCTGATAAGGGTCTGGTATAGATTTTGGGGGGTACACCCACGCCTTTTTTTTTTTTTTTACATTTTGGCACGAGGTTCCCCTTAAAATCCATACCAGACCTGAGGGGCCTGGTATGGATTTTGGGGGGACCCCCACATAATTTTTTTTTACATTTTGGCATAGGGTTCCTCTTAATATCCATAACAGACCTGAAGGACCTGGTATGGATTTTGGGGGGACCCCCATGCCACTTTTTTTTAATTTTGGCACAGGGTTCCCCTTAAATATGCATTCCAGGCCCTAAGGGCCTGGTAATGGCCTGGGGGGGAACCCACGCAATTCTTTTCAATGATTTTTTATGCATATTGCCGAGGCAACCGCGAGCAATTTTAAATTACATTTTTTCCTTTAAAAATGTCATTTTGCTACAGGACTGTTATGAACATGGGAAAAACGTGTTACTTTACAGGCAGACTAAAAGGATCCCCCAAGCACCATATTTAAAGGAATATTTCATTTTTATTGTTTCACTTTAAGCATTATTAAAATCATTGCTCCTGAAAAAACTGCAGTTTTTAAAAAAAAATTGGGGCATATAAGCCTTTAAAATTAGTACTTTTTTCATGTTTGTGTGCCATAGACTTTAACGGTGTTCGCATGTTCGCACAAGTTTTTTGTCTGTTCGCATGTTCTGGTGTGAACTGAACCGGAGGGTGTTCGGCTCATCCCTACTAAATACCTTGTATTATCTACTTTCTAAAAAAGGGTCCTCTGGGGGGTATTTGTACTGTCCTGGCATTTTGGGGCCTCAGGAATTGAGATGGCAAGCCAGTAGATCAGAACTGACCAATTTTCACATAGACATAGTAAAAATGGCCCAAATAAGCGTACATTAAGGCTGGATTCACACCTATGCATTTTTTGTGCTTTTTGCATTTTGTAGATTTGCACTTAAGTCCATTTAACATGGTTTCCTATGGAACACATTCTGTAGTGCAAATCTGCAAAATGCAAAAATCACTAAAAATGCATAGGTGTGAATTCAGCCTAAGGCTGGATTCACACCTATGCATGTTGTTTTTGAGCGTTTTTGGAGTTTTTTTGTCATGCTTGCCACGTTTTTGAGCAGCGTTTTTGTAGCGTTTTTACAGCGTTTTTGCGGCATTTTGCCGCATTTTGCGTTTATTTTTTTTTTTATTTTTTTTTTTTACAGTTTAAAAAAAAAATTAAAAAAAAATTAAAACAAACAAAAAAAAAAACCGCCAAAAACGCATCAAAAACGCTGCAAAAATGCTGTAAAAATGCTGCAAAAACGGTGCACATGCGTTTTTGATGCTGGTCCATTGAATTGTATTACATGCAAAACGCTGCATTTTGCATGAAAAAAAGTCCCTGACCCTTTCCAAAAATGCAGAGGTACAAAAAGGCATTGATGTGAACATGTTCCGTAGGAACCCATGTTAAAAAATTCCCATGCATGTCTGCAAAATGCAAAATGCATCAAAAAACGCGCTAGTGTGAATGGAGCCTTAGTGTACGCTTATTTGGGCCATTTTTACCTAAGGAAAATTGCAAAAAAAACATTTTGGCCTAAATTTATGAAAAAAATATTATTTTTTTGAAAATTTTTATAACAAAAACTTTAAAAAAATATTTATTCCAAAAATGTTCTGGCTTTTTTATTTATATAGCAAAAAATAAAATACCCAATGGTGATTAAATGCCACCAAAAGAAAGCTCTATCTGTCTAAAAAATATTATCAAAAAAATTATAAATTGACTACTTGTCATTCAAAGTGTGACAGTACTCAAAGCTGAAAATTGGCCTGAACTGGAAGGGGGTGAAAGTGCGGACTTGAGGTGGTTAAAGCGGAGTTCTGGCCACATTTATTTATTTATTTATTTTAATGATCCAAGCATAATTCACTCTTAAATAAAAAAACAATTATACAATTTAAAAAAGGCTGTTGCTAAAATATTAAATTACTACTCACAGGTTTTTCCATCCTGTTGTGGCCGTTGCCACCATGATTGTGGGCATGTGAAGCCCAATCGCTAACTCTTCCTGGATAAGCGTAGGAGCGATTCACTGGCGGCCGTAGTGTCGATTGTTTCTAAAGTTGCCTTAACAACGGGCGGCGACGGAGGAAGGTCCCGCCCCGTTGTTATGGCAACAAAGGGCTTTCTTCCCCTTTTTATAATGGTGCTGTGATCTGCCTTAAATCGCATAATTTCCTGTCAGGAAATAACGCGATTTTTGATCGCAGACTCCTGGGAAAAGATGACACATCATTTCCCGGGAGCATAGGCAAGGGAGAAAGTGACGAGGGAGCTCTGCGGACCTGGAAGTGGCAGATTAGGTGGACTACATAGCAACAGGGCGATTCTGGTAAGTATAAAAAAAATTCCTCCAAATGTTTCTTTTTAGGTTAAAAGGAGTCTGTTAATTGCAAAAAAAAAAAATTCAGAGTGGAACTCCGCTTTAAGTAATTGTGTGGCCTATGCTACACCACACTGTTACCAAGCTATAATAATTTTGCCCACAAGGCATTATGCCGGCCAACATTAATTTACACAGAAGGCCATCCCTGCCCTCTACAAACATGTGGAAGGCCACGAGGGCTTTTGAATCATTATACTTCATAGGAGCGATTGGATTGCATTTCAATCTATATCACAACTGTTTGCACATGGGTCTGAAAATCCTTCTATTAGTTGAACCTTTAGTTGCTACATTTTTTCTTGCCTGCACTGATCTATTTTTGGAAAATGTAACATCTATAGTTGTATTGGCTGTATGTTCATGCTGTCTTCACTCTGTAACTTGTTGTACCTGTTTTTAATAAAATCATTTATGGGGAAAAAAATTAGCCTGAAGCATTTTATATTTGCTTGTTTGCAAAGGCTAAATGGCTGCTTCCCAAAGCAGATCCTGTGTAGAATTAATAAGAACAAGCAAATGCATGTCTTGTTATTCAAGAGGTAATATTGATGTGCATCCTATAATCCATCGGTTTATTTATAAAACAGTGTAAATGTGATGCTGGTTGGAAACTGCAATACCAGCAATATGAATAATGTTTTAAAAGGATAGTGAACAGCTTCATCCTGTAACGTTGAGCTTCTGGTTAAGAGTAGTTCCTGACTACCTATTTCCTAGACACTGGCTTTACATTGTGTTTTATTAATAGACAGCCAAAGGACTATGGAGCCCACTTTTCTTGTCTTTCAACATTGCAGTAAAACACTGTGAAGAACTATTATAACCACAATATTAATTTCCAGCCTTAATGCTAAATGACAAGGGGCAGGAAGTATAGACTTTTTTCTATTCAAAAGAGTGACGTGGGAAATGTGACAAATAATCATTCATATTGAAATGGGAGACTATGTAGGCAGCAGAAGGTACAGTGGATATGGCACAGAGGAAGGTGAAATAGCACCTGGTTGTTCAAGGCCAGTGTAGGTGATATCTTTTTTGACCTAGGACAAGAAGATGAAACCAATGTTTTTCAGGATGTGTTGCATGACAAAGTAACAGTGGAATCATGGGAACTGAAGCATGCATTTCTTGGCAAAGTCTGAGAGTGGAATTGGGGACATTAAAGGGGTTTGTAGCTGCTAGTGAGGTATTGTAGGTAGGACAGTTCATTTATATGGCAAGTGTGTAATACAGACAGGGACAGTATAGTTCCCATGGCTTTTCGTGTAGCATGGAATTAGAGATGGGTCCCTTAACACAAAAGGAGTTATGTGGAGAGAATGTCCTGAGAAGGCTAAAGAATATGGCCCGAACAGCATGGACATGTGGCTGCCCCCCGGACAGATAGAATATTTAATTTATTAAACAAAAAAAAAAAAAAAAGAGTCATGTCACTTTAAGAAAAAGGTACAGTAAGTTAGGCATGGAAATAAGGGTCAGGTAACACTGGGGTATAGGTAAGGAATGTCATTGATCCAACCAGGAAGGTTAAAAAGATCACATGACCAGTAGGAACATTCTGGAAGCAGGGCAAGGCTATATAAACGGGTCCTCTGTGGAAATCTCCTCACAACTGGTCAGATTACAGCAACAAGCTCAGCTCAATAGAGCTATTATATTTTGTGTGTTGGCTGTCCTGACCATGAAGACCCTAATGCAACGAGTACTAAAGAGAGCAGGGGACAGAGGAGGTGAAGAATGGCTGAGAAGATGCCTGGAGTTGGGAGAAGAAGAGGACGTGCGACAGGAGCAGGTGCCTGAGGAGGAAGGACCGGCAGTGGTAGAGGTACCTCGCTTAATTAATAGAAGAGGCAGACCTGTCACTCGCAGCCTGTGTCTCCAGCAACAAAATCAGTGCTGCCCACCACAGCATTCCCCCCCCCCGATCTAAGGGATCCAGACTTAGTGCCGCCAGAAGAGGCGGCTTCCAGGGCGGGGACCAGAAGAACCAGCCTCAGAGAAAAGAGAAGGAGGAGAACACTATCGCCGTCGCCTCCCAGGCAAAGAGGAAGGCGGGCTCAGGTATCAGCATCCACTGTGATGGCTGAGGAGACAGCAGCTACCACACAGAGTGACAGTCATTCAAGATTACCTCATACACAAGAGCAAGTGATACCTACTGTCACCACTGGAGGCTCAAGAGAGCAGCAGCTGCTGAATTCTCCTAGGCAAGCTAATGCAACAGCGGCATCTAGTGGTAAGGGTGAGTTGGCAAAGGTCTTAAATAATATTAGTTAAATAAATCCCTGTTCTCCATCCTGGACAAGCTCGCTCCCCTCGCTACATGCAGAATCAGGCCTCCACCCTTACAACTCTGGCAAACAGATGACACTAAAATTCTCAAAAAACGTAGTTGCGCTCTTGAGCGTCTGTGGCACAAGACTAAGTCTCTCAAAGACTTCAATCAATACAAATCTGCCCTCCAAAAATACTATTCTTTCCTCCACACTGCCAAGCAGACCTATTTTACATCTCTTATTAACACCTTCTCATCCAGTCCTCCACAGCCTCCACCCACGGACTCACTCACTGCCCAGGAGATTGCTAGTCACTTCAAAAACAAGATTGATACAATCCGTGATGAAATCTCCACTCTACAGGTATCTCCCCCAGTTAAGACCCCATGTCAACAGGTACAACTGACACTCCCCTTACTCAAATCTGCTACTACAGACGAAGTTGCTAAACTCTTTTCTATCGCCCACCTAACCACCTGTCCCCTGGTCCCTATTCCCTCTCAAACGGTCACCCTCTGATTCCATCCTACACTCTCTTACCCACATCTTCAATCTCTCCCTCACCTCTGGCATCTTCCCCAATGCTCTAAAACATGCACTGGTCACCCCCATACTTAAAAAGCCGTCCTTGGACCCTACCAATCTTAACAACCTACGCCCTATCTCCTTGCTCCCCTTTTTCTATAAACTCCTTGAACGCCTGGTTTATTCAACCACCTTATTAAGAATAACATTCTTGATCCCCTTCAATCTGGATTTCGCCCTCAACACTCCATAGAAACTGCTCTTTTAAAAATTGCAAATGACCTGCTAACTGCAAAAACTAACGGACACTATTCTGTACTCCTACTTCTGGACCTTTCAGCTGCCTTTGACACGGTTGACCACCCCCTCAAAAAACTTTACTCCCTCGGTCTCCGTGACTGTGCTCTTCAGTGGCTCTCATCCTACCTATCCCAATGCACCTTCAGTGTCACTTACAGTTCTATTTCCTCCACTCCTCTTCCCTTCTCTGTCGGGGTCCCCCAAGGTTCTGTTCTTGGGCCTCTTTTATTTTCAATCTACACCTCTTCCCTGGGTCAGCTGATCACGGCTTTCAATATCATTTCTACGCTGACGACACACAAATCTATCTCTCCACCCCTCAACTCACTCCGTCAGTCTCCTCACGCATCACTAACTTACTAACAGACATATCTGTATAGATGTCACACCACTTCCTCAAACTCAACCGAGCTTATAATATTTCCTCCCCCACGTGCCTCTTCCCCTGTCTAGGTGCTAGGTATTATCCTGGACTCTGAACTCTCCTTTAGGCCCCACATCCAATCACTTTCCAAAGCTTGCCGCCTCAACCTCCGCAACATCTCTAAACTACGTCCCTTTCTAACCAATGAAACCACAAAGCTCCTGATTCACGCCATGGTTATCTCTCGCCTTGACTACTGCAACTCACTCCTTATTGGGTAAACTTTAAATAGCCTTTAAATAGCCTTTAAATAGACTATCCCCCAGTCCGTTATGAATGCTGCTGCCAGACTTATCCACCTTACAAACCTCTCAGTGTCTGCTACCCCTCTCTGCCAATCCCTCCATTGGCTGCCACTCACCCAACAAATTAAATTCATACTAAATACTAACAATAAGTTACAAAGCCATCCACAACTCTGCCCCCAGTTACATCACTAGCCTAGTCTCAAAATACCAACCTAATTTCCCTCTTTGTTCCTCCCAAGACCTCCTCCTCTCTAGCTCCCTCATCACCTCCTCCCATATCCACCTCCAGAACTTCTTCCGAGCCTTGCCCATCCTCTGGAATTCCCTACCCCAATCTGTCAGACTGTCTCCAAATTTATCCACTTTTAGGCGATCCCTGAAAACTTTCCTCTTCAGAGAAGCCTATCCTGTCTCCATCTAACAACTGCACTATTTTCTCCATTAGCTCATCCCCCACAGCTATTACCCTTTTGTATAACTTGACCCTCCCTCTTAGATTGTAAGCTCTAACGAGCAGGGCTCTCTGATTCCTCCTGTATTGAATTGTATTGTAATTGTACTGTCTGCCCTAATGTTGTAAAGCTCTGCGTAAACTGTAGGCGCTATATAAATCCTATATAATAATAATAATAATAATAATATAATGATTTCTATTAACAGGCTTAATGACAGCATTAACACTCATAGCAATTACTCTAATGTATGGGTTAATGAATCCGGGAATAGGTGTCGTAATTTTTCTAATACTAATAGCACTTCTTCTATTTCAGCAATTAACACCAATAGCATTAATACTTTACTATCTGAAATGAATATTAATAATTCTTCAGTCCCTGAATCCTGTTTAAAGGAGATTTTACCTTGTGGAATGTCACTCGGGTATCACCTGTCTGTTCAGGTAAAAGAAAAAAATATGGAAAGGGCAGTTCATTGACATTTTATCATTACTGCCCTCAGCAAAAGAGTTTATTAACAAGTCTGACGATAAACCTGAAGAAGATAGGTGTAGACCCGTGGCAAGGTCTTTTTATAATTGGATACAGGCATTTAGCATTTATGCCAGTGTATTAGGAGAAAAACACCCAGAATACTGTAGTGCCTTTTTCAACACCTTGGGCATGTGCTTGATGCATATAAAAGCTTTGGTGGTTTGGGCTGGTACCAGTATGATGAGTCGTTTAGACAAAAATTGTCCATATATCCTTCTTTTAAATGGGGTAAAAAAGATATAGGTTTATGGTTAAACCTTATAGCGCGGCAAAAATTGGCTTACCCTAGACAACAGCCCTCTGTTACAGTGTCCCCTTATAAAGGGGTTACTGCTTTGCATTTAATCAGAATCAGTGCAAATGGGGGGGATCATGCAAGTACAAGCATGAGTGCTCGCACTGCTCAGGCCCCCACCCATTGCTCAAATGTTTTAAAAGGAATACAAACACACAAGGGCAAAGAGATAACCATTTAAAAAGCTCCCACACCGGTGAACCTACAATACATGCAGCAATGGTTGGAAATTTATTCAGACCAGGAGACAGCCAAGTTTTTAATTGAAGGTTTCTCCAGAGGTTTTCCTTTGCCAGTTTTTAAAGGTATAGGATGAAAATTGTTGAATAATTTAAAATCGGTATTACAATTTCCACACATTGTTAAAGAAAATTTAGATAAAGAAATTAAAGAGGGTAGAATAGCAGGCCCATTCAATTACCCTCCATTTAAAAATTTTAGAGTATCGCTATTAGGAATTATCCCAAAAAAGGAGCACAACTTATTTCGCCTAATACATCATTTATCCTTCCTGATAGATTCATCATTAAATGACAAGATAAATGAAGAGCTAGCATCCGTCTCATACTGTACATTTGAAGAAGCAGTTTGCCATATCAGGGAATTTGGGAAGGCTGCGCTACTTGTGAAGGCGGATATTAAAGCAGCATTCAGACTGCTTCTGATTAGCCCAGCTTTTTACAATTCACTTGGCATGGTTTTCAAAGACAAATTTTACTATGACATGTGCCTTCCAATGGGATGTTCAATTTCATGTACGTATTTCAAAAAATTTGCATCGTTCATCCAATGGGTGGTTTCTTTTGAATCCGGGCATAAGGGTATATTAAACTACTTGGATGACTTCCTATTTATTGGCCCGGCCCAATCTACAATTTACAGAGAGAGCGGCCTAAGTTAACATAACGATTTCAATAAATATAAGTACCATCATCCCAAATGTCAAGATCAAGGAAAAGGAGGGTAGGGCGATGGCCGTAGTTGCTGCTACTGTCAGCCAACGTCTCCACCCCCCAACAAGGGAAACGAGGGGGACTATTACGGTATTCAGTAAGGTATTCAATAAGGGTAAGGAGTAAAAGTGAAAATAGGAATATTTTATAAAAGTTCACTTTTAATAGAAACAATGTTCATAAAAAAACAATACCGCATACAATTGCGATTGTAAACAACAAAAACAACAACATTACATATGACCATAAAAAGGGGAGGTACCACATAGTCTGAACCAGTGGATTCTGCACAATTTGGATGGCAGATATGTGTACAGCTTTATTGCTCTTTGTCGACCGGTTTCGCAGTTAACACCGCTTCTTCAGGAGAACCATATCTAAGATATGACATAGAATAGTTTTAGCATATACACACATATCAACACGTGCATAATGGATTATTGCAGCAGGATCATTAACACAATATCAAAACATTCCATACAAGACATAAAAATTAAGAACAAGCTCACCCATTCAGGAAAACTCTGTGGGCATGCGGGACCCCATATGATTCCCCCTGCGGCGGACACAGGGGATGACAAACAGCCTCTAATAAATAGATATTGAGTTAGTCGATTATAAATATCACCGTACTGTGATATCATAAAGGGAGGAGAGGTGGTGTTTGTGCCAATGCCAAATCATTCAAGTAGCCCAGGGTAGTGGTGCAGTAGAGGGAGTTAGTGTGAAGTTGCAGTAGTGAAGAAACAGGAGAAGGAAATAAGGGGGGGGGAAGGGGGGAGGAGGGGGTAACGAGGCGGGGTCACAGTAGGGGAATAATAGGCCAGGGGTTAGGGAAGAGGAATGAAACAGGAAGGGAGGGAGTGATGGAAGGAGGGGAAAAAAGGAGAAGGGGGGAGAATAAGGGGAAGGGAAAGGGGGAGAGGGAAGGGAGGGGGAAAGAGGGGAGGAAGGGGAAGGGAAAGAGAAGGGAGGAAGGAAGGAAAGAAGGGAAGGGGGGAGGGGGGAGGGAAAGGAGGGAGGGGAGAGGGTAGAACGGGGAGCAGGGGGGGGGAGAGGGCATGTGGGAAAGGGAAAGAAAGAACCCTGTAATTACCATCCATTCAGAAGGTAATAAAGATGATAGAAAAGCTGCACACTGACAGTAGAGTAGTAGGGCTGGCACTCACCACCTAAAATTGAAATAATGTGTGACGCATGAGCTGGAATGGATGTAAAACTTCCCACTAAAGGGACCGTGGGTCAGGAAGGTCATGAGGAGCCATATGGGACGTTAACATTTCAAGCCCCCCTAGAACAGGGGCCGTAGACACATAACTAGAAAGTCACAATGGCTAAAGAGAAAATAAAAAATATATAAATTACCATACACACATAAAAAGGATTGTGCTCAGATGTGATAGTGAAACAGATAGGAAGTATAGGGATCAGTTAGATGTAGACAAGGGGTACTGATTTAATGAGAGGAGAAGTAGTAAGAGACAATAGCTAAGTATAGGGTACCCCTCTCAGAGCTGGGAGAGCACTTGCATCAGAGTTGGGAGTTACATAGTCATAGAGATAAGGTTGGATAAAAAATCAAACATACTGAGCATATACAGGGCTGTGCAGTGGGCGCCGAGCGGCGCCGCAGTCACGCAGGACCTAGAGATGCATAGTGGAAAGCAGCCGGCTAGCAATCAGAGGGGAAGAGGAAACTGACCTGGGAAAAAAAGAGGAAAAGAGAAGTGAAAGGAGGGAGCAAAGGAGGGGAGGGAGGGGAAACGGGGGCAAAAAGGTAGGGGCAAAAGAGGGAGGGAATAAGGGGGGAAAGAAGCGCAAAACCTCACAGAAAGGCCCTGTAAGAAACTGACTCGTTGAGGCCAGGGGGGATAGTGGCGTTAAGTCGCTCGATCCAAAGGGATTCCCTTTGGAGTATCGAGTGATCCCAATCGCCACCCCTGGTATTTCGTTGAACGACCTCCAGTACCAGAAACTTGACGACGGAATTGTCAAATCTGTGGTGCAGGCCAATGTGCCTGCCAATAGTGGTCAACTTCCCATTTTCCGAATCGTACAAATGGTCACCAATTCTTTGTCTGAATTCCCGGATCGTTTTACCTACATAAAATGCTTTACAAACGCAATTCATTAGGTAAATCACCCCTTTTGTACCGCAGTTGGCGAAGGTACATGGGATCAAGGTCTCCCCATTGGGTAAAACAAAGTGTCTACCTTCGTGGACCCAAGGGCACCGGGGACAATACCCGCATTTGAATGTACCGTTGGGTCCACCCCCCACAGATTTGGTAGGCGTATAATGACTAGAGGTCAATTGATCCCGTAGCGACTGAGCCCTACGAAAAACAACTTCCGGGGTGGGTCGAATGTATTTGGCCAGCGTGTGGTGCTCAGCCAGGAGGTGCCAATTTTTGGTTAGGATGTTGCGGAGTACGTTATGATGTGCAGAGTAAGTCGTGATGAACCTTACAGTCTCTGTTAAGGGGGAAGGTTTCCTGTATTTAAAGAGTAGGGAGGTCCGAGAGCGTGACACAGCCTTGTTGTATGCTTTGCGTAAATTTGTGGGGGAGTAACCACGTAGTAATAGGCGTTCACGTAGTGCCCTGGCCTGAATTTTAAAGTCGCTGTCTCGTGTACACTTTCTACATAAACGTAGGTACTGAGCATATGGTATGCTCCGCACTAATGAGTTCGGGTGTGCGCTAGTAGCGAACAGAAGGGTGTTGCCAGCAAATGGCTTTCTGTAAAGGTCGGTACCTAATGTTCCATCCGGTTGCTTAATAATCTTCAGATCTAAAAAGGAGATCTGCTCTGCATCGATCTTAAAGGTAAATTTTAAGTTTAAATCTTTAATATCGAGTTCACAAAGGAAATGTAGTAATTTAGCTCTGGGACCTGTCCACACCAAAAATAGGTCGTCAATGAAACGATACCATAAGAGAATGTCGTTTAAAAATTCCGAATATTGGTCGTAAGCATGAATGTGCCTCTCCCAGCCGCCTAGATATAAGTTTGCATAAGCTGGGGCACACAACGTCCCCATTGCAACTCCCTGTATTTGCAAAAACAATTGATTGTTAAAAGTGAAGTAATTTTTCGTTAGTATGAAATACAACAATGCAAATACAAACTGGTTTAAGGGCCATGTAGTTGTGTCCTGTTCAAACAAAAAGGAACCAGCCGTCCATACGCCCTGCTCGTGGGGGATACTAGAGTACAAAGCCTCAATATCAACAGCCACGAGCAGGGCGTCCGGAGGGATCTGGATTCCCTCAAGGCGTTGCAATAGGTCCGTGGTGTCTCTGATATAGGACGGGAGGCTACGAACATGTGGCATCAAAAATGCGTCGACAAATTTACTGGCATTATCAGTTAGCGAGCCTATCCCCGAAACTATAGGTCTTCCTGGGGGGGTCTGCACATTCTTGTGGGTCTTGGGTAAGGAATAGAAGGTAGGGATGCAGGGAAATTTGGGGACCAGGAACTCCAAGGTGTCTTTGTCAATGAGTTGGCTTGGATCAAGGTTCGACGAAAAATCAGGCCATTTCTGTTTCTTAAGGTCACTGATTGTGGCTCGGAGGAAGGCCCATATCTCCGGGCAGGTATTGAGGTCAGGAAACCTGCATGATCGTAGACAGAATGACTTGGGCAATGCTGTTTGTTTGGGAGCAATGATTTGGCCGGACGTATTCGGTTAAAGAGGTGCAGCCGGGATAATCCCAGATGCAGGCTCAAAACCAGAGGTATCATCAGGAGGTCCATGGCCCTGTGAAAACACAGGGTCCCCGGTATCACCCTCATTGAACAGGAGCATGAGGTCGCGGAGCGCCCTAAACTCCTCCATAGAGAAGCCCTTGGTCCGCTCCGTGAGCTCACGCTCTAGGCCGAGGTTAACGCGATCCTTATCATAGATGTATCTGAAAGTTAAATTGCGTGCAAACAAATATAAGTCCTTAATTGCCTCAGTAACCTTTAGTGCATCCAGAGGACAAAAACCTAGTCCTAACTGCAGTACCGAGATTTCCTCGCTATTGAGTGTGTAAGGGGTAAGGTTTATGACATTGAGGTTGGTGTGGTGTGAGGAGGAGGGTTCTGTTGGGGTAGTGAGGGTTTCAGGATGTAGGCGTCTAGGTTGCTCTGTTGCTTTTTTAGATCTAAAAAAAATAGCATCCTCATTAATTTTAGTATATTTATTTGTCATTAAATCCGAGTTTAAAATTTTGGGGATCGTGCCGTGCAATGTGGAGTGGCCAACTGCCCCTTCTAAAGGGGTGTTGGTAGCATGTGGGGTTTGTGTTGGGGGTGCATGTGTAGATCTAGGGCCTTTCTGGCCTTTCTTGTCTTTTTTGGGTTCGTTGGTGGAGTGTTACCTCCAAAACGAAGTCTCTTGCGTGAAGAATTAAGTGCATATGAGGCATTTGGTTGAGTGGTGCTTAAAGAGGATATGGTAGAGGAGAGAGAAGAATCCGATTCCATGTCCATAGTGAAATTTCTGTTATTATTGGTCCAAGGAGGGCCTCGTCTACTCCGGCTCCTTCCGGGCCAATGGTAGGCCAGGCCCTCAGCAAAGGCTGATTTGTCCTTCCCAAATTTGATTTGTTTCTTAACAATAATGTCCTTATTCATACTTTCCAAGCTTTCTTTAAGCTCTTTCCACTTATTTTTAAAGATCGTATTGTCCGTTAAATGAGAGTACTCTATATTAAGTCGCTCTATGTCGCTGTCAAGAAGAATCATATCGTGAGTATACTGGGTAATGAGAAGTCCTATTAATTCAAGGGTATTCTTCGTCAATATGTCTTCCCATGCTTTCTTGAAGTCAACTGAAGGATCTTTTAGAGTGGGAAATATCTGGCCCCTTAAACCAAGGGGGCAGATTTGCTCACTGACATATAGTTTGAAGTATTCAATATGACAATGTAGGTGTGACTTACGTTTAAGAAGTTTCGACATTCGGGCAAAGAACATTTGGATGTCATCTTCAGTTTTGTGTTCATTCAAGCATGCGGTTTTAAGGTTGGACATAAAGCCCATCCAATCCGTGCCTAAGACGTCCATGTTATGACTAACTGCAAAGAGGCAACCCCTAGATTATGTTGTGGTGACAGGGGGCAAGGGGATTACACAACAAATAGGCAAAGTAAAGAAAATTCAAAAAAACATATAAAGGCTCTAAGAACAAACGAGTATCGATAGGTGTTGCTGTTCACCTAGGGATACACAACAAAAGTGGGTGTATTATCCACCCTATGTATACTACAGAGAGAGCGGCCTAAGTTAACATAACAATTTCAATAAATATAAGTACCATCATCCCAAATGTCAAGATCAAGGAAAAGGAGGATAGGGCGATGGCCGCAGTTGCTGCTACTGTCAGCCAACATCTCCACCCCCCAACAAGGGAAACGAGGGGGACTATTACGGTACTCAGTAAGGTATTCAATAAGGGTAAGGAGTAAAAGAGAAAATTGGAATATTTTATAAAAGTTCACTTTTAATAGAAACAACGTTCATAAAAATACAATACCGCATACAATTGCGATTGTAAACAACAAAAACAACAACATTACATATGACCATAAAAAGTGGATTCCGCACAATTTGGATGGCAGATATGTGTACAGCTTTATTGCTCTTTCTCGACCGGTTTCGCGGTTAACACCGCTTCTTCAGGAGAACCATATCTATATAAGATATGACATAGAATAGTTTTAGCATATACAAACATATCAACACGTGCATAATGGATTATTGCAGCAGGAGTATTAACAAAATATCAAAACATTCCATACAAGACATAAAAATTAAGAACAAGCTCACCCATTCAGGAAAACTCTGTGGACTCTGTGGGCCTTTTTATGGTCATATGTAATGTTGTTGTTTTTGTTGTTTACAATCGCAATTGTATGCAGTATTGTATTTTTATGAACGTTGTTTCTATTAAAAGTGAACTTTTATAAAATATTCCAATTTTCTCTTTTACTCCTTACCCTTATTGAATACCTTACTGAGTACCGTAATAGTCCCCCTCGTTTCCCTTGTTGGGGGGTGGAGACGTTGGCTGACAGTAGCAGCAACTGCGGCCATCGCCCTACCCTCCTTTTCCAATCTACAATTTGTCTATTTATGCTGGAATTGTTTAGTATAATCAAAAAAAAAAAGTTAGGAGTTCCCCTTGCTGAACAAAACACAGTGTTCCCCTCCACATCCATCAAATTCCTAAGCATACAAATAGACACAGAATTATTAGAATTCCAGCTGCCATTAAAATTAACGATATTAAAATTACCAATTCTTGGATGGTAAGAAGAAAAAAGATTTTACTGAAAGAGCTTCAATCTTTATTAGGGAAGTTAGCATTTACAGCAAGAGTTAGCCAGTTGGCTATATATATGGCTATGTCAGAGCTTAAATCCCCATTTCCACACATAAGGTTAACAACAGATCTTAAGGAGGACCTCCTGGTATGGATGAAATTTTTTGACTTGTATAACGGCCATTCATTTTTTCAAACAGAATTTGTATGCTCATCAGAGATGGAATTATACACCGATGCGGCTGGATCTTTCGGTTTTTCTGCAATATGGGGCAATCACTGGTGCTGTAATGTATGGCCAGAAAGATGGATTCAAATAAAAGCCACCAAGAGCATAGTTCTACTTGAACTATTCCCCTTGGTTGTAGCATTGGAAATATGGGGTGATACATTTGCTAATAAAAGAATATTAATTAATTCTGATAATAAAGGAGTAATATATGCAGTAAATTGTCTATCAACAAAATCTCTTTTGTTAGTCAAATTACTTAGGTATCTAGTATTTTTATGTTTACGTTTTAATACCTGGGTAAAAGCAAGACACGTTCCAGGTAAGGATAATCAAATTGCGGATGCATTATCTCGATTGCAGATACAAAAATTCCGGCAGCTTCTGCCAAATGCGGACAAGGAAGGACAGGTATGTCCCAAACATCTTTGGAACCTGATCTAGGAATTCTGATGCAGTCAATCAAGAATTCGATGGCTAACAGCACATGGGCCGAATACACGACTGCATGGCAGAGGTGGAATAAATTCCTCAGGGAATTTGAGATGCAGTTCGAGTCTCCTTCAGAAACAAACATTCAAATGTTTTTATGTACACTGATGCAGTCAGAGCTATCCTATAGCCAGATCGCTAAGATACTGGCAGGGATGTCATTTTGCAAGGTTTTCCTCAGTGTATATCTTTCTTCTCTATAAACAAGCTATGATAGGTTACAAAAAGAATAATTCTCTCCCAGATACTAGAAGGCCCATTTCTGTTTCATTGCTTAAAGAAATTTGTAGAGTTACAAAAATGGTATGCTTCTCTGGATTTGAGGCATTACTATTTAAAACCGCTTTTGTATTAGCATTTTTTGGCGCCATGAGAATATCGGAATTGTTACCCAGAAGCAAAAAATCTGTGTCTGGCCTGTTGACCAATCACGTATTGGTCCACAGGGCAGGACTTAATATATGTATTGTACATTCAAAAACAGACAGAACAGGAAAGGGTGTATGGATTACTCTTTATGGTTGTGGAGCAGTGGAAATATGTCCATTAGGAATGGTAAAGGAGTACCTCGCAATTAGACCATGCGGTGAAGGCCATTTTTTGGTTCATTTAGATGGGTCACCCCTTACAGGATATCAATTTAACATGGTTCTCAAAAGATGCATGTTGAAGTTAGATCTATAAGCATTTAATTTCCCACACATTCATTTAGGATTGTTGCAGTAATCGAAGCTGCAAAAATGGACCTTAATGCAGCAATAATTAAAGGATTAGGAAGATGGGATTTGCAGCGATTTAACATATATGTTAGACCTGATCTCTCTCTTTAATTTCTGCTATAGGTAATAGGAGAATGATTTGGATCCTGGGCCATTCCTTTATATTTTGGGCCAACAAAAGATCCAGGTTGCGTTGTTATACACCTAATCTGTCAATGGATCCTCAGAAATTTCAAGTTTTATGGAAAGGAATTTGTGGTCTGAAATGGTTAAACTTGTCTTTGTATCTCTCTAGATTGTTGGAATTGTGACCAGTCCCAGATATACTAATCATCCACTTGGGAGGAAAAGATGTGGGTAGAACCGAAACCCTAGACGTTATGTTTGCGATGAAACAGGATTTAAATACATTTAAATTGTCTGCCCCGAATACAACCATAATATTTTAAGAAATAGTCCCAAGGCTAATATGGCTTCAAGATGTTCAATTTAAAAATATGGAAAAAATCAGGCATCGGATAAATAGGTCTATGGAAAAATTAATGCCGCTTATCGGTGGTTTTTCATACGAACATAGGGATCTAGAGGGAGGTTATGAAGGCTTATACAGGGCAGATGGAGTTCATCTGTCCGATATAGGTCTAGACATTTTCAATGTGGGTTTTCAGAACAGCATAGAATTTGCCGTGGCGGTGGTGTAGGCCGGACTTTAAAATTCAAGCCTGGCTGGTGGGGACTTATTTTTTGATATACGGTATCGCTCGAGTCCTGAAGACTGAGCTGTTTATATTTATTATTTACAAGTGAGAATTTTATAAATTAATAAAATGATTGGATGGATTTAGGTTATTTACAGTTTACACCAATAAATGTGCCTTGGCAAATTATATTCCAAGTAAGTTGTGAGTGTGTTTATTTATTAAAGGTAAATTGGGTATTGAAGGAGGGATAGATGCGGCCTACATTTCCATGTCCTGAGAGGGCTAAAGAATATGGCCCGAACAGCATGGACATGTGGCTGCCCCCCAGACAGATAGAATATTTAATTTATGAAATAAAAAACAAAAAGTCATGTCACTTAAAGAAAAAGGTACAGTAGGTCAGGCGGGGAAATAAGGATCAGGTAACACTGAGGTATAGGTAAGGAATGTCATTGATCCAACAAGGAAGCTTAAAAAGGTCACATGACCAGTGGGAATATTCTGAAAGCGGGGCAAGGCTATATAAAGGGGTCCTCTGTGGAAATCTCCTCACAGCTGGTCAGATTACAGCAACAAGTTCAAAGTTAAAAAGGGGGACTTGTTTTTTGATATACGGTATTGCTCGAGTCCTGAAGACTGAGCTGTTTATATTTATTATTTACAAGTGAGAATTTTATGAATTAATAAAATGATTGGATGGATTTAAGTTATTTACAGTTTACACCAATAAACGTGCCTCAGCCAATTATATACCAAGTAAGTTGTGAGTGTGTTTATTTATTTATTAAAGGTAAATTGGGTATTGAAGGAGGGATAGGTGCTACCTACATTTCCATGTAACAGAGGTCATCAATATGGCAGAAAATATGTGGAAGAGCTGCATTTGTGCATTTGGCAATATGGAATAGCTTTTGCATGGGAATGGATACACTGGAAGGAGTGAGCACTGAAGTATTGGCATGTACATATTGGAGCAGAATTCCCTTTTAACCACTTGACCTCCAGAAGATTTACCCCTCTTCATGACCAAGCCATTTTTTGCGATATGGCATTGGGTTACTTTAACTGACAATTGCACGGTCATGCGACACTGTACCCAAATAAAATTTATTTCATTTTTTTCCTTTCTTTATTTTGATGGTATTTAATCATCGTGATTTTTTGCGCTATAAACATAAAAACCCCTGAATTTTGAAAGAAAAAACAATATTTTTTACTTTCTCCTATAAAACACATCTAATAAAGAAAAAATTAAAAAATCGAATTTCTTCATAAATTTAGGCCAATATGTATTCTGCTACATGTTTTTCATAAAAAAATCCCAATAAGCATATATTGATTGTGTTTATGAAAACGTTATAGCATCTACAAACTATGGTATATAGTTACTGATTTTTTTTACATTTTTACTAGTAATGGCGGTGATCATTGACTTATAGTGGGACTGCTATATTGCGGCAGACAATTGGACACTAACTGACACTTTTGCCACTTTGCAGGAATCAGTGACACAAATGCAGTAATCATTGCTAAAAATATGCACTGTCACTGTACTAACGACACTGACTAGGAAAGGGGTTAAACCTCTAGGGAGATCAAAGGGTTAAATGTGTGCCTAGCCAGCATTTTTGTGCACTATAACAGCAAACAAATACTCTTGTGCACAAGTGTGATGTCCAGGTGATGTATTGTTCAGGGGATACTTTCTCAGGCCTTGCTGCCCTCCAGGATAGGCGATATCCTAACAGTCACAGAAAGAGTAAAGAAAAGGTACCGCACCGGCCTTGTGCATTATCCCAAGCAAATTTATTGATAAAAACAAATTAAAACTACTTACAAACATGTGAAGAATTATTGCTTGTAAAAGCCGCCTGATCAGTCCTGAAACCAACAGTCTCCAGATGGTAACAAAGAGGATATGAGGGCCACTGCTGTTTCCAAGGAGTGTCTTCTTCTTCAGAGGTTCCTCAGAAGGTATTCATTCAAAACGCTCTAGCCAGCAGTGGCCCTGATATCTTTTTTGTGTACTATGTTAGAAGCTTTGCAGGATTTTTTAACCACTTGTGTTGGACTGAGGTGATGGTGAATGGCTATTGAGATATGATAAATAGGCCCTGTAGAGTGAAGTATGATGGAGCCCCCAAGGCAGATAATTATCGGGTTATGTGACTCACCAGGGGTAGTTCAGAATATATGAGTATTAGTTTATTTTTTGGTTTCAGTGCTTTCGGAGGAGTGGTTCCGAAAGCACACCTTTCTCGTACCTGGTGTGGTCCATCCAACTTGTCCTTGGGTGAACACTGTGGGTCAAACAGATAGCCTACTACGCTCACTTTCTTGTGTATCTGGAGGCCCATGCATATACTGTATTCATGGAGTTAAATAAATACTAAAAGTGCTGTTGGCTGTGCCACCCTACGATTTTACATGAATACACCACTAGTTAACTGAAATCTAATACATAAACAAAATTCTGTACAACATTTCCATGTGCAGACTTAAAGTGCAATGTGCCAGATGCCAAAATACTATGTAATCACATGATCATAAATTAAATTAAATATCTAATTAAATGTATAATTAAATATATATAAATAAATATATATAAAACTATAGTGAACAAACTGTTACTGTGTGCAAATATACAAAATAAGTGCTCTGTGGCCTGTCCTTTACAGATAAGTGATTCTTGTGCTTTCCAAGTTAATCATCCATTTTTCCTTGTGACCCTTCCACCATAAAAAGTGATGATTCCACCACCATCTGTGCTAGCCACTCACCAGATGCTGGTAAATATGCGCCTTTGGTTCATTAGAAGGGATAACCACTCCACCTGTACCGTTCTCTTTGCTGACCCCAATTTCTATAGGCAAACCATATCCATCCTCATAGAAAACAAATAGTGATCATTGCGCAGTATGAAATGGATATTTATTCAATACAAGTTATGTAAAAGACTGTGCACTCACATTTTGGGGTGCCCTTGAGCCAGCACCAAGCTGTTCCAGCAGTTGTTAATGGGTGAAGAAATCTTGTGTGTGGTATCCAGGCCGGCGTGTGTTGCAAGCCTCATTTTTTCCGATTTGTGCTCCACACCTCGCTCTCGCCTGACCGGAAGTTTCGTAACAACGTGATAAATTTCCCAGCAGCCTCTACGTGTTTCACAACGTCAATTGCGTCATCAGGAAGCTGCTTAGTGTTCCTTTATCACCTTATTTATAGTGTAAATCTGTTTGGTAATTCCCTTTTACCGGAAGTTCTTCCCTCACCATTTTAACTATGGTATTTTTGCCCACACTCTATTTACATGTTGTTTGCTGGTTCCTCGCTTGTTTAACCCATTGGTGTTAGTCCTGATTACTATAAGTGGGTGGAAAATATTCTATCTGATCCCTTTTTCCGCCGGGGTTGCCCATTATAACGGCTGGAATAGCTTTTACAGTTTTTCAAACTATCAATAAATTATACATCATATATGCATCCTATTTTCATCCTATTTTTAGCTTTGCTTATGTTATATTAAAAAACATTATTTTCAAAAATTTTATTAGACCTACTTTGAAATTTTAAAATGTATTCTAAAAATTAAAAAAACTAAAAAGACTTACAAGCAAACTGTATCCTTAAAATATCCTATATGTATATTATAAATGTTAAATGAAAATCCAAAAAAAGTATATATATAAACCAAAAAAAATAATAAAATCTATATGAAACAAAAAATGAAAAAATTAATAAATATTAAATAGGGGGCTGCACATACAGGGGTTCTTCCAAAGAAGTGGCGTTCTTTAAATAAGTGGCACTTCTGCTCTTGCACCATCCATCTGAACATTTTCTTCTCTCTTCACAGGTAATCTGCGTTTATATTCCCATGTCCTGCAAACTGAAAATTGACTGACCGCTTACATACATTTTTGGTAATCTGCGTTTATATTCCCATGTCCTGCAAACTGAAAATTGACTGACCGCTTACATACATTTTTGGTAATCTGCGTTTATATTCCCATGTCCTGCAAACTGAAAATTGACTGACCGCTTACATACATTTTTGGTAATCTGTGTTTATATTCCCATGTCCTGCAAACTGAAAATTGACTGACCGCTTACATACATTTTTGGTAATCTGTTTGTCACCGCTGTCTCAACTACATCTGTAGCCATGCTCACATTATTTCAATGTTTATTTAGCCATTAAGTCTTACCTAAATTATGGGTTTCCTTATCTTTACAATTTTGGCCTTTTAGTCCCCTTGCAGTTTGATTGTGGTGTGAAAGTTATGCCCTGCTTGCTGTGTTCCTAATATGCCCTCCTAATTGATTAATTGCAAGATTCCATCCACACCCAACACAGTATATAACAAGGCTTTCTTTACGGGGGAGCACATACAGGGGGCTGCACATACAGGGGTTCTTCCAAAGAAGTGGCGTTCTTTAAATAAGTGCCACTTCTGCTCTTGCACTTCAGCAATTTGCACAAAGCTAACTATAAACGACTGCAGGTGACCTCATTTTCATATTATCTCACCATCTCTGAAACATGCACTCTTTACCTCTCCTCCTCTTCACAATTGCAGCCTCTCTCCTCAAGCTCTCTTTTCTACATCCCTCTGCTCCACCACACAATCTGTACACATCACCCTCACTTCTCCCCTCCCCCTATTACTGCACTCATCACCTCTTTCTAACTCTAAGCCCACTTGCTAACATACCCCCCAGGATACTGAAGCATGTCCCCTCATACAAATCATATTCTCATATTACCTCCCTCACTCTTCTGCTTCTCCTAATCGCTGGAGATATTTCCCCAAACCCTGGGCCTCCCTTATTTAACTGTACCCAACACACCCATCACCATCACCCTACATCCTCTGGCAGTAGTCGCAATCTACACAATTTAGTCTCCATTCCTCTTCTTCCCAACACCAGCCTCCCTCTCTCCTGCGCCCTCTGGAACGCCCGCTCTGTCTGCAACAAACTCACTGCTGTTCATGACCACTTTGTCACTAATTCCTTCAATCTACTTGCTCTCACCGAAACCTGGCTCCACGAATATGACACCCCTTCTCTTGCTTCCCTCTCCCAGGGTGGCCTTCACTGGACTCACTCCCCTAGGCCTAATGGACACAAGGGAGGTGGAGTGGGATTCCTCCTATCCCCCCAGAGCACCTTCCAGGTTATTCACCCTCCTCCCTCTTTTTCCCTCTAATCATTCGAAGCCCACTGTATACGTCTATTCTCTCCTACTTCCCTAAGAATTGCTGTCATTTACCGGCCCCCTGGACCATTATCAACTTTCCTTGATGAGTTTTCTGCCTGGCTACCCTACTTTCTCTCTTCGGATATTCCAACAATCCTTCTCGGTGATTTCAACATCCCTGCTAATACAAACACTCCTGCTACTTCTAAACTTCTTAGTCTAACCTCTTCATTTGACCTGAAGCAGTGGGTACAGGCTTCTACTCACTCTGATGGCAATACCCTTGACCTTGTATTCTCCTACCTATGCACTCCATGCAACTTCTCAAACAATCCTTTTCCTCTCTCCGACCACCATCTTATTAGTTTCTCTCTCCCTCTGTCTTCCACCACCTTTCCCTCCAATCGCCTAACCATCACCCGTAGAAACTTTCGCAACTTCAACTCCTCTCTCCTCTATTCTGCTACTGACCACCTCTATGACAAAATCTCTCCCCTGTCCTGCCCCAACCAAGCCATGTCCATCTACAATAAATCTCTGTCCACCACCCTGGACAAACTCGCTCCCCTCACTACACGCAGAATCAGGCCTCGACCCCTACAACCCTGGCAAACAGATGACACCAAAAGTCTCAAAAAACGTAGTCGTGCTCTTGAGCGTCTGTGGCACAAGACTAAGTCTCTCAAAGACTTCAATCAATACAAATCTGCCCTCCAAAAATACTATTCTTTCCTCCACACTGCCAAGCAAACCTATTTTACAACTCTTATTAACACCTTCTCATCCAATCCCCGTAAACTCTTCTCTACCTTCAACTCTCTACTTTGTCCTCCACCGCCTCCACCCACTGACTCACTCACTGCCCAGGAGATTGCTAATCACTTCAAAAACAAGATTGATACAATCCGTGATGAAATCTCCATTCTACAGGTATCTCCCCCAGCTAAGACCCCATGTCAACAGGTACAACTGACACTCCCCCTATTCAAATCTGCTACTACAGATGAAGTTGCTAAACTCCTTTCTATCGCCCACCTAACCACCTGTCCCCTGGACCCTATTCCCTCTCAAATGCTACGGTCACCCTCTGACCCCATCCTACACTCTCTAACCCACATCTTCAATCTCTCCCTCACCTCTGGCATCTTCCCCGACGCTCTAAAACATGCACTGGTCACCCTCATACTCAAAAAGCCATCCTTGGACCCTACAAATCTTAACAACTTGCGCCCTATCTCCTTGCTCCCTTTTTCCTCTAAACTCCTTGAACGCCTGGTTTACAACCAACTGTGTGACCACCTCATTAAAAACAACCTTCTTGATCCCCTTCAATCTGAATTCCACCCTCAACACTCCACAGAAACTGCTCTTTTAAAACTCACAAATGACCTACTAACTGCAAAAACCAATGGACACTATTCTGTACTCCTACTTCTGGATCTTTCAGCTGCCTTTGACACGGTTGATCACCCCCTCCTCCTCAAAAAACTTTACTCCCTCGGTCTCCGTGACTGTGCTCTTCAGTGGCTCTCATCCTACCTATCCCAACGCACCTTCAGTGTCACTTACAATTCTACTTCCTCCACTCCTTTTCCCTTCTCTGTCGGGGTCCCCCAAGGTTCTGTTCTTGGACCTCTTTTATTTTCAATCTACACCTCTTCCCTGGGTCAGCTGATAGCCTCTCACGGCTTTCAATATCATTTCTATGCTGATGACACGCAAATCTATCTCTCCACCCCTCAACTCACTCCATCAGTCTCTTCACGCATCACTAACTTACTAACCGACATATCTGTATGGATGTCACACCACTTCCTCAAACTCAACTTGTCCAAAACCGAGCTTATAATATTTCCTCCCCCACGTGCCTCTTCCCGTGACTTCTCTGTCAAGAGCAATGGCACAACCATCCACCCGTCCCCACATGTCAGGGTGCTAGGTGTTATCCTGGATTCTGAACTCTCCTTTCAGCCCCACATCCAATCACTTTCCAAAGCTTGCCGCCTCAACCCCCGCAACATCTCTAAACTACGTCCCTTTCTAACCAATGAAACCACAAAGCTCCTGATTCACTCCCTGGTTATCTCTCGCCTTGACTACTGCAACTCACTCCTCATTGGCTTACCTTTAAACAGACTATCCCCCCTGCAGTCCATCATGAATGCTGCTGCCAGACTTATCCACCTTACAAACTGCTCAGTGTCTGCTACCCCTCTCTGCCAATCCCTCCATTGGCTGCCACTCACCCAACGAATTAAATTCAAAATACTAACAATAAGTTACAAAGCCATCCACAACTCTGCCTCCAGCTACATCACTAACCTAATCTCAAAATACCAACCTAATCGCCATCTCCGTTCCTCCCAAGACCTCCTGCTCTCTAGCTCCCTCATCACCTCCTCCCATATCCGCCTCCAGGACTTCTCCCGAGCCTCGCCCATCCTCTGGAATTTCCTACCCCAATCTGTCGGACTGTCTCCAAATTTATCCACTTTTAGGCGATCCCTGAAAACTTTCCTCTTCAGAGAAGCCTATCCTGCCTCCATCTAATAACTGCACTATTTTCTCCATTAGCTCATCCCCCACAGCTATTACCCTTTTGTATAACTTGACCCTCCCTCTCAGATTGTAAGCTCTAACGAGCAGGGCCCTCTGATTCCTCCTGTATTGAATTGTATTGTACTTGTATTGTCTGCCCTAATGTTGTAAAGCGCTGCATAAACTGTCGGCGCTATATAAATCCTGTATAATAATAATAATAATAAATACCAGTAAAAATAAAACAAAATAAAAATAAATAAAATAAAAATAAATATAAAAATTAAAATAAAATTAATAAAAATGAAATAAAATAAAAATAAAAATAAAACTAGGAATAAAAATAAATAAATATAAATTGAAAACCTAATAATCCTCTATAAAACAATTAACATCCAGTTCAATATTTAACCCCTTTGGCCTCAACGTGTCTAATTTACGTTTCGTTCCTCGACACTTCCCTTTTCATATTCAAATTCCTCCAATTTCATTCTATTTTATCTATCCCAAAGAACTTTAAATGTCTAGGGTCCCTTCTATGTATACTGCAGCCCACAACTACACTCTAACATATATGTAACGTGAGTGCTGCAACACGTAATCAGTTTGTCTATTTTTATTTTTGTTGGGTTGAATTTGACTGGAAGTCTGTTACCTTTTTTTCCTCCCCTCTTAGTGAGTTTACAGGGTTTGCATTTACCACAATTAAAAAACCTTTTTGATCAAAAAAAGTGGACATTTTCTTTGGAGGGTCAGATACGTTCTTCACAATTTGATCTCTGATTCTCTTGGCTCTCCTATATATAAATGTAGGTTTGGATGGCAACATTTTGTTTAGTTGTGGATTATTACTAATTATAGGCCAATTTTTCTTGATAGCACGTTCCAGTAATTTATATTGTTTATTAAATCCCGTTATAAACGGTATTTTATCCTGTTGATCTTTTGTTCTACTTTTATTTTGTAATACAATATTTCTGTCCATGTTTCTGACTTGTTCTCAGGTTATCTCTAGGTCTTGTCTGTTGTAGCCCTTGTCCACAAATCTTTCAATTAAAATATCAGTTTGTGTTAAAAAATCTTCCATGAGTGCACAATTTCGTTTAATCCTAATAAATTGGCCCTTGGGTATGGCCTTCTTCCATTGAGGGTGATGGCAACTCCTTATTGGTATATAACCATTTCTGTCAACAAAAATATAAGTTTGACAAACTGATTACGTGTTGCAGCACTCACGTTACATATATGTTAGAGTGTAGTTGTGGGCTGCAGTACGTGGGCAGAACCACAAGGGCACTTTCGGTGAGGATAGGCGAACATGTTAGGAACATTAAAAAGGGTATAAATACCATAGTGTATCAAAACACTTTAGGGACATACATAGAAGAGACCCTAGACATTTAAAGTTCTTTGGGATAGATAAAATAGAACGAAATTGGAGGAATTTGAATATGAGAAGGGAAGTGTCGAGGAATGAAACGTACTGGATATTTAAATTAGACACGTTGAGGTCAAAGGGGTTAAATATTGAACGGGATGTTAACTGTTTTATAGAGGATTATTAGGTTTCCAATTTATATTTATTTATTTTTATTCCTAGTTTTATTTTTATATTTATTTTTATTTTTATTTGATTTAATTTTTATTAATTTTATTTTATTTTTATTTTTATTTTATTTATTTTTATTTTATTTTATTTTTACTGGTATTTATATTTATTTCCCTATTTAATATTTTTTCATTTTTTTCATTTTTTGTTTCATATAGATTTTATTATTTTTTTGGTTTATATATATATTTTTTTGGATTTTCATTTAACATTTATAATATACATAAAGGATATTTTAAGGATACAGTTTGCTTGTAAGTCTTTTTAGTTTTTTAATTTTTAGAATACATTTTAAAATTTCAAAGTAGGTCTAATAAAATGTTTGAAAATAATGTTTTTTAATATAACATAAATAAAGATGAAAATAGGATGAAAATAGGATGCATATATGATGTATAATTTATTGATATTTTGAAAAACTGTAGCTATTCCAGCTGTTATAATGGGCAACCCCAGCGGAAAAAGGGATCAGATAGAATATTTTCCACCCACTTATAGTAATCAGGACTAACACCAATGGGTTAAACAAGGGAGGAACCAGCAAACAGCATGTAAATGGAGTGTGGGCAAAAATACCATAGTTAAAATGGTGGGGGAAGAACTTCCGGTAAATGGGAATTACCAAACAGATTTACACTATAAATGAGGTGATATAGGAACACTTACCAGCTTCCTGATGACGCAATTGACGTTGCGAAACACGTAGAGGCTGCTGGCAAATTTATCACGTCGTTACGAAACTTCCGGTCAGGCAAGAGCAAGGTGCGGAACGCAAATCGGAAAAAAATGAGGCTTGTAACGCACGCCGGCCTGGATACCACACACCAGATTTCTTCACCCATTAACAACTGCTGGAACAGCTTGGTGTTGGCTCAAGGACACCCCAAAATGTGAGTGCACAGTCTTTTACATAACTTGTATTGAATAAATATTCATTTCATACTTCTAATGAATCAAAGGCGCATATTTACCAGCATCTGGTGAGTGGCTAGCACAGATGTTGGTGGAATCGTCACTTTTTATGGTGGAAGGGTCACAAGGAAAAATGGATGATCAACTTGGAAAGCACAAGAATCACTTATCTGTAAAGGACAGGCCACAGAGCACTTATTTTGTATCTTTGCACACAGTAACAGTTTGGTCACTATAGTTTTATATATATTTATTTATATATATTTAATTATACATTTAATTAGATATTTAATTTAATTTATGATCATGTGATTACATAGTATTTTGGCATCTGGCACATTGCACTTTAAATCTGCACATGGAAATGCTGTACAGAATTTTTTTTATGTATTAGATTTGAGTTAACTAGTGGTGTATTCATGTAAAATAGTATGGTGGCACAGCCAACAGCACTTTTAGTATTTATTTTCTCACTCATATTGGTGATTTTTTGACTGCGGCAACCAAAGTAATATATTTTTTTGTTTAATTTTAAAAGTAATTTTTGCGCCGGTGACCCTCACATACTCATTTGTATTCATGGAGTTGGTGAGCACATCATTATATTTGTCCTAATTACTGCAAGCTGATGTAAAAATCATAAAATTCTGAATTGTATAATAATATATTTATTCAAAATTGACAAGTTTCTAGCTTGAAGTTCTGACTGAAAAGGAGAAATATTCAGCAAAACACATTGGAACCTAATGTGCAATACGAAGTGAACAAGTACATCATTTGTAACTCCAAATATGGAATTATATTGAGCTCTATGCCTACATATCATTTGTATGTTTTTACACGGGGATGTTTTGATAACCCAACTATGTTTTTTTTTTTAACTGTATGTACAATAAAGATAATATTTTCATTTTAAATGTGTATGTGTCTACCTACCTCAGTGAAAACCTCACATCCCACCAATATGTGACGAACGCGGGTGTCAGATCCCTGCCCTCCTCGCTAACTCGCGACAAAGGACCAGCCAACCTCACACCACGCTGTCACTTACGTAACAATGCCACTCTCAGCTGCGCCCAGCACAAAGATTTTCCAGCTTGCGGGACCACAATCTAGGTGCAAGCAGCCTGAGAGCGATTGTCACTGGGCTAATTACACAATTAACCCTTTAACTGCCACCACCCCCGTTTAAAAGACCGAGCCGGGGGAGACTCGTAATTTTGCAATACCAATTATAATTTTAGAATAAGCGTCTGCCACACACACTGTCACCACAGACAGGTCTGCTCAGAGTCTTACTCTACAACAGTAGCGCCCTTCAAGAGGCAGGTTCGTTTATAGCTTGCATTAGGAGCTTTAGAGACAAGGTTAACACTTTTCAACATAAGGGTTTATTATGAAAAGGTCAAAGTTGATGCAAATAAAATATTTACAGAAAAAAGATGTTTCAAAAAGATAAAGACAATATACAGCCACAAAGCAATAAGGTATTTGGGAAGAAAGAATACTTGCAATTAATGTCCAAGGGTTGATCAGAGTTCGATCGATGAGCTAGGTAATCGGTTCTCAACTTGGCAGATGTTTCTTCTTGGATGGTAAAAGGAGAACTGACCATTGTCTTGGCATCTCCCTTTTCTGTCAAATCAAAAGGGGTGTTGACAGCGACCAGTAACCAATCATCTGGTCAGCTGGTGTAGGGGTTGGTTGCTGGGAGGTGTCTACACTCATGACCACGTCCCAGGTACATTTTGTAATACATGTTCATATATCTGCATCTGTAGTGTTGACAGACTCCAAATATCCATATTATTATTCAACTTGAGATTTCCTTCAAAACAAGTCTAAACATGCCATATCTATAACGTATAGCCTGCTTTGGAGGAATAAGTGGTCCCAGGGGTTTCCCATATGACCTGACATAGGGGTGTCTGGACTTGAAACGTTCCATATTATCTGAGGAAGCTAAATATGTCCAGATTATGTCTGTGCTATTACTAAGTCAGAAGTTATGAAACATGCTGAAATTTCATACTTATTCTAGGGAGGTGTATTCAGGAGACTTTACGACCGAGGCCTGTTTGTTCTCTGAGTGGGGAGGGTGACAGTTTTACGACAGGCCTGAACACTGCCCTTACAACAAATGTTTTTCTACTGACTTAGCCTGACTCTGTTTTCTCTGTTGAGATAACCTTTTCTGTTGAACTTAAAAAGCTTTGAATTCCTAAGGTGGGGAAGACGGAGTTCAGAGTTCTCTGTGAGGTTACATGGTTAGCAAAACTGTCATGGCTACTTCCACACAAGATGGCAGCTAGCTACAGCTTGTCATGTCCCGTACTTGATATCGTTACACCTCCCCCCTTAGGTGGTTGCATGGGAGGGAACTACAATTTCCCTCCTGACGCAACCGACTCCTGCGGGCTCGGCTTGTCGTGACAGCCCATCAGCATTGCCATGGGCGCTGCCTTTCTTATGCTGGATGGTGAAATCGTATTGCTGAAGAATTAGGCTCCACCGAAGTAGTTTGCCATTCTCCCCAGCAACACGATTTAGCCAGCTCAAGGGATTGTGATCCGTGATCACAGTGAAGTGCCGTCCATAAAGGTACGTTTGTAACTTCTGGAGAGCCCACACGATCGCAAGACACTCCTTTTCGATCGTGGCATATGCTACTTCCCTGGGAAGCAGCTTCCTGCTCAGGTAGAGGATGGGATGCTCCTCTCCGGCCTCGTCCACCTGGCTCAGGACTGCACCCAATCCAAAGGCAGAGGCATCCGTCTGCACAAGGAAACGGCGGGTGAAGTCTGGAGCCTGCAGCACAGGTGCGCTGGCCAGCGCCTCCTTCAAGGCCTGAAATGCCTGCTCACATTCTGGTGTCCAAGACACCACCTTGGGCAGTTTCTTTTTGGTTAGGTCAGTCAGAGGTTTGGCCAGGCTACTATAGTTACATACAAATTTCCTATAGTAGCCAGCGGTCCCCAAGAAAGACATAACCTGCTTTTTGGTTTGAGGGGTAGGCCAGGCCAGGATGGCCTCAACCTTCCCTGTCTCGGGTTTCAGGGTACCTCCTCCTACCTGGTGTCCCAAGTACTGCACATCAGTCATGCCAATCTGACACTTACTGGGTTTTACAGTCAGATTGGCAGCCGTCAGTTGGACCAGGACCTGTGACAGGTGCACCAGGTGTTCTTCCCAGGTAGGGCTGAACACGGCGATGTCATCCAGGTAGGCTACGGCAAAGGTTTCCAGCCCCTCCAGTAAGTCATTCATGACTCTCTGGAAGGTAGCCGGGGCATTCTTCATCCCAAACGGCATGACGGTAAACTCGAACAATCCGAATGGGGTGATGAAGGCCGACTTTTCCCGAGCCTCAGGGGCCAGAGGAATTTGCCAGTACCCCCTGCTCAGATCCATGATTGTTATATAACGGGCGGCCGCCAGCCTATCTAACAACTCATCAATCCGGGGCATGGGGTAGGCATCTGCAGTAGTGATGGCATTCAGCATCCGGTAGTCCACACAGAACCTGGTTGTCTGGTCCTTTTTGGGGACCAAGACTACTGGGGACGCCCAGGCACTGTGGGACTTCTGAATCACCCCCAGCTGCAGCATTTCCTCCACCTCCCTTTTCATGTCGGCCAGCACCTCCAGGGAGACGCGATAGGCCGACTGTTTAATGGGGGGATGTGCCCCGGTGTCCACCTGGTGGACAGCGAGGTGTGTCCTCCCAGGCTTTCCCGTAAACCTGCTACCATGTACTGCCAGCACTCGCCTCAGTCCAGGTACCTGGGTGGGGGTAAGATTGGAGTTTATCAGGAGTTCTGAGTCTACCTCCCTGGTGTCTGCTAGCAGGTCCAGAAGTGGATCAGCCTCCTCTGGCTCTGGCCTGCTGCAGACCGGCATGACATAGGCCGTGCGCTCATGATGGGCTTTGATCATGTTAACATGAATGGCCTTTTGCCGTCTACACCCTTCTCCCAACCTGACCAAGTAGGTGACATCATTCAGACGCTGGGTGATGGTGTACGGGCCTTCCCATGCTGCTTGGAGTTTGTTCTGCCGCAGGGGAAGCAGAACATACACCTTCTGACCAATGTCATAGGTCCGCTCCCTAGCATTACGGTCATACCACTCTTTCTGCCTGGTCTGGGCCTGGGTCATGTTCTCCCGCACAATTTCCACCAGCGTCTCCATTTTATCTCTGAATTTTAGGACATAATCCACAACAGAGACCTTTGAGTCGGCAATCTTGCCCTCCCAGTTCTCACGGATTAGGTCCAGGGGTCCTCTTACCCTCCGTCCGTACAAAAGTTCAAATGGCGAAAAGCCTGTGGACTCCTGAGGCACCTCTCTGTAAGCAAACAGCAGATGAGGCAGATATCGTTCCCAGTCCTTACCCTGGGAGTGCACAAAGGTGCACAACATTTGTTTCAAGGTTCCATTGAAACGCTCGCACAAACCGTTCGTTTGTGGGTGATAAGGACTGGCCATGATATGCGTCATCTGTATTTTCCGACAGAGAGCTTGCATCAAGTCGGACACAAACTGAGGGCCTTGATCGCTAATGAGCTCAGCCGGGAATCCCACTCTTGTGAAGATTCCCAGCAGAGCATCAGCGACCTTGTCTGCCCGGACGCAGGAGAGAGCCACCGCCTCTGGATAACGCGTGGCATAGTCGACAACTGTAAGGATAAAACGTTTGCCTGAACTGCTAGGGATGGCCAAAGGCCCAATGATATCCACTGCCACCCTCTTAAAAGGTTCTTCAATCACAGGCAAAGGTTTTAGCGGAGCCCTGTGTACATCCCCTGCCTTGCCAACTCGCTGGCAGGTAACACAGGACCGACAGTAGTCAGCTATGTCAGCGAGCATTGTAGGCCAATAAAAGTTATGTATCAACCGCCCTCGGGTCTTAGTGATCCCCAAGTGCCCTGCGAGGGGAATCTCATGAGCCACTTTTAGCAGCTGTCCCCTAAATTGACTGGGTACAACCAGCTGCCTGCTACCTAGGTCAGCCTCATTCCCCTCTGCAGGCATATTTTCTCTGTACAGTTTACCTTTGTCCCAATAGACCTTTTGTTTGTCATTCTCTGCAGGGGGGCGATCAGCTAGACTCCTGAGCTGTGCTAGTGTTTGGTCTGTCTGCAGTGCTGTTTCAAAGGCGGAACAACAGGTCCCAGCCAGCAGGCCTGTGCCAAACATGGACAGCCGCTGAGGCTCAACAGAGGTGGAGTCCACTGGGTCAGAACAGGGAGAGGGCCCAGAGACCTCCTCCTGCTGTTCTGCGACCAGGGCCTGCACCTCGGCTGCCTTTGCAGCACTGCGAGTGACCACCAATACTGGCAATGCATCATCATCATTATCATCATCATGATCATCATCATCATCATTATCATCATATTTAACCTTTATCAGTTCAGCATCATTGGAACATACATCAGTTACCTTCACTGCCAAGGGGGCCTCCTCTCCTGTCTCTGAAGAAGGAGGACCTTGTACTTCCACTCCACCCTCCCCCTCCCTCTGTCCATCTACAGGTTGCCCAGATATTACCCCAACATCGGTAAACAGTACCTTGGGAGGTCCAGAGAGATCCGTGGGAGCATCTGGGGTGCTTTTAGCAGGGGCATAGTATGAAACAAGGGTACCTAAATCAGAACCCAACAACACCGCAGTGGGGATCTCCTCCGAGACACCCACCTCTCTCATCCCACTCCCGGCACCCCAATCAATAAAAACATAGGCACGGGGTACACAGGAACGGGTCCCCCCAACTCCGGTGAGGGTAAGGAACTTCTCTGGGATGATGTCTGTTTCTTCTATAACCTCTGGTCTGACCAATGTGACTTCGGCTCCGGTGTCACGAAAGCCTGTTACCGTCCGGTGGCCTACGATGACTGGCTGCAAGTTGGCATTGGTTCCGGGAGGTTTCCCACTGACGAGCAGCACAGCGGAAGGTTTGCTAGCCGGATGGCCAGGTGATATCGTCTTCTTCTGCTCAGGGCACTGCGCCCTGAGATGTCCGGCTCCCCCACAGTTGTAGCATTTGCGTTTGTCAGTTAGGAAGGCCTTGGCTCCAGGAGTTGCAGGTTCCGGCTGCTGAGGAACTTGTTTGGTAAGCAAAGGAGGGGTTGCCGTGTGCGATTTCCCTCCTTTCCAGCCATTCAGAGGAGCCTTGCGATGGTCAGATACCCGAGAGTGGATATAGGTATCTGCCAGTTCTGCTGCTGCTTTGGCAGAGGCTGGCTTTCGCTCCAGCACAAACTGTCTGACGTCTGTAGGACAGATGTGCAAAAGTTGATCTGCAATCATAAGATCTTCCAGGGATTCAAAAGAATCGGCTTCTAAGCCTTTAGTCCACTGCCGGAATGTGGTACGTAAGCGACCTACCACATCCATGTATGAGTCCCCAGGCCCCTTTTGCAAGGACCTAAAACGCTTCCGGTACACTTCCGGGGTTAGCTGAAACTTTTGGATGATTGCAGCTTTTAGGGCCGCATAATCGTCGCACTGTTCTTCTGACAGTTCGACATAAGCATCCAGGGCCTTGCCTCCTAAAATACTACTCCTGCCTTCACACTGCCAAACAGACCTACTTTATCACACTCATCAACACCTTCTCATCCAGTCCACGTCAACTCTTCTCTACCTTCAACACTCTACTCTGTCCTCCACTGCCTCCACCCACCAACTCAATCACCACCCAGGAGATTGCCAATCACTTCAAAACTAAGATTGATACAATTCATGAGGAGATCGCCAATGCGCAAAAACCTCCCCCATGCAACACCCCATGTCCACAGATACAGTCATTACTTCCCTCATTCAACCCTGCTACTACTACTGAGGTTGCTAAACTTTTATCTAGCACTCATCTAACCACTTGCCCCCTGGATCCTGTTCCCTCGCAAATGCTACGCTCACCCTCTGACTCGATTCTACGCTCTCTAACTCACATTTTCAACCTCTCCCTCTCTTGTGGCATCTTCCCAAACTCTCTAAAACATGCACTAGTCACCCCCATACTAAAAAAGCCCTCACTGGATCCCACCAATCTCAACAACTTACGTCCCATCTCCTTACTCTCCTTCTCCTCCAAACTTCTTGAAAGACTGGTCTACAACCGATTAAGTGACCATCTGACCATGAATAAACTTCTTGATCCCCTTCAGTCCGGTTTTCGCCCTCAACACTCCACGGAAACTGCTCTCCTTAAACTCTCAAATGACCTACTAATGGCTAAAGCCAATGGACACTATTCTGTACTACTTCTCCTGGATCTCTCTGCTGCCTTTGACACAGTGGACCACCCACTCCTCCTCGAAAAACTCCACTCCTTTGGTCTCCGTGACTGCACTCTTCGCTGGTTCTCATCCTACCTATCCCACCGCTCCTTCAGTGTCACTTACAACTCTACTTCCTCCTCTCCTCTTCCTTTTTCTGTTGGGGTCCCCCAAGGTTCTGTTCTCGGACCTCTCCTTTTCTCAATCTGCACCACCTCCTTGGGTCAGTTGATTGCCTCCCACGGCTTTAAATATCATCTCTACGCTGACGACACCCAAATCTATCTCTCCACCCCCCAGCTCTCTCCATCTGTCTCCTCACGCATTACCAACTTATTAGCAGACATATCAGCCTGGATGTCACATCACTTTCTCAAACTCAACCTATCCAAAACCGAGCTCATGATATTTCCTCCCTCAGGTGCCACTTCCCCTGATCTCCCTGTCAAGATCAACGGCTCAACTATCAACCCATCTCCCCACGCCAAGGTCCTAGGTGTAATCCTGGACTCTGAACTAACCTTTCGACCCCACATTCTATCACTATCCAAAGCTTGCCGCCTCTGTCTTCGCAACATCTCCAAGATACGCCCCTTCCTAACCATTGACACCACAAAGCTTCTAATCCACTCCCTGGTCATCTCCCGCCTTGACTACTGCAACTCCCTCCTCATTGGTTTACCTCTAAATAGGCTATCCCCACTTCAGTCCATCATGAACGCTGCGGCCAGGCTCATCCACCACACAAACCGCTCAGCGTCTGCTACACCCCTCTGCCAATCCCTCCATTGGCTGCCACTCAGTCACCGAATTAAATTCAAGATACTAACTATAACTTACAAAGCCATCCACAACTTGGCCCCTAGCTACATCTCTAACCTAGTCACAAAATACCAACCTAATCGTTCTCTTCGCTCCTCCCAAGACCTCCTGCTCTCAAACTCCCTTGTCACCTCATCCCATGCTCGCCTTCAGGACTTCTCCAGAGCCTCCCCCATCCTCTGGAATGCTCTACCCCAATCCGTCCGTTTTTCTCCTACTTTATCCACTTTCAGACGATCCCTGAAAACTCATCTCTTCAGAGAAGCCTATCTGGCCCCCACCTAACAACTGTACATTTATCTTCTCAATCAGCACATCACCCACAGTTATTACCTCTTGTATCTCTTGACCTCCCCTCTTAGATTGTAAGCTCTAAGGAGCAGGGCCCTCTGATTCCTACTGTATCAAATTGTATTGTACTTGTACTGTCTACCCTCAAGTTGTAAAGCGCTATGTAAACTGTTGGCGCTATATAAATACTGTATAATAATAATAATAATAACATCCCAGAAACTCCCATACCAAGACATTTTGGACAATTTCATGCTCCCAACTTTGTGGGAACAGTTTGGTGATGGCCCTTTCCTGTTCCAATATAACTACACAACAGTGTACAAACAAGGTCCATAAAGACATGGATGAGTGAGTTTGGGGTGGAGGATATTGACTTGATATTGACCTCATCCCTATAGGATGAATTAGAGCGGAGACTGAAAGTCAGGGCTTCTCGTCCAACCTCAGTGTCTGACCTCACAAATGCGCTTCTGGAAGAATGGTCAAACATTCCCATAGACACACTCCTAAACCTTGTGGACAGCCTTCTTAGAAGAGTTGAAGCTGGTATAGCTGCAAAGGGCGTTAACGCTGCAACTCAATATTGAACCCTATGGACTAAGACTGGGATGCCATTAACCACTTTAAGACCAACCACATATACTGCGGCAGGGCGGCTCTATTGCATGAAACGATGTACCTGTACATGTGCGCACCTGATGTGTGCTGTGGGAGCGGGCACGCGGGTCCAGCGAACTCGATGTCCTCCGGCCACCTGCGATTACTGCACAGAGAGGCAGAATGGGAATCGGGAAATGTAAACAAGGCGGATCCCCGTTCTGACAGGGGATAACATGGAGATCTGCTGTTCCTAGTGATCAGGAACAATGATCTCTGTGTTGTCCCAGTGAGCCCAGCCCCCACACAGTTAGAACACACTCAGGGAACACAGTTAACCCATTGAATGCTCCCTAGTGTTAACCCTTCCCTGACAGTGTCATTTATACAATGATCAGTGCATTTTTTAACACTGAACACTGTAATAATGTCACTAGTCCCCAAAAAGTGTCACTTGGGCTCAGATTTGTCTGCCGCAATGTCGCAGTCCCACTAAAAATTGCAGATCGCCGCCATTACCAGTAAAAACTTTTAAAATAAATAAAAGGGATGCGCATGCGCAGCAGCTCACAAGATGGCCGCAGGCTTCTAGAACACCGCTCAACCACGGCCCCACAATAGCTGCCGGAGCTCGCAGAGCGGTCCCACCAGCTCGTCACCGGGTCAATCTAGCAGGGGAGACCCCCAGGAACCCTCTGATGTCATCCGCACAAGCCAGGAGGAATCTCAGCAGCCAGATGTCTGCGGCGGCCGTTCCCCTCAGCTATGCCAAGATGGCGGCAGCCCCATGAGGCATTCACAGCACAGAGGCCTCAGATGAATCCATTGCAGATCAGGACCTGCTACCCCCACATTCTCCAGGTACCTCCTCCCCACCCCAGGCCATGACTGCTTCTCCTGCCTCAACGGAGTCCCTGCTGGGCAGCATGAACGCTGGTCTCCCCTCCACCCCCATCCTAGACCCACATACAGGCATGCTTTTGTCAGTAAGTGAAGCTAATGACGCTACCCCCATTTCTAATGACTTCCCCTCAGTGATGGCAGCGTTTTCTCAATTACTCTCTAAAAGCCTGGCATTAACTGCAGCCCAAATTACTTCATCCATCCATGCTGACCTGCAGCAAATAGGGATGAGAATGGACACTATAGAAAGGAGAGCTGATCAGTCAGTGGCACGGATTAATCAGAACTCAGCCAGGATTCAAGATGTTCAGGATCAGTTGGAAGCTGCATTTGCAAAGATCAACGACCTCAAGAATAGATCGAGAAGTTATAACTTTAGAATCAGGGGGCTCCCCGAGTCTGAGAAGGATGTACATGCAGCTGTAAAATCTCTGATCAAGGGCCTTATCCCAGACATCTCTGATCACTGCATGGAGTTGGATAAAGCCCACAGAGCCCTGCAACCCCCCCGTTCGGATGGTCTCCCTAGGGATATCATCGTTAAACCACATTTTTATTCGGTGAAGGAGGAGGTGATGAAAAAGTCCAGGTTCTCAGACGACCTCAAGCTGTTGGGCCACAAAATCCAGGTTTTTGCAGACCTATCGCCATACACAGTACAGAAGAGACATGCGCTTAAACCACTCCTGCAACTTCTAATGGAAAAAGAAATCACATATAGGTGGTCTTTCCCTCTTCGTTTGAATTTTTCTTACAGAAACAAGAGCTACAGCTTCTCATCATTTGCCGAAGGTAAACGCCTGTTTCTGCAATTGGGCCTGATCATGCAGGAACCTCCCAACACCAAGTCCGCCAGGGGAACCACATCTTCTTCTAAGAGACCCCCACCAGCTAGCCCGCTGCAACCCACCTGGCTTCAACAGAACCACAAGCAGTCCAAGGAGAACATTCCACCATGAATCACAGACCTCTTACAGGGCCTTAGGCCCTAAACTGGGACTTTCTTGTTTCCTCCTCTCTCTGCTTCCGGATGCCTTTTTGGAGCTTCCTTACACCACCCCCACTAGTTGGCTCCTATTAGGAACTACTTCCTCACCAGCATTGACTCGGATGGGGAAAATTCTCAGCCTTTACCGGTCTGAATGTCAACTAAGCACGGGGGCTCCGAACATTGCCACGGGGGAGGGGTAGTTTTTACCCACTGGCTCTTCAGAGAGCTCCAACGAACAGTTATCTAGTTTATATGGTTAATGTCATGAAAAGGTTTACCCGTTGGTGGTGCTATCGGTCTCTTGGATCACAGTACCAGTGTCCACCAGCGGGTGTCTTCCAACATCCAGGACCTGTAATAAGAGGACTCACCTGCTTGTGGCACTGTTGCATCCTTGGGCCATAGTACCCTTGTCCACCAGCGGGTGTACTCTGGCAGTGTGGAGCAGACAGCACCCTCTGCGCTCAGGTGTAACGTGAGGTCAATTACTGCAGCCTTATAAATACCCGGCAAGCCCTCACATGCTTGCCTTGGTATCTTCCTCCCTGTGCCCTGACCTTGCTGCTTGTATCCTGACTTTGAGCCTGTTTCTGATCCGATCCCTATCCTGAACCCATCCTGGACCTGACCCTCCTGTGTCCTGATTTCCTTGTATCCCTGCCCTGCAACCTATCCATCCATCCTCTCCCTGTCCTGTTGGTTTCCCGTCCTTACCCATCTGCTGACCTCCCTGTGTATGACCTCGGACTTGCTTTGTTTACGATTCCGGTATCTCCAGTTATTTGTATATATTATTTGTAGTTTCTGGGTCTGTGGCTGGTTTGCACTGTTTATATTTCACTTATTTGTCACCTATTTAATAAACACCCTTATTTTTCACTTACATGTGTTTCTGGTTTCCTCTGTGCAATCCACACAGTCTGGTCTACTAAATTCTGTGACAGTATACGAAGGCCATCCCTGACCAGACGTGGCTGCATTGAGGAACCATCCGGGTTGTTAGTTCTGCTAATATGGATTTCAATGAAATCATTTATTATTCCCTGCTGGCAGAAGATGATGGAAACTATGTCATTTGAAGATGTTCAGCCCCTGAAACAGTTATGTGCAAAACCAGACTTATCATGCATTCCCGAAGGAAGCGATGATTTTTCTCCCCCCTTCAATTATGGACAAGTTGAAACCCTGGTATGGTTATTAGAAGATGATCCAGCCTTTTTTATGGAACATTATTCCGCTTGTTCACAGCAGGTGTTGTCTGATTGCATCCATTCAGTGCAATCACTGGTTAGTCAGGCCGGGTGTGAATCAGCATTTGTTCAACCTGTGCTATAGACATGATCAGATCTCCTGCACTTAGCTAAGCCTCAACATTCCAGCCCTGCCATTAATCACCTGCCTTTCCAAAAATCTATCTCCCCGCCACCTATGGCAACCTCAGCTACAGCCCAGTTTACTCAGCTCCCTACCAAATACTACTACCCAGTCTCCAAGTGTAGCACCTATCCTGACTTTAATCCACCTGCCTCTTCTCCTCCACCTGTAACAACCCCACAGAACCCTCCTCCAGCCACTGTTCCTTGGTCTTCCTTTTGCCCAGCTTTCTTATGACCCTGCACCAATGTACAAAGCTGCAGTGGCTAAACCAAAAAAGAAACAAAAATTCTTCCCGACCCACACTATCCTGCCAGTAACCCAACCTGCCTCCACACCAACCAACCCGTTCCAGCCTGCCTTCATGCCAGTTGAACTTGATGACCCACCTAAACCTGCCAACCCAGTGCCTGCTATCCAGTCTGATGTGCCTGCCTTCCAGCCTGATGTGCCTACCTTCCAGTCAGATGTGTCCTCTTTCTAGTCTGATGTCTTGTTGCCTGCCTTCCAGCCTGATGTGCCTGCCTTCCAGCCTGATGTGCCTACCTTCCAGTCTGATGTGTCCACTTTCCAGTCTGATGTGCCTGCTTTCCAGTCTGATGTGCCTGCCTTCCACTCAGATGTGTCCACTTTCCAGTCTGATGTGCCCGCTTTCCAGTCTGATGTCTTGATGCCTGCCTTCCAGCCAAAGTCTCCGTGCCTGCCTTCCAGCCTGATGTGCCTGCCTTCCAGCCTGATGTGCCTACCTTCCACTCAGATGTGTCCGCTTTCCAGTCTGATGTCTTGATGCCTGCCTTCCAGCCCGAAGTCTTAGTGCTCACTTTCCAGTCTGATGTGCCTGCTATCCAGTCTGATGTGCCTGCCTCCCAGTCTGATGTCCTAATGCCTGTCCTCCAGCCCAAAGTCTCGGTGCCCACCTTCCAGTCTGATGTGCCCGCCTTTCAGCCTGATGTGCCTGCTTTCCAGTCTGATGTGCCTGCTTTCCAGTCTGATGTGCCTGCCTTCCAGCCTGATGTCTCGATGCCTGCCTTCCAGCCAGACACCTTGGTGCCCGCTTTCCAGCCTGATGTGCCTGTTTTCCAGCCTGATGTGCCCACTTTCCAGCATGATGTGCCTGCTTTCCAGTCTGATGTGCCCGCCTTTCAGCCTGATGTCTCGATGCCTGCCTTCCAGCCTGATATCTTGATGCCTGCCTTCCAGCCTGAAGTCTTGGTGCCTGCTTCCCACTTTGATGTGCCTGCCTTCCAGCCTGATGTCTCGATGCTTGCCTTCCAGCTTGATGTCTCCACTTTCCAGTCTGATGTGCCCGCTTTCCAGTCTGATGTGTCCGCTTTCCAGTCTGATGTGCTAGTTTTCCAGTCTGATGTGCCCGCTTTCCAGTCTGATGTCCTGATGTCTGCCTTCCAGCCCGAAGTCTTGGTGCCTGCCTTCCAGTCTGATGTGCCCGCTTTCCCGTCTGATGTGCCTGCTTTCCAGTCTGATGTGCCCACCTTCCAGCCTGATGTCTCGTTGCTTGCCTTCCAGCCTGATGTCTTGGTGCCTGTCTTCCAGCTTGATGTCTCAACTTCCCCGTCTGATGTGCCCGCTTCTCAGTCTGATGTCTTGGTACCTGCCTTCCAGCCTGATGTCTCATTGCCTGCCTTCCAGCCTGGTGTCTCGTTGCCTGCTTTCCAGCCGGATGTCTTGATATTGGTGACTCAGCCTGAAGTTTCGGTGCCCGTGTGTCAGCCTGAAGTTTTGGTGCCCATGTGTCAGCCTGAAGTTTCGGTGCCCGTGTCTCAGCCTAAAGTTTCGGTGCCCGTGTCTCAGCCTGAAGTTTCGGTGCCCGTGTCTCAGCCTGAATTTCGGTGCCCGTTAACCAATCTGCTGAGCTGGTGCCCGTTAACCAATCTGCTGAGCTGGTGCCCGTTACCCAGTCTGCTGAGCCGGTGCCCGTTAACCAATCTGCTGAGCTGGTGCCCGTTACCCAGTCTGCTGAGCCGGTGCCCGTTACCCAGTCTGTTAAACCGGTGCCCTTTACTCAGTCTACTAAATCAGAGTCCGTCACTCGGCCTGTTAAGCCAGTACCCAATATTCGGCTTGCCGGACCAGTGCCCGGTGTCCAGCTCACTGGGCTGGGGCCCGTTACCCAGCCCACTGGGCCGGGGCCTGTTACCCAGCCTGCTGAGCCGGTGCCTGTGATCCAGCCTGCCCTTACGGTGCTCGCTGTTCAGCCTAATGTTCCAGAGCCTGCTGCCCAGCTCAACGACCCAGAGCCTGCTGCCCAGCTCCACGATCCGAAGCCTGCTGCCCAGCTCCACGACCCGGAGCCTGCTGCCCAGCTCCATGACCCAGAGCTTACTGCCCAGCTCGACGACCCGGAGCCTGCTGTCTGCTCTGATGTGCACGCTGTCTACTCTGATGTGCCCACTGTCTGCTCTGATGTGCCCGCTGTCCAGTTTGATGTATCTGCTGCCCAGTCTAAAGTGCCTGATGCCCAGCCTGAAGTACCTGATGCCCAGCCTAATGTGCCCTCATCTGTTGTTCGGTTTGAGGCCATAAACTTTGGACAATTTCATCTAGTTGGAGCGTCCGGAGGCAGCTCCTTTGAGGGGGGGTACCCGTTGGTGGTGCTATTGGTCTCTTGGATCGCAGTACCAATGTCCACCAGCGGGTGTCTTCCAACACCTAGGACCTGTAATAAGAGGACTCACCTGCTGGTGGCACTGATGAATCCTTGGGCCGTAGTACCGGCGTCCACCAGCGGGTGTACTCCAGCAGTGTGGAGCAGACAGCAGCCTTATAAATACCCGGCAAGCCCTCACATGCTTGCCTTGGTATCTTCCTCCCTGTGCCCTGACCTTGCTGCTTGTATCCTGACTTTGAGCCTGTTTCTGATCCGATCCCTATCCTGAACCCATCCTGGACCTGTCCCTCCTGTGTCCTGATTTCCTTGTATCCCTGCCCTGCAGCCTATCCATCCATCCTCTCTCTGTCCTGTTGGTTTCCCGTCCTTACCCATCTGCTGACCTCCCTGTGTATGACCTTGGCCTGGCTTTGTTTACGATTCCGGTATCTCCAGTTATTTGTATATATTATTTGTAGTTTGTGGGTCTGTGGTTGGTTTTGCACTGTTTATATTTCACTTATTTGTCACCTATTTAATAAACACCCTTATTTTTCACTTACATGTGTTTCTGGTTTCCTCTGTGCAGTCCACACAGTCTGGTCTACTAAATTCCATGACAGTTATGCTTATCTTTACACGCCTTTGTCCTTATGGTCAAGCTTTGAGTTCTCATCCCTTGTGGGAGACCTAGCAGGGTTTAAACTGTTTAAAGTTTTTCCAGGTTTTTACTTTTGCATACCCCTCTACTAGGTCAGTGAAGTTCGCATCGCAGGTGGCATAGAGGGACAGACCCACAAGCCTCCGGGGGGTCTTCTCCAGCTTTGTTTCCAAGGCCTCTGAACTCACCCCGGATGGTGCCTGTCTGCTCCCTTAGGCCCCTAGCCTCATTGGCTGGGGCACTGGGCGCTAGTTGGGCACGTTTTGGGGCAATCGGTGATATAAAAGGTTTACAGTGGATAGTTTTGCTTGGGACGTTCTGCATGTTACTTATCATGGGCTCTAGGACAACCTTTAGTTAAAGTTTTTTTTAAGGTGTCGGGGCTGTGGTGGACCCAGTACGCCTCCAGCGGAAACCAGGAACGCAGCTGGTGCTCTTGGTTTCTTTCCTGGACTCCCCCTAGTTGGGGTTCTCCAGTCCTCTCAGGATTAGGGGTTCGAAGTGGCTAATTCACTTCACCCCGGGGGTGGGAAGGGGTCTGGGGATCCCCAGGTTTATTGTTTTCACGGGCTGTATTTGAGTGACAATCCTTTTTTTAAGGTCTCTGTAACGACTTTGTCTCTCTCCTATTCTTTTTTAATTCCTTTCTTCTCTACCCTTGTCTCTGCTCATTTGAGTGTTCACAGGTTCCGGGTGCGTTTGTGGTCTCTCTCCCCAGGTCCAAATCATTTGGCTCAATTGTCGAAAGGGCTGCTCAACATGATCTCCTCATTCAGCAAAGGTAAGATACAGATCTCAATTATAGGCCTACCCCCTCTGGTCCATGGCTAATCCACACTGCTCCCCCCCACCCTCAAAATCATATCCCACAATGCTCAGGGTCTCAATTCACCTGTAAAACGTAGGAAACTATTTCAATTGTACCATTCCATGAATGCAGACATTCTCTTCATTCAGGAGACCCACTTTTCATCTTCATATAAGCCCACTTTCCTACACCAACGCTTTCCCCAATTTTTTCTGGCTTCCGCAGCTAACAAAACTAAAGGGGTGGCCATCTGCTTTGCCAAACACATTAATCTATCACAATCGGAGGTTATAATTGACCCGCTGGGTCGGTATGTACTGGTTTCTGGCCACATTGATGGGGAACTCTATACCTTTGTCTCATACTACTCCCCTAACAAGGGGCAGAAAACCTTTTTTAATCCCCTAATACGCAAATTACAACCTCACCTAAAAGGGACAATTTTTGTAGGCTGGGACTCCAATAAGGCCTTCGACTTCTCTCTTTATAAGTCTGCAGGAGGGAAACCGATACCTAGGCGCCCTTCCAGACAGAGTGTTAAAATTGCGAAATTGCTTCATGAGGCAGGACTGATTGATATTTGGAGAGAGACTAACCCACGCGTTAAAGATTATACCCATTTTTCTTCCCCTCATAATTCCTTTGCCAGGATAGACCACATTTTCACGCGCCCCTCCTCGATCCCCCTAATTAGGGGGTCCAGGATAGTTGATACTCCCTTGTCCGACCACTCGATGGTGACTCTGACCACACAGAGGTCTGCGGGTTCCAGTGGTCCCCCTTGCTGGCGCCTGCAGGAATCCTTACTGAGTGACCCAGTACAATGTTCCTTACTGGAAGAGACCATCAAGGATTACTTTCAAATAAACATGACAAATGATGTCTTACCGGTAACTGTTTGGGCAGCTCATAAGACCATATGTAGGGGGAAATTGATCCAACTGTCATCTAAATTTAAAGCGGAACATAGAGCAGACACAATTAGGTTATCGGAGGACTTCCATAATTCTGCAAAGACACATAAACAACACCCCACACCCAAATCCTTAGCAAATTTAGATAAAGCCAGGGCCCTCCTTAATCTAAACTTGACTACAGCTGCGGAAAGACACCTCAGGTGGACGGGGGCAAAATTATACTCCCAAAAGGACAGGATAGGTTCGAAACTGGCAGTCAAACTGAGCCCCAAACCCCGCTCCTTGGCATTCCCGAAAATTAAGCTACCCTCAGGGGACCTGACCCAGAACCCCGCCAAGATCATGGCAGCTTTTCATCAATTTTATTCTGACCTTTACAAACCGAACCTTACATCCTCCCGTCTGACTCAGAATACCTTCCTAGATTCCCTAACATTACCTACTCTGTCATCTGAACACAGGGACCTCCTGGAGGACCCCTTCACCCAATCGGAGGTACTGGACATGATCAAATCCTTAAAGGAGGGTTCCTCACCAGGCCCAGATAGCTTCTCAAATGGGTACTATAAAAAGTTTGGCCCCTGTTTGGCCCCACACTTGAGGAGACTCATTAACGCACTTAGGGAAGGAACACCCCTTGGCAAGGATCTAAACTCAGCATACATCTCGGTTATACCTAAACCGAGCAAAGACACGAGCGAGGTGGGCAATTACCATCCTAATTCACTGATAAATAATGACATCAAAATTATGACAAAGATACTGGCAAATAGAGTCGCTAGTTTCTTCCCTTCATATATACATAGAGATCAGGTGGGTTTTATCCCTGGGAGACAGGGCCCAGACCAGATCCGTCGGACCATCGACGTCATTTCTCTCCTGAAGTCCCAATGGGATGGAGGACCCCCTCAGAAAGGTTTTCTTCTCTCGATTGATCTATACAAAGCCTTTGATTCTGTAGACTGGGCATACCTGTCTGCTATCCTCCGGAGGTGGGGATTTGGCACATATTTTTTTAACTTAATCAATTCGCTCTACTCTAACCCATCAGCTCAGGTATGCCTGATGGGCAGATACTCAGCCTCTTTCAATATCAGTAGGGGTACCAGACAGGGATGCCCTCTCTCCCCCCTCCTTTTTGCAGAGGCCATCGAAACGCTGGTTATAGCAATATGATCAAATCCTGACATTAAGAGGGTTACGTTCAGGGACCAGGAACATAAATGTGCGCTCTATGCCGAGGACCTCCTCCTTTTCATAACCTCCCCTTTAATTTCCACGCCTATGATCTACAGGACGCTGAAGGAGTTCACTGAGATCTCTGGTCTGAAGGTCAATATGAATAAGTCATTGGCTTTAAACATAACGGTCCCTAGCGATCTACTTACACTTCTTTCCAATAACTTTGACTTTTCATGGGCCCCAGCTGTAATTCCTTATCTAGGGATAAAACTAACACCAGACATTAATAACCTCTTTAAAGCTAATTATCCTCCCATGATTCTCAAATGCAAAGAGGAATTGGTCAAGTGGTCTAGATGTGGTCTATCCTGGCTAGGTAGGGTGCATGCAGTGAAGATGACGCTTCTCCCACGCCTCCTATATCTTTTTCGCTCCCTCCCGGTCCCAATCAAGAAGCAATTTCTCAGTAAGTTTCAATCAGAAATAATACGCTTTGTTTGGGGTAATAAGGGGTACAGGTGCCCAACTAGAACTCTTTTGTGCCTAAAGTCACAGGGAGGTTTGGGGTTACCAGACTTGTGGGGTTACTATCAGGCAGCACAATTATCACAAACTTTGATGGTCTTTTCCAGGAGCTTAAAACCTGACTGGCTTTCTATGGAAAGGAAAGCCGCCCCCCCCCAATACTATTGACTATCTCTTATGGTCTGACCCCAAAAGTAGGCCGGCCATAATGGCCCACACCCTATCCCACTCAGTTGCCTTAAGCTCCAAGCTTTACACAAATCATTTCCTGATTTCCCCTCTGAAACCATTGGCTTATCTATTCAATAACCCGAACTTCCCTCCGGGACTCAATATAAAAGCGTTCCGCTGGTGGACGGACAAGGGCCATTATCGCATAGGTCACTTCCCTTAACCAGCAGGTCCCCTTACCCTGTCCCATTGTAGGAAGAACCTGGACATGCCAGACACGGAACGGTTCAAATTCTCACAAATCTCCCATTTTCTGAACACCATCTGGTCTAACAAGAGGGATCCTCCCTCTATAACCCCTTATGAGCAATGGTGTTCTAATACTATGGACCCGAGGGGAGGCATCTCCCTGATATATGCAGCCCTTCAAACAAATCTGGACAAACATGCTCGGGCCTGGAAGGAGCCTGGGAGGAGCACACGGGCAGCACTTAGAATGCTTCTGAATGGTTTCAGGTCTCGAAACGCTCCTTTAAAGGTATCTGTAATGTATCATTAATTGAAGCTAGCCTAAAAGTTCTGACTAGGTGGTACTACGTTCCTTCCAGATTAGCATTGATATACCCAGGGACCTCACCACTTTGCTTCAGAGGATGTGAGCTGGAAGGTTCTATGATCCATATTTGGTGGACATGCCCGCGCATTAGATCCTTTTGGCAGAAAATTTTTCGCACCATTAGCTCCTTAGCGGAGGAAACGATCACTCCTAACCCCAATATAGCCTTACTTAATCACTACATACCTAAGCTGTCTAAGCGTTTACAAGCACTCTCCTTCTTTATCCTGCTGGGAGCTAAAATCACAATAGCCAAAGCCTGGAAGAGGCCCACTATCTTCTTCCAGGCCTGCAGGATGAAAATCTCATGGATTATGGCCCAAGAACACATAGTAGCTAAACTTAATGATAAAATTGAGAAATTTAATGCCACCTGGGGCAACACTTTGTAACATTCCATTCCTCCCTGGTATGGAGATTGCATCAAGGAACCTCTTCCCCCCTCATTGACCTCTTCTTTGTCTCACTCCCTTCCTTTCACACATTTTCTCTTTCTCCTTTCTGGGCACCCAGCCCCTATCTCAACTAACCAGTTGACTTACCTGAAATGGCCCCTATGGGGGATTTTCTCTTCTGCCCGGGTCGGATTGTCGGGGAAGTGTTCTCCCCTCCAGGGAGTTAAGATTCTCAAACTTAAGGGAGACTGATTTTTGTCCAAGAGGGCTCTACCTATTACTTCTCACCACTGGATGAGCAAAGCCCCTTCTGGAAGTCTCGGTTGTGGGCCCCAGGGGGGTCTTCAGACATTCCCACAGTAAGTTCCCAAAGGGGTGGGGTGTTTGGGTCCCCCTGGGGGGTTCTGACAATAGCTCCCTTGGACTTTGCAATTTTCTCTCCCAGTAACCAACCTTTGGGGTGGGCACTCCCTGACAGTCCTGACCCTTTACAAGGATGTCCTTGATGATTGATCTGTTTATGTTTATCTATTGCCAACTTCAGCAAATCTTGTTCATATGCGATATATACGTGGTTGATTCACTGTATAGCAGAGAAAAACTGTTCCACGATTTGTTATTTCTCACTCTGCTTTGGATAATTGTCTTTGACTTGTATGTTACTTTTTTCCAATAAATATTTTAAAATAAAAAAAAATAAAAACAATTAAAAAAAATAAAAGTCCATAAATCTATCCCCTATTTTGTAGACACTATAACTTTTGCACAAACCAATCAATATACGCTTATTGTGTTTTTTTTACCAAAAATATGGTAATATATTATTTGGCCTAAACTGATGAATACATTTTTTTATATATATATATATATATATATATATATATATATATATATTTTTGGGATATATTATAGCAGATAGTAAAAAATATTGTTTTTCTTTTTAATTGTCGGTCATTTTTTGTTTATAGCACAAAAAATAAAAAACGGAGAGGTGATCAAATACCACCAAAAGAAAGCACTATTTGTGGGGAAAAAAGGACATAAATTTTGTTTGGGTACAACGTCGCACGTCCGGGCAATTGTCAGTTAAACCAACAAGAGAGAGCGCACGCCAGCCCTAGTGTGTTATTGTTTAATAGATGAAGATAAGTGTATAAAAACGAGGGTTGCACTCACAAACATCCAGCATTGAATGGCATAAACAGCTCCATAATAGCCTCCTCTCCTGGTCTGTAGAGATCAGTTAGCTCACAGCAACTAGCAACGTGGTAAAGTATTCCAGTAAGCACAGACCGCCTGCTTCCTTGTAACACACACCACCCAAAGCACTCGCACGGACTAGCCGGCGCTGCCTGATGTCACTCGTTGCCGGGGAGGGGATGCACAGTGATGCAGCTGACTCTATCACTGTGCATCCACTCCCTGGCCACGAGTGACATCAGGCAGTGCCGGCTGGTCGGTGCGAGTGCTTTGGGCGGTGTGTGTTACAAGGAAGCAGGCGGTCTGTGCTTACTGGAATACTTTACCACGCTGCTAGTTGCTGTGAGCTAACTGATCTCTACAGACCAGGAGAGGAGGCTATTATGGAGCTGTTTATGACATTTAACACTGGATGTTTGTGAGTGCAACCCTCATTTTTATACACTTATCTTCATCTATTAAACGATAACACACTAGGGCTGGCGTGCGCTCTCTCTTGTTTTTATATATTTTCAGAATTATGTCTACCACCCAGTGGACTTTTGGGAGAGCTGCAACACCTTAAGCGATGAATATACATACAGACTGTTCACTGTTGGAATAGGCATAGTGGGGACAGCTCTAAACTTGGTTTGTTGTGTGTGTTCAGTTAAATCAACGCAGTGCCGCATCGCAAAAAATGGCCTGGTCATTTAGGGGGTAAACCCTTCCAGGGCTGAAGTGGTTAAGGTTCATGTGCATATAAAGGCAGGTGTCCCAATACTATTGGTGAAATAGTGTATAAAGTATGCTTGATACTACCAAAACCCAGAGACAAGTACTATATTATACATACAAGATGGAGCAGACTATGAACATCTTCCTAATGTTCAATGGTATTCAGGGCTTTTTTTCTCAGAAAATAGGTGCAGGAACTCAATCACAACTTCTCAAAAAACCCTCCCCCACCCCACACAAACCCTTCAAACCACATCAAATAGTCAGTGTGGTCAGATTTCCACAGCTGGATACCTCTGCATCCCCTATCCTCCTCACTTTCACCTCTCTTCAACTCTGCATGCAACCCTCCTTACACTGTCTCCATCTTCTCCTTCCTTCCTTAAAAGCTCCGCCATGTTCCACATGTCTTACTTGTGTTGGTGTATTAAGCTGAAGCACCCAGCCAACTCTAGTACCTCCCCGCACACTATTGGTGGCTCTGCCTCTCTCACTTGCAGGGGGATCATTCAGTTGGGGTGTTGGGATCTGCACCTGCATCTCCCTTGTCCCCATCCTGCACTCAGTGGCAGTCACTCAGGAGATCAGATCTATGGGAGCTGTTGGGAGATGAGCTTTCATTTGTAAACACAGAAGCCGGACTTCTGTGTTTGCAAGAGATAATGGTGAGCAGGGAGCAGAGGGCCTGAGCCAGAGGTGGTGGAACTGAGTTCCACCAAGTTCCAGCTGAAAAAAAGCCCTGATGGTATTAAAACACCACTACCATCAGGGACATGCAACATGACTGGAGGATCAGGAAATAGAGGCCCAGCACTAGTCCAAATATACAGTATATTCACACTGGAGTTCACACACCGGCATCATCAATTATTGCCAATGCTATATTTGATATCTGGTGCCTTAACCACTTGCTTTCTGAGCACTTAAACCCCCCTCCTGTCCAGACCAATTTTCAGCTTTCAGCGCTGATGCATTTTGAATGACAATTGCGCGGTCATACAACACTGTACCCAAATTACATTTTTATCATTTTTTCCCACAAATAGAGCTTTCTTTTGGTGGTATTTGATCACATCTGCAGTTTTTATTTTTTGTTAAAAAAAATGTAAAAAGATCAAATTTAAAAAATTTTTTTTTGATTTTTTATATTTTGTTATAAAAATTTAAAAACAGGTAATTTTTCTCCTTCATTGATGTACGCTGATGAGGCGGCACTTATGGACACCGATAGGTGGCAGTGATGGGCACTGATGGGTGGCAGTGATGGGCACTGATGGGTGGCAATGATAGGCACTGATCGGTTACACTGATAGGCAGCACTGCTAGGTGGCACTGATTGGCACCACTGGTGGGCATTGATAGGTGGCACTTGTGGGCATTGATAGGTGGCACTCATGGGCATTAATAGGTGGCACTGGTGGGCACTGTGGGCACTGTCAGGTGGCAATGGCAGGTGGCACAGATGAGACATAATTGCCTCTTCCTCTTCGGGACCAATGTCCCTTGCAGATGAGCCAGTGATCGGCTTTTTTCTCCTCATGCTGTCAGCGTGAGGAGAAAAAAAACAATTACCGAGCTTTTGTTTACATCATGTGATCAGCTGTTATTGGCTGACAGCTGATTACATGGTAAGGGGTTGACCCCTTACTCGGATCGATAATCACCCAAGTCTCAGTGACTCTGTGATCACAGCACCTTCCGCTTTCGCCCTGCAGGGCGCGCGCAGGGAGCGTGCACAGGGGAGGCCGTCAAATGACGGCCTCCCGGAAATTCAGGTCCGCGCTGTGGCCGTCATTCGGCTATAGTGCCGATGTCAAGTGGTTAAAAAAACCCAGGTGCTCAGGGGATTTGTAATCAAAACCAATCATAGAAAGTTTTAGCGTAGAAGTAGAGTTTTAGCAGAAGTAGTGAGTCAGTCAACAGTAAGTGGTTTCAAACAAGCTTGGACAAATATACAGTGGGGACGGAAAGTATTCAGACCCCCTTAAATTTTTCACTCTTTATTATATTGCAGCCATTTGCTAAAATCATTTAAGTTCATTTTTTTCCTCATTAATGTACACACAGCACCCCATATTGACGGACAAACACAGAATTGTTGATGTTTTTGCAGATTTATTAAAAAGGAAAAACTGAAACATCACATGGTTCTAAGTATTCAGACCCTTTGCTGTGACACTCATATATTTAACTCAGGTGCTGTCCATTTCTTCTGATCATCCTTGAGATGGTTCTACACCTTCATTTGAGTCCAGCTGTGTTTGATTATACTGATTGGACTTGATTAGGAAAGCCACGCACCTGTCTATATAAGACCTTACAGCTCACAGTGCATGTCAGAGCAAATGAGAATCATGAGGTCAAAGGAACTGCCTGAAGAGCTCAGAGACAGAATTGTGGCAAGGCACAGATCTGGCCAAGGTTACAAAAAATTTCTGCCGCACTTAAGGTTCCTAAGAGCACAGTGGCCTCCATAATCCTTAAATGGAAGACGTTTGGGACGACCAGAACCCTTCCTAGAGCTGGCCGTCCGGTCAAACTGAGCTATCGGGGAAGAAGAGCCTTGGTGAGAGAGGTAAAGAAGAACCCAAAGATCACTGTGGCTGAGCTCCAGAGATGCAGTCAGGAGATGGGAGAAAGTTGTAGAAAGCCAACCATCACTGCAGCCCTCCACCAGTCGGGCCTTTATGGTAGAGTGGCCCGGCGGAAGCCTCTCCTCAGTGCAAAACACATGAAAGCCCGCATGGAGTTTGCTAAAAACACACCTGAAGGACTCCAAGATGGTGAGAAATAAGATTCTTTGATCTGATGAGACCAAGATAGAACTTTTTGGCCTTAATTCTAATGCCCTGTACACACGGTAGGATTTTCCGATGGAAAATGTGTGATAGGACCTTGTTGTCGGAAATTCCGACTGTGTGTAGGCTCCATCACACATTTTCCATAGGGATTTCCGACACACATAGTTTGAGAGCTTGCTATAAAATTTTCCGACAACAAAATCCGTTGTCGGAAATTCCGATCGTGTGTACACAAATCCGACGCACAAAGTGCCACGCATGCTCAGAATAAATTAAGAGACGAAAGCTATTGGCTACTGCCCCATTTATAGTCCCGACGTACGTGTTTTACACCACCGCGTTCAGAATGATCGGATTTTCCGACAACTTTGTGTGACCGTGTGTAAGCAAAACAAGTTTGAGCCAACATCCGTCGGAAGAAATCCATGAATTTTGTTGTCGGAATGTCCGATTAATGTCCGACCGTGTGTACAGGGCATAAGCAGTATGTGTGGAGGAAACCAGACACTAAGACAATGACCCTAAGCACACAGCTAAAATAACGAAGGATTGGCTTCACAACAACTCTGTGACTGTTCTTGAATGGCCCAGCCAGAGCCCTGACTTAAACCCAATTGAACATCTCTGGAGAGACCTAAAAATGGCTGTCCACCAACGTTTACCATCCAACCTGACAGAACTGGAGAGGATCAGCAAGGAGGAATGGCAGAGGATCCCCAAACCCAGGTGTGAAAAACTTGGTGCATCTTTCCCAAAAAGACTCATGGCTGTATTAGATCAAAAGGGTGCTTCTACTAAATACTCAGCAAAGGGACTGAATACTTAGGACCATGTGATATTTCAGTTTTTCTTTTTTAATAAATCTGCAATTCTGTGTTTTTCTGTCAATATGGGGTGCTGTGTGTACATTAACTACTTGCTTACTGGGCACTTAAACCCCTTCCTGCCCAGACCAATTTTCAGCTTTCAGTGCTCTCACAGTTTGAATGACAATTACTCATGCATGCAACACTGTACCCAAATGTTTTTTTTTTTCTTTTTTTTCATACAAATAGAGCTTTCATTTTGTGGTATTTGATCACCTCTAGGTTTTTTATTTTTTGCGCTATAAATGAAAAAAGACTGAAAATTTTGAAAAAAAATGCTTTTTTCTTTGTTTCTGTAATAGAATTTCGCAAATTAGCAAATTTTTCTGCATAAATGTTGGCCACAATTTATACTGCTACATATCTTTGGTAAAAATAATCCAAATTAGTGGATATTATGTGGTCTGTGTGAAATTTATAGAGTCTACAAGCTATGGTGCAAATCATAAAAAAATGATCACATCTGATGTACTGAGGCCCATCTCATTTCTTGAGACCCTAACAAGCCAGGAAAGTACAAATGCCCCCCAAATGACCCCTTTTTGGAAAGTAGACATTCCAGGGTATTTAGTAAGAGTCATGGTGAGTTATTTGAAGTTGTCATTTTTTCCCACAATTCTTCGCAAATGAAGATTTTATTTTATTTTTTATATTTTTTTCAGAAAATTGTCATTGTAATAGCTTATTTCTCTCACATGGAATGTGCATACCACAAATGGCACCCCAAAATACATTCTGCTACTCCTCCTGAGTATAACAATACCACATGTGTGGGACTTTTTCACTAACTGGCCACATACAGAGGCCCAACATGCAGGGAGCATCATCAGGTGTTCAAGGAGCATAAATTACCCATCTAACGTGTTGACTACCTATTACACTTTTGAAGGCCCTAGAGCACCAGGACAATGGAAACGCCCAAAAAATGACCCCATTTTGGAAAGCTAACACCCCAACGTATAATCTATGAGGCATATTGAGTCTTTTGAATGGTTCATTTTTTTCCAGAAGTTTTTGGAAAATGTGGAAAAAAATAAAAAGCATTTTTTTAATGAAACATTGTTGGTTTATAAGATATTTCCAACACATAGCATTTACATAGCAAAAATAACACCCCCAAAATACATTTTGCTACTCCTCCTGAGTAAAAGAATACCACATGTGTGAGACTTTTACACAGCCTGACCACATACAGAGGCCTAACATTGAAGTAGCACCTTCAGGTGTTCTACGAGCATAAATTACACATTTCATTTCTCACCCACCTATTATGCCCCGTACACACGGCCGGACATTGATCGGACATTCCGACAACAAAATCCTAGGATTTTTTCCGACAGATGTTGGCTCAAACTTGTCTTGCATACACACGGTCATACAAAGTTGTCGGAAAATCCGATCGTTCTGAACGCGGTGACATAAAACACGTACGTCGGGACTCTAAACGGGGCAGTAGCCAATAGCTTTCATCTCTTTATTTATTCTGAGCATGCGTGGCACTTTGTGCGTCGGATTTGTCTACACACGATCGGAAATTCCGACAACGGATTTTGTTGTCAGAAAATTTTATAGCCTGCTCTCAAACTTTGTGTGTCGGAAAATCTGATGGAAAATGTGTGATGGAGTGACGGAATTTCCGACAACAAGGTCCTATCACACATTTTCCGTCGGAAAATCCAATCGTGTGTACAGGGCATAACACTTTTGAAGGCCCTGGAGCACCAGGACAATGGAAACGCCCACAAAATGACCCCATTTTGGAAAGCACACACCCCAACGTATAATCTATGAGGCATAATGAGTCTTTTGAATGGTTCATTTTTTTCCAGAAGTTTTTGGAATATGTGGAAAAAAAATGAAAACGCTTTTTTTTACACACAGTTGTCCGTTTATAAGATATTTCCAACACATAGCATTTACACAACAAAAATAACACCCCAAAATACATTCTGCTATTCCTCCTGAGTATAACGATACCACATGTGTGAGACTTTTACACAGCCTAACCACATACAGAGGCCTAATATTGAAGTAGCACCTTCAGGCGTTCTACGAGCATAAATTAAGCATCTCATTTCTCAGCCACCTATTACACTTTTGAAGGCCCTGGAGCACCAGGACAATGGAAACGCCCACAAAATGACCCCATTTTGGAAAGCTAACACCCCAACATATAATCTATGAGGCATAATGAGTCTTTTGAACGGTTCATTTTTTTCCAGAAGTTTTTGGAAATGTGGAAAAAAATTAAAACACATTTTTTTTTACACAAAGTTGTCTGTTTATAAGATATTTCCAACACATAGCATTTACATAGCAAAAATGACACCCCAAAATACATTCTGCCACTCCTTCTGAGTATGGCAATACCACATGCATGAGAACTTTACACAGCCTTGCCACATACAGAGATCCAACATGCAAGGAACACCGTCAGGTGTTCCAGGGACACATAGCATGCACATACCAAGAATTACACCCCAAAATACATTATGCTGAGCAAAGGGTAAACAAAAGATTACCTGTGGTTTTAGTAGCACAGTTGTCCACAGGAGGATAGCACTGGTCCAGGCAGCAGGCAGGGACTTGGTCAGCAACAGCGAACACAATTTTTCAAGCAGCAGGCAGGAATACTGTCCATAGTCAGTACAGGCAGCAGGCAGGGATACTGTCCATATACAGTCCAGGGTCAGTGCAGGCAGTGATTGTCAGCAGTGCCAAAATATTTGTCTTGGTAGTAGGCAGGAACATGGTCCATGTGCTGTGGTCAGAGCGACAAACAGAGGCATGACGGCAGTAAGTCCTACAGGCAGCAGGCAGAAGTAGGGCCTCGTTCAGGACAGAATGGGGACAGGGGTAGAGGCTTCTCCCACCCAAATCTCTTTGAAGCCTCCAAGTCTCCAGACCCTAATCTAGGAATAAGAAAACAAAGAAAATCGTTTTCTTCATCCAGAAAAACTATTCTGGAGCCCCTCACATATGTGAGACCCCTGTGTTGAATTCCATTAGTTCAGTTGCAGGGTATAAGATCAGTCCAAGAGGCAGGCAAGAGGCATGGTCAAACAGTCCAAGGTCAGTTCCAGATCAGGCAAAGGTATGTACAGAATCGTTAGGCAGAAGCATGGTCAAATACCAGTCCAGGGTCAGTTCCAGATCAGGCAGCGGTATGTACAAAATCGGCAGGCAGAAGCGTGGTCGAATAACAAGCCAGGGTCAGTTACAGAGCAGGCAGTGGCATAAGGGGTATGAAGGCAGGAACTGAGGATTACGTTTACCATACTTCACTAATAATTTAGTGAAGTATGGTAACGGCGGAAACATTCACCTATGCAGAGGCCTGGTTGGGAAGGACATTGTGCACAAAAATAAGACGTGTCTCTTTTGACTCCTGCTCTGGTACACACCTTACATCTTTTTTGACGTCTTTGGCCTGTTGGTTTGGGAGGGAGTTTATCTGGAAAGTGGCGTTCGCTGAGTCAACTAACAACATCTGATCGGATGTTTTCTGGTGGGCCGTTCGGTAATATAAGGGCAGTGTAAATTTCCTCCTGGTAGCCAAGGAAGGGTTGGGGGTTTTGGGTGGAGTTGGCTCATAATTTACGTCAGACTCAGAATCTGAATTGGAAAGGGAATCCAAAAAAGAGAGCTCCCCGTTGCTCTCGTCGGCCGTGGAAAGAATTTGGTATGCCTCCTCGGCGGAAAAGCTTTTTTTGGACATGGCTGCTGGTGGTTATGAGATTGCACAGGTGTGCACTGATGAGGTGGCACAGATGAGCACTGATCGCACAGATGGGCACTGATGAGGCGGCACAGATGGGCACTGATGAGGCGGCACAGATGGGCACTGATGAGGTGGCACAGATGGGCACTGAGGCAGCACAGATGGGCACTGAGGAAGCAGCACAGATGTGCACTGATTGATTGCACAGATGTGCACTAATGAGGCGGCACAAGTGGGCACAGATATGCACTGATGTGGCACTGGTGAGGTGGCACAGATGGGCACTGATGAGGCGGCACAGATGGGCACTGATGAGGCAGCACAGATGGGCACTGATGAGGCAGCACAGATGTGCACTGATTGATTGCACAGATGTGCACTGATGAGGCGGCACATATGGGCACTGATTGGTACAGATGTGCACTGTTGAGGTGGCACAGATGGGCACTGTTGAAGTGGCACAAATGGGCACTGTTGAGGTGGCACAAATGGGCACTGATGAGGCGGCACAGATGTGCACTGATTGCACAGATGTGCACTAATGAGGCGGCACAGATGAGCACTGATTGGTACAGATGGGCACTGATGAGGTGGCACAGATGGGCACTGATGAGATGGCACAGATGGGCACTGAGGAGGTGTCACAGATGTGCACTAATGAGGCGGCACAGGTGGGCACAGATATGCACTGATGTGGCACTGGTGAGGTGGCACAGATGGGCACTGATGAGACGGCACAGATGGGCACTGATGAGGCAGCACAGATGGGCACTGATGAGGTGACACAGATGTGCACTGATTGCACAGATGTGCACTGATGAGGCGGCACAGATGAGCACTGATTGGTACAGATGGGCACTGATGAGGTGGCACAGATGGGCACTGATGAGATGGCACAGATGGGCACTGAGGAGGTGTCACAGATGTGCACTAATGAGGCGGCACAGGTGGGCACAGATATGCACTGATGTGGCACTGGTGAGGTGGCACAGATGGGCACTGATGAGACGGCACAGATGGGCACTGATGAGGCAGCACAGATGGGCACTGATGAGGTGACACAGATGTGCACTGATTGCACAGATGTGCACTGATGAGGCGGCACAGATGGGCACTGATTGGTACAGATGTGCACTGTTGAGGTGGCACAGATGGGCACTGTTGAAGTGGCACAAATGGGCACTGTTGAGGTGGCACAAATGGGCACTGATGAGGCGGCACAGATGGGCACTGATGAGGCAGCACAGATGTGCACTGATTGCACAGATGTGCACTGATGAGGCAGCACAGATGGGCACTGATTGGTACAGATATGCACTGTTGAGGTGGCACAGATGGGCACTAATGAGGTGGCACAGATGGGCACTGATGAGGTGGCACAGATGCACACTGATTGCACAGATGTGCACTGATTGCAGATAGGCACAGATGGGCACAGACGGGCACTGATGGCACAGATGGCACTGATGGGCACTGATGGCACAGATGATGCACTGATGACACAAGTGGGCACTGATGCGCACAGGTGGGCACAGATGGCACTAGATAGATGTCACTGTGGGCACTGTTGGGCACTTTTTGGGCACACTTTGTGTTTTAGATTGAAAATTTTACTAACACACTGTTCACAGAAGCTCTCTCTCCTCACACGCTGTCTCTGTGTGAGGAGAGAGAGCCGGCAATGAGAGATGATCTCAATTGTTTATATTTGAGATCATCTCTCATTGGCACCTCCGATCGTGCTGTAAACGGCCGCTGTGATTGGCCATTTACAGCGATCTGTGATTGGCCGTGTCCAAGGGACATGGCCAACACAGATTTTCCCAGAGGCGCGCTCATGAGAGCGCGCTGGGAACGAGGAAAGGGGATGATGTCAATAGATGTCGTCCCGGCAATGTAGATCTGCGCTGTTGCCGTCATTTGACAATATCGCGGATATGAGGAGGTTAATGAGGAAAAAAAATGAACTTAAATGATTTTAGCAAATGGCTGCAATATAACAAAGAGTGAAAAATTTAATGGGGTCTGCATACTTTCCCCCACTGTAGATCTATTCTTAATCAAAAAAGTTAAGACTCAATGGACTAGTTTTTTTGCCATCACTTTTCTATGTTTCTATTTGTGATTGTAACATTTGTGCAAACTCAGAAAGGCTAATAGGGTTCCTATGTAATATTTCTGGTTTACTTGACTTACAAAAAGAAATATATATATCTTTTTTTTTTTTTTTTTTTTTTAGCCCTGATCATTACAAGTAAAAAAGAAAATATGTACAAAACCACTACACTGAAAAATATGAAAAAGTTTTTCCCAATATTGAATGGGTATGCTTAACTGGGACTTACTAATCAAACATTATTATTTAATTAATGTGCTGTATTATGTTGGGAATAAATAAATGTGACTTTAAAAAGATTGGCATATCTTCATCTAACAGAAATATGTACAGAAAAAATATGTACACTATCTATCTATCTATCTATCTATCTATCTATCTATCTATCTATCTATCTATCTATCTATTTATCTATCTATCTATCTATCTATCTCTATATATAGATCTATATAGATCTATATATATATATATATATATATATATATATATATATATATAGATCTATATATATAGCCTACTATATATCATATATACTATATATCATTTTAAAATATGTGTAAAAAATATATAAAAGATACTGACATTTTTTTTTACTTTATATTATTTTCATATTTAAAAAAAGTAACAAATTATCCCAGTTCTATATATTACCGTAAAGCTTAAACATACATTGTTTTTTTGGGGTTTTTTTTAGTTTTTTTAATACAATGCCTTTGTGCATAATTCCAACATATTCACATTATTAACTTTCAGAAGTTTATTAGCCTCAATGCTAATGAAATCAGTCATCCTTTGCAAATGCACATGGCTCCCTAATGAAACTTCACTGGATGGATCAGCAGTTAAGTGAGAACATCCAACTGTTTACATAATACTGTATCCTATACTATAATAAATGAAAAGTATATACAAGATGTCCTTATTAGTTTAAAAAGAAAGAAAGAAAGAAAGAAAGAAAGAAAGAAAGAAAGAAAGAAAGAAAGAAAGAAAGAAAGAAAGAAAGAAAGAAAGAAAGAAAGAAAGATCAGGGATTATCTCACAATGTGATCTCATTTTTGTAGCTTTTAGCCTTGAAGTTGAACTCTAGGAAAACAGAAAAATATAAAGTTGAAATAAAAATATGGAAGTTGTTTTACCTGCCAAAGGGTTATTCATTTTAAACCTTCAGTCTTGAGATTTATACAGTCCTACCAGACTTTGGAGCCAGGTTGTGACCTGATTTTTCTTTACTGCATTAGACAATACATACACGTCACATCTTGTCCCCAGCTTGTGCTTGGTCAGCTAAGGAACAGCAACAGACTAATGAATTTATTTCTCTGCTTTGTCCTCCTGCCAGTATGTTTTGCACATGAATTAAGGACACCTGATTGGCCCCTAATGTTGCTCTTCCCTCTACAGTCAGTTCAGCAGAAACTGGATGAATTTCAATCCATGTATGTTCATGAGAAGTCAATTTATCGATCAACTTTTCATGAACCGGTTTGTTGGTAATATTTTGCTCAATCAGCTCATGTAGCCAAATGGCTGCAGCACTGATCAGTGTATTCTGATAGTGGAGTCCTGCTGTCAGAATATAATGACACAGTGGGGAGGACTCCTGCATCCGCATCAAATGCGCAGATAGTGGAAATAGTTCAGTTTTCTTTGGTCTTTTGGTCAAAAATCTGAACCATGATTTTTGATCAGAAATAAGCACACACCCATAGCGTTTCTTAGACCGTTCTCCTAAAAATACTATACCAAGCATGCAATATCTTTATATAATGGTAGTTTTCATAAAAACAGAGGATTGATAAACTTATATTGCTATTCCTGGAATATCACTAATATGTAAACTGTAACCTATGTTATATGTATATAAATCATCCAAATACTGTTTATGTAGGGTACATTCATTACATCTGTTTTTAAATAGGGTCTTATTTTCAGCCACACCTCTTATTCAATAGCTTATACTTCACATAACATTAAGTTCCTTTTCAAATACTATTCTTGAGTTTCTGTTGATTTAATGTGCTCTACATCAATACTAAAGTGAATCTTTGTGACAACTTTTAAAACAAATGTTTTGGGATCACTGCTTTTAATGTAACCAGAGGATTTGCCACTAATGTTTGATATAAGGGAAGTTCATCAAGCAGATGGAAATAAAAGTACAGGTGCAAAAGTACAACTCAAATCAAATTCCTATTTACAAATCACAGATCTTTGGTGTATTGGTGTATTGCAGTATTCCATTTGCGGGAGGAAGGATACCTTCACAATACATGTAGAAATGTAAAACAAAATAGTTATCACTTGTGTATTATAACTTCAAGCAAGGGCTAGAGAATAAATTTACCTACATGCAAGATCCTCTGATTACTTATGTAAGACTTACAGACATCTGCTTATTACTAAACATGCACATATAAATTAGCTTTGTGTGGCATTTATTAATAAAGTGGAAGGCATTATGTCTATTACCGTGCCACAGTTTTCTAATCTGTCATCGATTTATACTAATCAGGCTTCTCATGTAATAAATGTGTTGCAACACTTTTCACTTGTTGCATTGTCAGATTATGCAAAACTGAGGTAGATTTGTCACAGGTGAATGGGTGGTCATTTTTCCACAAATTTAGCAACACGTACCAATTTGCCTAAAAAAAAGTACAAAGTAATTTTTTGTTTATTTTACCTGTTTAAAATGTAGTTTACATCAATTCTCATGCAACAGATTGGTGTTCTAATTCTTCCAGAATCGAGTTCATCACTAGACATTTGTACAAAAATGCCCTCATATTTTCCATCCAGTTCATAACTAGAAATTTGTACATTCGGAGACAGGCTGACATTCGTACATTCGTAGACATTTTTAAAACAGCTGCAAAAGTTAGAATATGTACAAAAATTATTTGTACATATTATCATGTTGCAACATTTTGGAACTAGAGTGTAATTGCTTTTATAAATGTCCACCACTGTGTTTATGTGTGCAATATCATTAAAGAAAAATCAAAAATGCCCTCAAATTTTCCATCTAGTTCATTACTAGACATTTGTACATTCGTAGAAAGGTTGACATTCATACATTGACATTCATACGTTGACATTCATACATACATACACTGTAGACGTTTGTAAAACAGCTGCAAAAGTTAGAATATGAACTGTAAATGATTTTTATAAATTTTCATGGTGCAACATTTTGGAACTAGAGTGTAATTGCTTTGTAAATGTCCACCACTGTGTTTATGTGTGGAAAATCATTAAAGAAAAATAATTATTATTATAATTATTATTATTATTATTATTATTATTATTATTCAGGATTTATATAGCGCAGACAGTTTACACAGTGCTTTACAACTTGAGGATAGACAGTATAAATACAATACACTTTAATACAGTAGGAACCAAAGGGCCCTGCTCATTAGAGCTTACAGTCTAAGAAGGAGGGTCAGGAGATACAAGAGGTAATAACTGTAGGGGATGTGCTGATGGTGATGATGATTAATGTAGAGTTGTTAGGTGGGGGCCAGATAAGAGATGAGTTTTAAGGGATCATTTGAAAGTAGACAAAGTAGGAGATAATCAGACAGATTGGGGTAGAGCATTCCAGAGGATGGGAGAGGCTCGGGAGAAGTCATGGAGGTGAACATGGGATGAGATGATAAGGGAGCTAGAGAGCAGGAGGCCTTGGGAGGAGTGAAGAGAACATTTTGGTTGGTATTTTGAGACCAGGTTAGTGATATAGCTAGGGGCCAGGTTGTTGATGGCTTTGTAAGTTATTGTTAGTATTTTGAATTTAATTTTTTGGTTGAGTAGCAGACAATGGATGGATTGGCAAAGAGGGATAGCAGACACAGAGTGGTTTGTAAGGTGGATGAGCCTGGCAGCAGCGTTCATGCTGGACTGAAGGGGGATAGCCTATTTAGGGGTAAGCCAATGAGGAGGGAGTTGCAGTAGTTGAGAGATGACCAGGGAGCATGGATTAGAAGCTTTGTGGTAACTTTGGTTAGGAAGGGGCATATCTTGGAGAAGTTGCGGAGGTTGAGGCGGAAAGCTTTGGACAGCGATTCGATGTGGGGCCGAAAGAATAGTTCAGAGTCTAGGATTACACCTAGGACCTTGACATGGGGTTTATAGTTGAGATGTTAATTTTGACAGAGAAATCCGGGGAAGTGGCAGGTGGGGGAGGAAATATCATGAGCCTGGTTTTGGATAGGTTTAACTTGAGGAAGTGATGTGACATCCAGCCTGATATGTCTGTTAGTAAAAATCTACAATGCAATTTTCCATCTAGTTCATAACTAGACATTTGTCCATTAGTAGACAGGCTGACATTCGTCCATTCTTAGACATTTGTAAAACAGCTGCAAAAGTTAGAATATGAACAAAAATGAGTTGTACATATTTTTATGGTGCAACATGTTGGAAATAGAGAGTAATTGCTTTTATAAATGTCCACCACGACGTTTATGTGTGCCATATCATTAAAGAAAAATCCAAAATGCCCTCAAATTTTCCATCTAGTTCATTACTAGACATTTATACATTTGTAGACAGGTTGACTTTCGTAGACATTTGTAAAACAGCTGCAAAAGTAAGAATATGATCAAAAATGATTTGTACATGTTTTCATGGAGCAACATTTAGGAACCAGAGTGTAACTGCTTCTATAAATGTCCACCACTGTGTTTATATCTGCAATATCATTAAAGAAAAATCAAAAATGCCGTCAAATTTTCCAGCACTCCAAATTCACTTGTCATTTAGCTAAATCAGCTTTCAGAAATGTTTGTACTCAAACACATGTGCAGATTACTTCATATTATTTATATCAGGTGCATTGGCACAGATGAAATAAAGGATATATAGCAGTTTCCTCACAGTTTCGAAGAAAGAGCATATCATTTTAATGATGAAAGTCTGCATAGAGTAAAACTGTGAAGAGAAGCATTGTCCTTTACTTACAGCTTTTAAGCTGCATACATGTCTATGGCTGTTTTTGCTCTGAAGCTGATCAACTGTCCTCCCACAAGTGTTTAATGTGGCTGGCCATTCATCACCAATAAAACATTGCCCCTAGACAAGGACATAGCTGACTACAGAAAATGTACAGTACTTTATCTTTCTTCATACGAAAGTAAAGCATTTTATCTACCAATATCGGGTTCAGTAGCAGTGCAGGGAAATCTCTTTAAACTAGGATCAGAAAAGTAAGCATTGCATTATTAGTGCTGAGCATAGTAAGATGTTTCAAATACATTTAAGGGTCAACATGAACTACAATAAAAAAAGGAATGTCACTTTGGAAATAAAATGATTTTTTTTGTTGCAGGAACACAAACCATGGCTTTTACTATATGTGAATAGAAAGTTATACCACACAACCTTACACTGAAATTATACAATTTACTAAGAGACCTCTATTCATAATAATATACTAGAAAAAAGGAACCCATCGATTGAATGGAATTTTGTACTGAATCTGTAACAAATGCTGTTATTGATATAGTGAAATACCAATTAACATACTTTTAAAATGTAAATGTGCTTTTTAATCTGCTAGATTTTAATGAGATGTTACAGTGGCATCTATTGGTTTTAGAGCTTAGAGATGAGCCTAACATTTTTCCTACTACCACCTACTATTTTCATAAAGGTATGTTATTTTCATAAAGTATGTTAATAAAGGTGATATCAGGCATCTTTGGTGTTTGCTCTTAGGCAGCATGTTTACTTTTAAAAATGTAAAGTTGAAAAAGGTTCACTTTAAGAGCCCGAAAAAGTGCCCAGTATGGCAAAAAAAAAATGAAAACCAAAATGTTTACAAAGATACAGTAACCAAACTGGACAAAGTATCCCTTTTTCTATACCTCATACGGCATATTTTTACAACTCTTTTCCATAAAGTTAAAGAAGAGTGGCCAGGATTTTAGCAGAGCTTCATCCTGTGCACCAGTATTGTGTTTTCTCCTAAAGAGAAAACACAGAAATAGGCAAGGGGAGCCAATGATCCACAAAAACAGAACACTTTGGGGTCGATTCCATATGAGTCAACTCTTTGGTCTTACATTCTTACCCATAAATCAAACACATATGTCAATTTAGTTTCCCTGTTTTAAATTGCTATGGTATGTTGCAGCTGACTGCCATCCACCCAGAATTTAAAACTGAAAAGTGATTGTTTTCCCCGTTTTAATTGCTATGGTATGTTGCAGCTGACTGCTATCCACCCAGAATTGAAAACTGAAAAGTGATTGTTTTCGTTATTTGCATTAGTCTAAGTTTTTTCTGCTTAATTATTTGAAGCCCTCTCCCCACACTGATGTTTGTTTTTTCTCCCTTGTCTCACCTAAATTATGGCCCTTTTCCTATCTCTACAACTATGCCCCTTGCAAGTCAGATACTCAAGTGGAAATTTTGCCCTACCAGACAGCTCTACTTTATTAACTACTGATTAGTAAATTAATAAGCACCACCCCCACCTGTAACAGTATAAAAGTAAGCATCTTTATGAGGAGAGCACATTTGCTGGGGTTCTTTCTATAAGTGGGGGTATTTATTTAAGTGTGAGCACTTCCGACTCTGCACTTCAGCGAATGCACAAAGCGAATGTATACAGGAAAATATTTTGAACAATATGCAGGTGAACTTGTTTCCCCCTTCAGCTCTCCTTCCACTCAACATGCTCTCTCTACCACTCCCTCTGACACTTGTGTCCTCTCTCCTTAAACTCTCTTTCCTTCACCCCCCTTCTCCACCCCACACTTTATATATCACTTCTGTAGTCTGCTTATTACTGCACTCACCAACTCTTGCAAATTCTAAAGCCACACAGTAATAAAACCTCCAGAACCCTGGGGCATGTCCCTTCATATAAATCAAACTCCCATATTACCTCCGTCGCCCTTCTGCTTCTCCTAACCTCTGGGGATATATCACCAAATCCTGGGCCCCCATCACTTAACTGTACCCAACACCCCCATTACCCTCCACCCTCTGGCAGCAGCCATAATCCACACAATTTAGTTTCCATTCCTCTTCTTCCCAAAGCCAGATTCCCCTTCTCTTGCACCCTTTGGAATGCCCGCTCCGTCTGCAACAAACTCACCTCTCTCCATGACCTCTTTATCGCTAACTCATTTAATCTACTCACCATTACTGAAACCTGGCTTCATGAATCTGACACTACTTCTTCTGCTGCCTTCTCCCATGGTGGCTCTCTTTGGACTCACTCCCCCAGACCCAAGGGATGGAAGGGAGGGGGAGAGGGAATCCTTCTAGCCCCACATATCACTTTTCAGGTACTTCACCCACGTTCCTCTCTGTCACTTTCCTCATTTGAAGCACATTGCATTTGTCTTTTCTCTCCAGTTTCTCTAAGGATAGCTGTGATCTACCGGCCTCCTAGACCAGTATCAAACCTTCGTCTTCTCAACCCTTCTCTTCTCTACTCTGCTACTGACCACCTCTATGACAAAATCTCACCTCTGTCCTGCCCCAACTTAGCCACTTCTGTCTACAACACTTCACTGTCATCCTCCCTAGACAAGCTCGCCCCCTCACTACACACAATCAGGCCACGTCCCCTACAACCTTGGCAAACAGATGCCACTAGAAGTCTGAAGAAACATAGCTGCGCACTTGTTCACCTGTGGCATAAAACTAAGTCTCAGAAAGATTTCAGCCATTATAAATTTGCTCTCCAAAAATACAATTCCTGCCTCCTCACTGCCAAGCAGACCTATTTTATCACTCTCATTAACAACTTGTCATCCTGTCCCTGTCAACTCTTCTCTACCTTCAACTCTCTACTTCGTCCTCCACTTCCTCCACCCACTAACTCACCCACTGCCCAGGAGATTGGCAATCACTTGCAGATCTGCTGGGAGTAAAGATGGCCAAAAAGTTAGAGGGGATTTTAAACTAGGCGATAGGGGGAGGGTCCAGAGGTAGAGGTAGTCAGTGCGAAACATATTCCAGAGGGTAGTATTGGGGGCATTAGTGGTAGGTTGACTAAAGCACATATACCCAAGGTAAGTATAGTAACAAGTCCTAGATGCAATCTCGGAACACCCAATAAGAGGATAGTATGCGACCGATTTAAACTATGTGGCATGTTCACCAATGCCAGTAGCCTGGCGGACAAGATGGGTGAAATAGAGATACTGTTGTACACGGAGGATTTGGATTTTGTGGGAATTTCAGAGACCTGGATCAACAGCTCTCATGATTGGCTGGCAACCATTCAAGAGTATGTCTATATATCAAGAATGATGTACAAGTGAATGTGAGAGATTACATCACTAAGGGAGCAAGGGTGGAGGTGGAATCCTTATGGGTAGAGCTAAAAAGAGATGAAGCTAAGGGGAAAATAATACTGTGAGTATGCTATACGCCCCCTAACCCGAGGGAGGAGGGGGAGACGGACCTCCTATAACAATTTGGATTAGCAACAAGGATGGGAAGTGTTATCATAATGGGGGATTTCAATTATCCAGACATAGACTGGGTGGATGAAAACACGCATTTGTCTAAGGCTCACCAGTTCCTAAATGTCTTGCAGGACAATTTCATGGGTCAGATGGTAGACGCACCAACTAGAAATAAAGCGTTACTAGATCTGCTGATTACCAGCAATACAGACCTGATCACGGATGTGGAAATGCGGGGCAATTTCGGAAACAGTAATCACAGGTCAGTTGGCTTCAGTATAAATCACACAAATAGGAAACATAAGGGGAATACAAAGACACTGAATTATGAAAGAGCCAACTTCCCTAAACTACGAACCTTGCTAGAAGGCATAAATTTGGATAAAATCTCAGGAACAAAGAACACGGAGGAGAGATGGGTTTACTTTAAAAGCATATTAGATAAGGGCATTAACCAGTGCATCCCATTGGGTAATAAATTTAAAATAGCGAACCAAAGTCCTGGATGACTTAATTCCAATGTAAAAACGCATATAAAAGCAAAGGAAAAGGCCTTCAAAAAATGCAAGGTTAAGAGATCATCATCAGCATTCAGACCTTATAAAGAATGCAACAATAAATGTAAGGGTGCAATAAGGACGGCTAAGATAGAACACGAAAGACATATAGCGGAGGAGAGCAAAAAAAATCCCAAGAAATTCTTTAAGTATGTAAACAGTAAAAAAGGGAGGACAGACCATATTGGCCCCATAAAGAATGAGGAAGGACATCTGGTTACAAAGGTTGGGGAGATAGCGAAAGTATTGAATTTATTCTTCTCCTTAGTCTTCACAAGGGAATCGGGGGGCTTCAGTAACCAAAACTACAGTGTTTATCCTCATGACACATCTCAGGAAGCACACTCATGGTTAACAGAGGACAGAATTAGAATTAGAAACTTCATTAATAAATCACCAGGACAGGATGGCTTGCACCCGAGGGTACTTAGGGAACTCAGTCAAGTAATTGCCATTGATCATTGTTCCTAATTTTTACTGACTGGAATGGTACCAACGGATTGGAGAAAAGCCAATGTGGCACCAATATTTAAAAAGGGCCCAAAATACATCCCTGGGAATTACAGACCAGTTAGCCTAACATCAATAGTATGCAAGCTTTTGGAGGGGATTATAAGGGACTATATACAAGATTTTAGTAATGAAAACAGTATCATTAGCAGTAATCAGCATGTATTCATGAGGAATTGTTCTTGTCAAACCAATCAATTAACCTTCTATAAGGAGGTGAGCTGCCATCTAGATAAAGGAAGGCCCGTAGACGTGGTCTATCTGGATTTTGCTAAAGCATTTGACACAGTTCCCCATAAATGTTTACTTTACAAAATAAGGTCTGTTGGCATGGACCATAGGGTGAATACATGGATTAAAACCTGGCTACAAGGGTGATTTCAGAGGGTGGTGATAAATGGGGAATACTCGGAATGGTCAGGGGTGGGTAGTGGGGTCCCACAGGGTTCTGTGCTGGGACCAATCCTATTTACTTTGTTCATAAAGGACCTGGAGAATTTGGTAAACAGTTCAATCTCTGTGATTGCAGATGATACTAAGCTAAGCAGGGCAATAACTTCCCTGCAGGATGTGGAAACCTTGCAAGAAGATCTGAACAAATTAATGGGGTGGGCAACTACATGGCAAATATAATGTATAATGTAGAGAAATGTAAAATAATGCATTTGGGTGGCAAACATATGAAAGCAATCTATACACTAGGGGGAGAAACTCTGGGGGAATCTAGGATGGAAAAGGATCTGGGGGTCCTAGTAGATGATAGGCTCAGCAATGGCAAGCAATGCCAAGCTGCTGCTAACAAAGCAAACAGAATATTGGCATGCATTAAAAAAGGGATTAACTCCAGAGATAAATTGATAATTCTCCCACTCTACAAGACTCTGGTCCGGCCGCACCTGGAGTATACTGTCCAGTTCTGGGCACCAGTCCTCAGGAAGTATGCACTGGAAATGGAGTGCGTACAATGAAGGGCAAAATCAATTCCTCTAAATGGGACTTTTAAGGGGCAGTGAACAACTATAAGGTCACAAGGAAGTAAAAAAATATAAATTGATCCACGTCCTGTTGTAACCTCCTACCCCTGATCCAGTATATATTTTTATGTATTGTACATCACCCATTTTAACCTTAATCAATTAAAATGTATATTTTTGTACTTCCTAGTGACCTTATAGTTGTTCACTGCCCCTTAAAAGTCCCATTTAGAGGAAGTTCTTTGGCTTTATCTATTCATATTTAGGGATGTGGGTCAGTGCAGCCTATTATTTTGTGATCATTTAGCACCATTTGTAGAACAAAGCTAATAAAGGGTCTGGAGGATATTAGTTATTAGGGATGAGCTTCGAGTTCGAGTCGAACCCATGTTCGACTCGAACATCGCATGTTCGACTCGAACATCGCATGTTCGACCGTTCGTCGAATTGCGAACGTTATGGGCCGTTCGCGCCAAATTCAACTGGCGTGTCACGGCCCATAATTCACTGCGGCATCGCAGTGCATTGCTAGTTGATGACTGGCCAAGCATGCACTATGACCCGCATGCTTGGCCAATCACAGCGCCGTCTGTACAGAGAGCCGTAATTGGCCAAAGCCAGGGTGGCTTTGGCCAATTACGGCTCAGGGGGTTTAGTACATGCCTCACACTATATAAGGCCACCTGCGTGGCGGCCTTGTGTAGTGTGTTGCGGTGGCGGAGAGATAGACAGAGAGACAGTGTAATTTGATTTAAGTTAGATAGAGTAGGCAGGCGAGTCAGTTAGCTGCACTTACAGTGTATTGTGTATATATGTATATCCTTTGTGTTGTATATATATATATATTTACACTGTATTCTGTTTAGCTAGATCCGTTCCTGTTATTCTCTTCCTACTGGCAAGCAGGCAGGTGTTTTTACAGTATTTACAGCTAACTGAAGAAAATTGCTGGTGTTCTTCTGATCCTATTAGTATCACAGGCAGGCAGCTACAGTATTTACAGTCAGTGTAGTGCATCCTGTGCACAGTGTGCACCTAAAGCTACCTGAAGAAAATTGGTGGTGTTCTTCTGATCCTATTAGTACCACAGGCAGGCAGCTGCAGTATTTACATTTAGTGTAGTGCGTCCTCTGCATAGTGTGCACATAAAGCTACCTGAAGAAAATTGGTGGTGTTCTTCTGATCCTATTAGTATCACAGGCAGGCAGCTGCAGTATTTACAGTTAGTGTAGTGCGTCCTCTGCACAGTGTGCACCTAAAGCTACCTGAAGACAATTGGTGGTGTTCTTCTGATCCTATTAGTACCACAGGCAGGCAGCTGCAGTATTTACAGTTAGTGTACTGTGTCCTCTGCACAGTGTGCACCTAAAGCTGCCTGAAGACAATTGGTGGTGTTCTTCTGATCCTATTAGTACCACAGGCAGCTAAATAAGCTACAAGTTAGTTTTTTGCGAGCTCTGCACAGTGTTCAGCTAAAGCTACCTGTAGAAGAATGGTGGTGTTTTCCTGATCCTATCACTACCCCAGGCAGCTAAATAAGCTACAAGTTAGTTTTTTTGTGAGCTCTGCACAGTGGGCACCTAAAGCTACCTGAAGACAATTGCTGTTGTTCTGATCCTATTAATACCACAGGCAGGCAGCTGCAGTATTTACATTTAGTGTAGTGCGTCCTCTGCACAGTGTGCACATAAAGCTACCTGAAGAAAATTGGTGGTGTTCTTCTGATCCTATTAGTATCACAGGCAGGCAGCTGCAGTATTTACAGTTAGTGTAGTGCGTCCTCTGCACAGTGTGCACCTAAAGCTACCTGAAGACAATTGCTGTTGTTCTGACCCTATTAAAACCACAGGCAGGCAGCTGCAGTATTTACAGTTAGTGTAGTGCGTCCTCTGCATAGTGTGCAATTAAAGCTACCTAGAGACAATTGCTGTTGTTCTGCTCCTATTAATACTACAGGCAGGCAGCTACAGTATTTACAGTTAATGTACTGTGTCCTCTGCACAGTGTGCACCTAAAGCTACCTGAAGACAATTGGTGGTGTTCTTCTGATCCTATTAGTACCACAGGCAGGCAGCTGCAGTATTTACAGTTAGTGTAGTGCGTCCTCTGCATAGTGTGCAATTAAAGCTACCTGGAGACAATTGCTGTTGTTCTGCTCCTATTAATACTACAGGCAGGCAGCTACAGTATTTACAGTTAATGTACTGTGTCCTCTGCACAGTGTGCACCTAAAGCTACCTGAAGACAATTGGTGGTGTTCTTCTGATCCTATTAGTACCACAGGCAGGCAGCTGCAGTATTTACAGTTAGTGTACTGTGTCCTCTGCACAGTGTGCACCTAAAGCTGCCTGAAGACAATTGGTGGTGTTCTTCTGATCCTATTAGTACCCCAGGCAGCTAAATAAGCTACAAGTTCGTTTTTTGTGAGCTCTGCACAGTGGGCACCTAAAGCTACCTGAAGACAATTGCTGTTGTTCTGATCCTATTAATACCACAGGCAGCAGCTGCAGTATTTACAGTTAGTGTACTGTGTCCTCTACACAGTGTGCACTTAAAGCTACCTGAACAAAAATTGGTGGTGTTCCTCTAATCCTATTAGTACCACAGGCAGCTGCAGTATTTACAGTTAGTATACTGTGTCCTCTGCACAGTGTGCACCTAAAGCTACCTGAAGACAATTGCTGTTGTCCTGATCCTATTGGTACCACAGGCAAGCAGCTGCAGTATTTACAGTTAGTGTAGTGCATCCTCTTCACAGTGTGCACCTAAAGCTACCTAAAGACTATTGCTGTTGTTCAGATCCTATTAATACAACAGGCAGGCAGCTGCAGTATTTACAGTTAGCGTACTGTGTCCTCTGCACAGTATGCACCTAAAGCTACCTGAAGAAAATTGGTGGTGTTCTTCTGATCCTATTAGTACTAGAGGCAGGCAGCTGCAGTATTTACAGTTAGTGTACTGTGCCCTCTGCACAGTGTACACGGAAAGCTACCTGAAGACAATCGCTGTTGTTCTGATCCTATTAATACCACAGGCAGGCAGGTATAGTATTTACAGTTAGTTTACTGTGTCCTCTGCACAGTGTGCACCTAAAGCTACCTGAAGACAATTGATGTTGTCCTGATCCTATTAATACCACAGGCAGGCAGCTGCAGTATTTACAGTTAGTGTACTGTGTCCTCTGCACAGTGTGCACCTAAAGCTACCTGAAAACAATTGCTGTTGTTTTGATCCTATTAATACCGCAGGCAGGCAGCTACAGTATTTACAGTTAATGTACTGTGTCCTCTGTACAGTGTGCACCTAAAGCTACCTGACTAAAATTGGTGGTGTTCTTCTGATTCTATTAGTACCACAGGTAGGCAGCTGCAGTATTTACAGTTAGTGTACTGCATCCTCTGCACAGTGTGCACCTAAAGCTACCTGAAGACAATTGCTGTTGTTCTGATCCTATTAGTACCACAGGCAGGCAGCTGCAGTATTTACAGTTAGTGTACTGTGTCCTCTACACAGTGTGCACCTAAAGCTACCTGAAGACAATTGCTGTTGTTCTGATCCTATTAATACCACAGGCAGGCAGCTGCAGTATTTACAGTTAGTGTACTGTGTCCTCTACACAGTGTGCACCTAAAGCTACCTGAAGAAAATTGATGGTGTTCTTCTGATCCTATTAGTACCACAGGCAGACAGCTGCAGTATTTACAGTTAGTGTACTGTGTCCTCTGCACAGTGTGCACCTAAAGCTACCTGAAGACAATTGCTGGTGTTCTCATACTAATAATACTACAGGCAGGCATTTGATTCTGCTAGCTGCAGTATCAGTATATATATATATATATATATATATATATATATAAATCCCAGCTCCTAGTATCAGTATAGATATATATACACTGTATATACAGTGGGGACGGAAAGTATTCAGACCCCCTTAAATTTTCCACTCTTTGTTATATTGCAGCCATTTGCTAAAATAATTTAAGTTCATTTTTTTTCCTCATTAATGTACACAAAGCACCCCATATTGACAGAAAAACACAGAATTGTTGACATTTTTGCAGATTTATTAAAAAAGAAAAACTGAAATATCACATGGTCTTAAGTATTTAGACCCTTGCTCCGTATTTAGTAGAAGCACCCTTTTGATCTAATACAGCCATGAGTCTTTTTGGGAAAGATACAATATGATTTTCACACCTGGATTTGGGGATCCTCTGCCATTCCTCCTTTCAGATCCTCTCCAGTTCTGTCAGGTTGGATGGTAAAAGTTGATGGACAGCCATTTTTAGGTCTCTCCAGAGATGCTCCATTGGATTTAAGTCAGGGCTCTGGCTGGGCCATTCAAGAACAGTCATGGAGTTGTTGTGAAGCCACTCCTTCGTTATTTTAGCTGTGTGCTTAGGGTCATTGTCTTGTTGGAAGCTAAACCTTCGGCCCAGTCTGAGGTCCTGAGCACTCTGGAGAAGGTTTTCGTCCAGGATATCCCTGTACTTGGCCGCATTCATCTTTCCCTCAATTGCAACCAGTTGTCCTGTCCCTGCAGCTGAAAAACACCCCCACAGCATGATGCTGCCACCACCATGCTTCACTGTTGGGACTGTATTGGACAGGTGATGAGCAGTGCCTGCTTTTCTCCACACATACCGCTTAGAATTAAGGCCAAAAAGTTCTATCTTGGTCTCATCAGACCAAAGAATCTTGTTTCTCACCATCTTTTTTAGCAAACTCCATGCGGACTTTCATGTGTCTTGCACTGAGGAGAGGCTTCCATCGGGCCACTCTGCCATAAAGCCCCGACTGGTGGAGGGCTGCAGTGATGGTTGACTTTTTACAACTTTCTCCCATCTCCTGACTGCATCTCTGGAGCTCAGCCACAGTGATCTTTGGGTTCTTCTTTACCTCTCTCACCAAGGCTCTTCTCCCCCGATAGCTCAGTTTTGGCCAGATGGCCAGCTCTAAGAAGGGTTCCATTTAAGGATTTCATTTAAGGATTATGGAGGCCACTATGCTCTTAGGAACCTTAAGTGCAGCAGAAATTTTTTTGTAACCTTGGCCAGATCTGTGCCTTGCCACAATTCTGTCTCTGAGCTCTTCAGGCAGTTCCTTTGCCCTCATGATTCTCATATGCTCTGACATGCACTGTGAGCTGTAAGGTCTTATATAGACAGGTGTGTGGCTTTCCTAATCAAGTCCAATCAGTATAATCAAACACAGCTGGACTCAAATGAAGGTGTAGAACCATCTCAAGGATGATCAGAAGAAATGGACGGCACCTGAGTTAAATATATGAGTGTCATAGCAAAGGGTCTGAATACTTTTATTTATTTATTTCAGTTTTTCTTTTTTAATAAATCTGCAAAAATGTCAACAATTCTGTGTTTTTCTGTCAATATGGGGTGCTGTGTGTGCATTAATGAGGAAAAAAATGAACTTAAATGATTTTAGCAAATGACTGCAATATAACAAAGAGTCAAACATTTAAGGGGGTCTGAATACTTTCCGTCCCCACTGTACATCTCAATGCAGGCCATTAGTATGTCTGGAAGGCCAACAAGGAGAGGCAGACAGTCACAAGCCAAAAAAGAGGGCAAGCAGGCTCTGTGTCTAGAGGCAACAGTGTTGGTCGTTGAGACAGTGCATCCTCATCAGCACGTGTCCGTGGGACACGCTTGGCCTTTTTTTTGACAGCTGCCCATGTTGAACCTAAACATGCAGAAGACTTGGTAGAGTGGATGACCAAGCCGTCCTCATCCTCCTCTTCCTCTCCCACCCAGGCTCAGGGTACTTTGTCTGGCAAAGCAGCTGCCAACGCGGCCTCTTACCTTGGCTCAATGGCATCAGTCACTCCTTCCCTAGCCCCACCATGTCCTCCTGAGGAGTCCCCCAAACTGTTTGACAACAGTGTTGGGTACATGCTCCAGGAGGATGCCCAGCGATTTGAAGGCTCCGATGATGATACCCAGCTAGAGGAAGGCAGTAACGTGAGCCCAGAGAGAGGGGGTGCCCAAGAAGGACAGTAATCTGGTAGTCATGTTCCCCCAGCTGCAGCATACTGCCAGCTTTGCTCCTGTGATGAGGAGGGAGGGGATGATGAGGTCACTGACTCCACGTGGGTGCCTGATAGGAGAGAGGAGGAGGAGAAGGAGGCACATCTCCAACGAGGCAGGATGCCCTCCAGGGGCCAGCTTAAGGGCAGCACACTGACTGCATCACACCGCAGAGCTCTGCATGTGCAGGGCGCTGCTGTCTCTGTGCGTTATTCCAAAAGTTCTTTGGTGTGGGCCTTTCTTGAGATGAGTGCATCAGATCCCACCGCTGCTATTTGCAACATATGTCTCAAGCGTATCTCGTGTGGCCAAAACATCACCCGCTTGGACATCACATGCTTGACCAGACATATGTCGACCTGGCATGCAGTTTGTTGGCAAGCGTACCTAAAAGACCCACACCAAAGAACAAAGCGGACCTCTCTTTGCTCCTCATCAGCTGGGATCTCCAACCCCACTATACCTTCAGTCCTCTCTGAAACCTACACTGAGAGGAATAAAGGTGTAGAATTAGGTGTGTCACAGCCAAGTACTTGCCGGAAATCTGCTATCTGTACACCGACGTCAGATTGTGCCAGGCAAATTTCCCTGCCCCAGCTGCTGCACCGCCGAAAGAAGTTCGCTCCCAGCCATCCACATGCCCAGCGGTTGAATGCTAGCTTGGCTAAATTGCTAGCACTTCAACTGCTGCCTTTTCAGTTGGTAGACTCTGCCCCCTTCCATGAGTTTGTGGAATGTGCGGTTCCTCAGTGGCAGGTTCCCAAATGCCACTTTTTCGCATGGAAGGCAATTTCAGCTCTCTACCGGCATGTGGAAGGCAATATCTTGGCCTCGCTGGACAAGGCGGTCAGCGGTAAGGTGCATATTACCGCTGACTCATGGTCCAGCGGGCATGGACAGGGACGTTACCTATCTTTCACCGCACTGGGTGACTCTTCTGGCAGCTGGGAAGGATGCAGGACAGGGTGCAGTAGTGTTGGTCATTTTTCCGCCATCACGCCTCCAAAATTCCACTAGTGATGATTCTGCCACACCTCTCTCCTCCACCCCCTCCTCTTCTTCTTCTTCCATGGCCTCTTCCTGTGCTAATTTGTCCTCGGAACCAGCGGTGCTCCATAGGCGTTCAAGGGGCTACACAAGCACGCAGGCAAAAAGTTGCCATGCGGTGCTTGAGCTGGTGTGCTTGGGGGACAGGAGCCACACTGCGGCAGAGATTCTGTCAGCTCTGCAGGGGCAGGTTCAGAGGTGGTTGATGCCACAGCAGCTTAAGCCAGGTATGGTGGTTTGCAACAATGGCACCAACCTCCTCTCCACCCTCCGACAGGGACAAATGACCCATGTGCCCTGTTTGGCTCACGTCCTTAACTTGGTGGTGCAGCGGTTCTTGGGCAGGTACCTGGGCTTACAGGATGTCCTGAGGCAGGCCAGGAAATTCTGTGTGCATTTCCGCAGGTCATATAATGCCAGTACTCGGCTGGCTGACCTCCAAAAGGAATTTAACCTGCCCAAGAACCGCCTAATCTGTAACATGCCCACCAGGTGGAACTCAACGTTGGCCATGCTGCAGTGGCTGCAAACACAGCAGAGGGCCATCAATGAGTACCTATGCAACTATGGCACTAGGTCAGGGTCAGAGGAGCTTGTTTTTTTTTCCCCACGCCAGTGGGCTATGATCAGGGATGCATGCACTGTCCTGTCACCATTTGAGGAGGCCACGAGGATGGTGAGCAGTGACAGTGCATGCATCAGTGACACTGTCCCTCTTGTCCAACTGTTGGAGCACACACTGCGTGAAATAATGGACAGGGCACTTGAGGCAGAACAGAGGGAGGAAGAGGAGAACTTCCTTACATCTCAAGGCCCCCTTTATCCAGACAGTGTTCCTGCGTGCCCACCGATCACACAGGAATCGGAAGAGGAGGAGGATTGTGTCATCATGGAGGTGGAGCCTGGCACTCAGCATCAGCAGCAGTCTTCAAAGGATCATTTACAGTCCGAAGAAACCCATTAACTTTTACGTGGCTGGGAGGAGGTGGCTGCGGATCATGTCGTCCTTAGTGACCCAGAGGACTTTGGACTGAATGCCTCAGCAAACCTACTCTACATGGCCTCCCTGATCCTGCAAAGCCTGCGGAAGGATCCTCATATTTGTGGTATCAAGGGGAGGGATGATTACTGGCTGGCAACCCTCCTTGATCCACGTTACAATAGTAAGGTTGCGGACCTTATCTTGCCATCGCAGAGGGAGCAGAGGATGAAACATCTTTGGGAGGCCTTGCAGAAAGATTTTTGCAACGCGTTTCCAGAGCCTGGGAGGTTACAATTTCCTGGTCCTCCTGGACAACGTGTTGCTGAGGCTTTGGTCAGTCACAGAAGGAGTGATGGAGAAGGTGGATGTCTGATCGATGCGTTCAGACAATTTTTTAGTCCGCAGCCCCAAGGTCTGATCGGTTCCAGCAACCATCGACAGTGTCTGATTCACATGGTGCAGGATTACCTAGGGGCAAGATCAGACACCTTTCCCACCGAAAATCCTCTGGGTTACTGGGTCTTAAGGATGGATCACTGGCCAGAGCTTGCACAGTATGCAATTGAGCTACTGGCCTGTCCTGCATCCAGCGTTGTTTCAGAACGCACATTCAGTGCTGCTGGAGGCATTGTAACCGATCACAGGGTGCGCCTTTCCACCGAATCGGTCGATCGCCTGACTTTCATAAAAATTAATCAGTCTTGGATCACCAGCTACCAAGCACCTGATGCTGATTTAATGTGAGATCCCTTCAAGACTGCCTATGCTGATGCTGAGTGACTATCCTGTTATGCTGAGTGACAATCCTCTTCCTGCTTAATAGCTTGTAAGAACATTTTTGTTCCAATTTTTCTGCCCCTGTTTAACAAGGGCGTATAATTACAATTTTTGATGCAATACTTTGCAGCAGAGCTCATTCCTGCGCTCCAACTATAGCATCTGTGAGGGGTTGCAGTGTTGTGGCACCAGCACCAGTGCCCAAGGCCCAATTTTTCAGCCCCTGCTTAACAGGGCGTGCAATTACAATTTTTGATGCAATACTTTGCAGCAGGGCTCATTCCTGCACTCCAACTAGAGTATCTGTGAGGGGTTGCAGTGTTGTGGCACCAGCACCAGTGTCCAAGGCCCAAATTTTTAGCCCCTGTTTAACAGGGGCATATAATTACAATTTTTGATGCAATACTTTGCAGCAGGGCTCATTCCTGTGCTCCAACTACAGCATCTGTGAGGTGTTGCAGTGTTGTGGCACCAGTGCCTAAGGCCCAGTTTTTCTGCCCTGTTCAACAGAGACATGTAATTACAATTCTTGATCTAATATTTCACAGCAGGGCCCATTCCTAAACCCACCAGGAGTAACTGTGAGGGCTTACAGTTACACCACCACCACCAAAGGCCCAATTATTCTGCCCCTGTTCAACAGGTGCATGTAATTACAATTCTTGATATAATATTTCACAGCAGGGCCCGTTCCATCGCTCACCAAGAGTAACTGTGGGGATTTATAGTGTTGTGGAACCAGCACCACCACCACCACCAAAGGCCCAATTTTTCTACCACTGTTCAACAATGGCATGTAATTACAATTCTTGATCTAATATTTCACAGCAGGGCCCGTTCCTGCGCCCACCAAGAGTAACTGTGAGGGTTTACAGTGTTGTGGCAACACCAACACCTAAGGCCCCAATTTCTGCAGAGTATATAGGGCAGGCCCTTACTTTCAAACATCCAACTTACAAACGACTCCTACTTGCAAACGAAAGGAGACAACAGGAAGTGAGATGAAATCTACCCCTAGGAAGGGAAATTCTCTCCTGTAAGACTTAATATGAGAAAAACGTGTTTCCTTTTCACTGATGCTTTATCACCAATCCTTGTTTCACTAAAACCCCGAAAATTTTCAAAAAACATTTGTCATTGGGACAGAAAGTGAGGTGAAATCTTCTGAAGAGGTGCAAAGACAGCAAAACAAATGTTACAGGGGTGATAACCCTTCCCTTTGTTTTCCAAAAAGCTTAAAAATAGATTTTTTGGCTGGAGCTATACTTTAAAAATGTACCAGTTCAAAATTACAAACAGATTCTACTTAACAACAAACCTACAGTCGCTGTCTTCTTTGCACTGACTGTATACTGCTGTTCAGAGTGTATAGGGCCTGGGAGCCCCACGCCTTTCCTTATTTAATTTGGGTGTGGGGTTCCCCTTAATAATTATACAAGACCCAAAGGGCCTGGTAATGGACTGGGGGGTGGGGGGTACCCATGCCGTTTGTCTCACTGATTTTCATCCATATTGCCGGGACCCGACATTACATTAAAGCCGCAAGCAGTTTTAAATTACATTTATTCCTTTAAAAATGTCTTTTTGTGCAGGGACTGTTCTAAGCACGGGAATCATGCGCCACTTTACAGGCATACTATAGACAACCCCAGGTACAATATTTAAAGGAATATTTCACTTTTATTTTTTCACTTTAAGCATCATTAAAATCACTGCTCCTGAAAAAACGGCCGTTTTTAAAACTTTTTTTGCATTGATACATGTCCCCTGGGGCAGGACCTGGGTCCCCAAACCCTTTTTAGGACAATAACTTGCATATTAGCCTTTAAAATGAGCACTTTTGATTTCGAACATTCGAGTCCCATAGACTTTAATGGGGTTCTAAAGTTCGCTTAAATTTTCTGTCCATTTGCAGGTTCTGGTGTCAACCGAACCGGGGGGTGTTCGGCTCATCCCTATTAGTTATGAAGAAAGGTTGCGAGCACTGAACTTATTCTCTCTGGAGAAGAGACGCTTGAGAGGGGATATGATTTCAATTTACAAATACCGTACTGGTGACCCCACAATAGGGATAAAACTTTTTTGCAGAAGGGAGTTTAACAAGACATGTGGCCACTCATTTAACTTTAAACTACGTAGATGGTTCTTTCTTGTAAGAGCGGCAAAGATGTGGAATTTCCTTCCACAGTCGGTGGTCTCAGTGGGGGGCATTAATAGTTTAAAAAAACTATTAGATAAGCACCTGAACAACCACAACATACAGGGATATATAATGTAATACTGATATATAATCACACACCTAGGTTGTACTTCATTGGCTTGTGTATTTTTTTCAACCTCACCTACTATGTAACTATGTAACTTCAAACATAAAATTGATGCAATTCGTGAGGAGATCTCCACTGTACAGATGCCTTTTCCACCTAACACCCCATGTCCACAGGTACAATCATTACTTCATTCAACCCCACCACTATAGACGAAGTTGCTAAACTTTTCTCTAACATCCACCTTACCACCTGCCCCCTGGATCAGTTCCCTCACAATTGCTACATTCACCCTCTGGCTCTATTCTACACTCCCTAACTCACATCATTAATCTCTCCCTCTCTTCAGGCAGCTTCCCAAACTGTCTAAAACATGCATTAGTCACCCCATTCTTAAAAAGCCCTCACTAGACCCCACCCATCTTAACAACCTATGCCCCATCTCCTTGCTCCCCTTTTTCTCCAAACTCCTTGAATGTCTGGTCTACTACCGACTGAGTGATCAACTCGTCAAGAATAACCTTCTTGATCCCCTTCAATCTAGATTCTGCCCTCAACACTCCATGGAAACTACTCTCCTAAAACTCACAAACGTTCTGCTACCAGCTAAAACCAATATACTCTATTCTGTACTCCTACTCTTAGACCTCTCTGCTGCCTTTGACACAGTGGACCACACCTTCCTCAAAAAAAAACTCCATGCCTTTGGTCTCCATGACTGTACTCTTCACTGGTTCTCATTCTATTTATCCCACTGCACATTTAGTGTCACTTACAACTCTACTGCCTCCTCTCCTCTGCCTTTCTCTGTCGGGGTCTGCCAAGGTTCTGTTCTTGGACCTCTCCTATTCCCCATCTACACCTCCTTCCTGGGTCAGGTAATAGCCTCCCATATCTTTCAATACCACCTCTATGCTGAGGACACCCAAATCTATCCCTCCAACCCTCAGCTCACTCCGTCTCCTCATGTATCACTAACTTACTAACAGACATATCATCCTGGATGTCACACCATTTCCTCAAACTCAATCTATCCAAAACTGAGCTCATGATTTTTCCTCCCCCACGTGCCTCTGCCCCTGATCTCTCTGTCAAAATCAATAGCACTACTATCAGCCCGTCCCCGCATGCCAAGGTTCTAGGTGTAACCCAGAACTCTGAACTATCCCTTCAGCCCCACATCCTAACACTTTCCAAATCTTGCCATCTCAACCTCCGCAAAATATGCCCCTTTCTAACCAATGACACCACAAAACTCCTAGTTCACTCCTTGGTCATCTCCCGCCTTGACTACTGCAACTCCCTCCTCACAGGATTACCTTTACACAGGCTATCCACTTCAGTCCATCATGAATGCTAATAATTTACAAAGCCATCCACAACTTGGCCTCCAGCTACATCACTAACCTAGTCTCAAACCTACACCAACCTACTCGTTCCCTTCGTTCCTCCCAAGACCTCCTGCTCTCTAGTTCCCTTGTCACCTCCTCCCATGCTCAAATCCAAGACTTTTCTCAAAGCCTGTCCCATCCTCTGGAACTCCCTACCCCAATCTGTCCTATTATCTCCTATTCTGCTTGCTTTTAGACAATCCCTGAAAACCCTTCTCTTCAGAGAAGCCTATCTGGCCCCCACCTAACAACTGTATGTCTATTTTCTCCTTTAGATCAACCCACACAGCTATTACTTTTTGTATCACCTGACCCTCCCTCCTAGATTGTAAGCTCTAACAAGCAGGGCCCTCTGATTCCTCCTGTATTGTATTGTAACTGTACTGTCTGCCCTCATGTTGTAAAGCGCTGCTCAAACTGTTGGCGCTATATAAATCCTGTATGATAATAATAATTTAGTTTATGCATCACAGTGTCCTCTATTGGTTTGTCAGCCCTAGTTAGAGAAAGGTACAGAAATTGCAGAGAGCTACTCTTTTGTGGGAGTGTGAAAACAAACCAATATTACTTTAAAGGAGAAATACAGTCAAAGCTCGTTTGGCTGTACTTCACCTGTGGATCACAGGAGTGCAGTTCATTCTTGATTCCTGTGACCCATTTTCAGCTGACAGCAGGCTGAAGCCCACTGTCGGCTGACATCACAGAGGTGGTCTAGGCTCAAGCAAGATTGAGACCATATGGTTGGGATCCGCCCACATGCCTGGACCAGCCCCAGCTCAGCCTCTTAGCAAGCTGCTGAGAGCCTGAGCTGGCCGCTCCCGCCCCCTCCACAGCCCAGCACTCCAATGAGGGGGGGCAGAGCCGAGAGATGTGACTGACAGTCACCAGCTCTTCGCTCAGGGAGCTCTGAGAACCAAGTGATCGGCGGTGATCTCAGTGTTAGAGCCGGCGGGGGACAGATGCCACATCAGACTGATGCTGCATCCACCTAGGTATGTATGATTAAAAAAAATGATTCCCATACTTCCCTTTTAACCTTTAGAGCCCATCCACACTAGGATGCACACTAGGATCCACACAACTGCATGTGAATCACATAGAAATACTGTGCAGTTCTTGTGAGATTCAAATGCAGTTCTGTGCAGTGTGATTTCAGCCCATTCATTTTGAAAGGGTTGAAATCGTACCACACCAAAAGTAGTGCATGCACTACTTTATTAAACACACGGCAACCTTTTGGACTTTTGTACCATGCGATCCAGTGTGGGCAAATGCAGTGCGTTTGGGGTGCCAATATCTTTTAACTGACCTCTGCATCAGATCGCAAAGGCATTGCGAATGAAATGCAATGCGGGAAGCCGTGGCTCTGCATTCACATGTAAATGGGCTCTTAAGTTTTCATTGGTTATAGTCCAGAAAGCAAGGCAGTTACAGTAGTATATTCAGAAACCTGATATGGAAAACATCTACTTTTGAAAATATTTATGATAATAATAAACAAATAAAAAGAAAATGATTGGAACATGACTTTTAGGTCATAATAAGGAAGTAATAATAATAAAAAGCAATCTATAGAATTCCCCATATGTATTATTACAGTGCAGTGTTATATCCCAAGAAATATTAAATATTCATTGTTGTCAATTAAAAGTGTATGAAGGAAATGGAAGATGTATCCAGACACACTGTAGATGTATACATTTCCTTGAGCACCTACTGGATCTACAATAAGAAAATCCATGATGTTTTAATCTTTTTAAAATCTGCTGCTTCGTTAAAATTATACCTATATATTTTAATGTAGGTAGGTATTTTCTGTGATGGGTTGGTCCCTGTTTCCCAGTGCTATCCTGTGTTCTTACCCTGTTATACTCCCTTCCAGTAGAGACTATAAGCAGCCATGCCACTACTCAAGATCTATAGGTTTTTCTGCAATTATTAAATTGATATCACAACACACTTTCAATGGTAATTTTACAAAGACCAAAAGGGAGCAAATAAGAGAAGTGCATTGTTAGGGTTTACACACAAAACAAAATACATTACTGAAAAAATAAATGAGCACTGTGACTTGTGACTTGGAATTCTACTGTAGATTTAATTATAATTTACAAATTGCCCCATTTTTTACACATTACACAAAACTAAAGTGTATACTTTTAGTACAGTTACATTCATTTTGTTAGCCACCCCTGCCAGTCTTATACTTATTTCCCCTGACCCAATGATATCATGTGACTTCATCTGTTACTTGTCAAAACCTTTTTTGCCAGGCCCATTCATTTAGAAAGTGCTTTGTTTTTGGTACTCAGATGACTAAGCTGAAAGAACATATTTAAAACTGATATCCAGGCAAACAGTTTAATACACAGATGGAATACATATAAGGGAACTTAACTACTTCAGTTCCGGAGAGTTTACCCCCCTTCATGACCAGGCCATTTTATGCAATATAGCACGGCGTTACTTTAACTGACAGCTGTGTGGTCGTGTGACACTGTACCCAAAATAACATTTAAGTCCTTCTTTTCCCACAAAAAGAGCTTTGTTTTGTTGGTATTTGATCACCTCTGTGGTTTTTATTTTTTGCGCTATAAACAAGCAAATTAAATTTAAATAATTTTTTTCACTAAAATAGAGTTTTCTTTTAATGGTATTTGTTTATCCCTGGGTTTTTTATTTTTTTCAGAATAAACAAATAAAGACCGAAAATCTAATTTCCTCATAAATTTAGACCAAAATGTATTCTACTACATGTCTTTGGTACAAAAATGATTAAATAAGTATATATTAATTGGATTGTGTGAAAGTTATAGCGTCTGCAAACTATGGGATATATATTTGGAAATTGATCAAACCCGATGTACTAAAAATCTCATTTCCTGAGGCCCTGAAAATGCCAGGACAGGATAGGTACCCCCAAATTACTCTTTTTTGGAAAGTATACAGTCTGTGGTAGTTAGTAAGAGGCATGGTGAGTTTTTTGAAGCTGGAATTTCTTGTCACAATTTTTTGAAACATTAAGAAATTAAATAAAATTTGCTTTTTTTTCCACAATTTTTTTGCATACTGTAACCAGTGAAGTACAGCGTCATTATATTACTGGTGTAGCAGTGATCAGGGATACTGACAGGTGACAGTGTGTTAAAAATATTTTTTATTATTTTTTATTCAATTTTAAAATTTTGTTTAACCACATTCCACCCAGCCCATAGCAGAATGTCAGCCGAGCGGGGACCAATGGTGCGGTGTGTCGCTCTGACACACCGCATCTCTGATTAAGCTAAAGAGCCTATGACGTAGGTTCTTTACCACGTGATCAGCTGTGAGAAATTACAGCTGATCACAGCAGTAACCAGGAAGTGCCAGTTTGTGCTGACAAGTTATGAGCAGAGGTGAGCCGATCAGCAGCTCTCCTGACAGGGGGGATCTACGCTGATAATCAGTGCATTGATTATTGACGCTTCCCCATCAGAGGTGCCCACCACAGATGCCAATCAGTGTCCATCACAATTGCCCATCAGTGCTCATCAGTAATGCCTGTCAGTTCCCATCACAGATGCCAATCAGTGCCCAACAGTAATGCCTGTCAGTGCCTCCTCATCAGTGCTGCCTATTAGTGCCATTTATTAGTGCCCATCAGTGCCGCCTATCAGTGCCCATCAGTGTCGACCTATCAGTGCCCACCAGAGCCACCTATTAGTGCCCATCAGTGCCACCTATCAGTGCCCATCAGTGCTGCCTATCATTGCCCATCAGTGCCACATATTTCTTGCCCATCAGTGCCGCCTATCAGTGCCCATCAGTGCTGCATATCAGTGCCACCCATGAGCAGAGGCGGCTCTAGACTTTGTGAGGCCTTAGGTATAATTTTGACATGAGGCCCCACTCACGCCCCTAATGGAAAAAATAATTCAAGCGATAAAAATGAACTGCATAAATTGCATATATTAACAGCCTTAAAGTTCTGGTTTCAGTGTCCTCTATTTCAATGCAGGTGTCAGTGCACTCTCTGAGCACTGGCATCAGTGTGCTCTCAGTGCTGGTGTCAGGGCACTTTTTATCAGTGCACTCTGTCTTGGTGCTGGAGTCAGTGTCCTCTTTCTCAGTGGGGGTCAGTGCTCTGTCTCTATCAATGCTGTACCTAGGTGAGAAGTTGAGAAGGAGTCCCTGTCCCTAGGGGAGAAGGGGTCCCTGTACCCAGGGGAGAAGGGGTCCCTGTCCCCAGGTGAGAAGGGTCCCTGTCCCCAGGGAAGAAGGGTGTCTCTGTCCCCAGGTAAGATGGGGGTCCCTGTCCCTAGCTTAGATGGGGGTCCCTGTCCCCAGGTGAGATGGGGTCCCTGTCCCCAGGTCAGATAGGGGTCCCTGTCCACAGGTATGATGGGGTCCCTGCCCCAGGCGAGAAGGGGTCCCTGTCCCTAGGTGAGATGAGAGTCCCTGTCCCCAGGTGATATGGAGGTCCCTGTCCCTAGGTGAGATGGGGTCTCTGTCCCTAGGTGAGATGGGGTCCCTGTCCCTAGCTAAGATGGGGTCCCTGTCCCCATGGGAGATGGGGGGATGGAGTGGGGTATGGAATTGTCTGTGGGGGATATGGAGCCTCACTCACCTTGAGCAAGTCTGCAAGGGCACACTTCATGGCTGCCTGGACTTTCTCCAGCAGCACAGACAGGGCAATCAGCATATCTCTGAGGTGAGGAAGATCCATGTATGATGGGAGAAGGGGGGCTGGCAGACAAGCTTGCGGTGTCCTCCGGCTCTCATACGGCTGCACCTGTGTGCTTAAACTTTGCACGGGAGAAGTGTACAGTGTTCCTGAATGGATGCAGCCGACTCAGGGGGCGGAGCTCTGGCTGGGGATGACTCTGGGCTACGCGGTGCTGCATGGGGAAGGAGAGAGCGACCCAGAGGAGCCTGTGATCACCGGCCGAGCACACAAGCAGGGAATGTGATACAGAGCAGCTAGTGCAGTAGAGGTGGGAGCTCTACTACTCACCCTGTCCTCCAGCCACCTGGGCGCTGCTATTTCTACCCATCTCAAGCTCTTTAATTAGGCAAATTAGGTAGTTGCGAGGCCCCTGTGAGTTTGAGGCCTTAGGCCTAATTTGCCTAATTGAAGAGCCGCCTCTGCCCATGAGTGCCCATCAGTGCTGCATTTTAGTAACTCCTCATCAGTGTCTATTAGTGCCACCTTATCAGTGTCACCTCATCAGTGCCCATCAGTGGCGCCTCATCAGTGCCCATCAGTGCAGCCTCATCAGTGCCTGTCAGTGAAGGAGAAAACATACTTATTTTAAAAAAAATAACAGAAACACAGTAAAAATTTTTTTTTTCAGAAATTTCTGTATTTTTTTTTTCACAAGAAAGAAATTTCTGTATTTTTACATTTATTTTGCAAAAAATAAAAGACTCAGTGGTGATCAAATACCATCAAAAGAAATCTCTATTTGTGAGAAAAAAATGATAAAAATGTAATATGGGTACAGTGTAGCATTACTGAGAAATTGTCATTCAAAGCGTGACAGCCATGAAAGCTGAAAATTGGTCTGGGCAGGAGGGGGGGGGGGGGGTAAAAGTGCCCAGTATTGAAGTAGTTACCATTTTTTATATGTTTTATTATGGAGATGCAATTATTTGTATGGAATCCTAATTTGATTATGATATATGATTATTATTTAATTTATCCTGCAGCACTATGACTAATTTATTAAAACTATGTGGTATTTTACTTAATATATTTTATTTTAATATACGTTAGTTCATTATTAGCTATGTATGATTGGGGAGGGTAAAAATGTGGAGGTAGTTGCTGAAGCTATCCCGTACATATAGATACCCAAAAGAAATTAAATGGACTTTCTCGGTACTGGTACGACCACAAATTGATTAAAAATACAAAATTTTATTCTGTAACAGTGTACAAACAATATCTTAAAAACACAAAGATGTATACAGAGACAATTTATAAAATAAAATAAAATGTACACAATTGTATTATAGAGATTAATTAGGGATGGCTTTTTGCACTCCCCCTTGTCTGCCGGGGGGGGGATCTGTGGGATTCTGCTGCTAGCCATGCATGGTCCATTTGGGTGAGCAGATCTTTCCGTATTCATTCTACTACCGTTATGCCTTGTGAATGATCTCTCTGTACAATTTGTATATTCCTTTGTATATTTTCTTTAATACACTGTTTCCTTATAGACCTTTTCATCCTCCTGAAAAAGCGGTTTTACCGAGAAACCGGTAGAAAAATATTTACACCCCACCTGAACAGAAACTGTACCAGGGAAACCTGCTATGAGTTAGTTCTTGTGTGGTGTACATTGTATTATATTTTATAAATTGTCTCTGTATACATCTTTGTGTTTTTAAAATATTGTTTGTACACTGTAATAGAATAAATTTTTTTATTTTTAATCAATTTGTGGTCATACCAGTACAGAGAAAGTCCATTTAATTTCTTTTGGGTATCTATGTGTACGGGATAGCTTCGGCAACTACCCCCACATTTTTACCCTCCCCAATCATATATGTTATTTTGGACGATGGTACTCCTTTATTGCTATCAACTCAATATTATGTGAGGCTATACTCAAGGTTTAAATACATTATTAGCTATGGGTCAATTCAGTTGCATTTTGTCAAAAAATTGAGAATAATATTGAGAGCTTGATTGGATCATGTATAGGGACCACTGATCAATCTTGGGTGTGAGACTATGCTGATGATTTCACTTATGTGAAGATGGAACGTGCCTTTAGAGCTTAGGTGCTCATTCTCTGGGCTTCCTTTGTTATAATGTGCAAGGTTTTGACAATAATTCACTGCTGCAAGGATTAATACTGTTGAGCGCTGTAGGATAAATGTTTCCCAGCTATACCCTTGACAAAGTGCGTTATAATGAAACGCGTAGGAGCAGAGTTGATTCCTTGCTGATCAGAGTTGGTGTTGGAAGATGAAGTCTTGCAGAGCAGCCAACTATAACCCTGCAGGCAGCTTGCAGCTATCTACACTAGCAACTGAGTGGCAGTGAGTGAGAGGTTTTTTTTTAATTTGTCTTATGTGAGTGCATTTCTTTTATTAAATAAAATGTATTGTTTGATGGTATCATGTTATTGGGATTATTTTGTTTTTTATGTGGTGAAATAAAAGAGAAGAGATTTATTGCCCAGTGGAATAAAGTCTGCAGAAGTGAAACAGACACTGATATCAGTGCATAATTCTGATCTTTATTAACCGCTTCATATCCGTGCTATTGCCAAATGACGGCAACAGCGCAGATCTACATTGCCGGGACTATGTCTATTGACGTCGTCTATGAGACTCGCCTGATCACAAATCAGAGTAAGGGGTCGGACCGGACCCCTTACCACATGATCAGCTGTCAGCCAATGACAGCTGATCATGTGATGTAAACAGAGCTGGTAATCGGCTATTTTTTCTCCTCGCGCTGACAGCGTGAGGAGGAAAAAAAACAGCCGATCACTGGCAGCCGTGAGAGGGACATCAGTCCCAATCATGGTGATCATCTGCCCCCTGCCAGTGACACCTAAGAAAAGGGAGCAGTGCCGCTTACCAGTGCCCACCAGCGTCACCCATCAATGCCCACAGTGCCATCCATCAGTGCCCACAGTGCCACCCATCAGTGCCCACAGTGCCACCCATCAGTGCCACCCATCAGCGCCCACAGTGTCACCCATCAGCACCCACATCAGTGCCACAACAGTGCTGCACATCAGTACCACCTATCAGTGCCCATAAGTGTCACCTACCAGTGCCCATCAGTGCCGCCCATCACTGTCCATCAGTGCCCCCCATCAGTGCCCCCCATCAGTGCCACCCATCAGTGCCCCTCATCAGTGGTACCTATCAGTGCCCATCAGTGCCACCTATCCGTCACCCATCAATGCCCACAGTGCCATCCATCAGTGCCCACAGTGCCACCCATCAGTGCCCACAGTGCCACCCATCAGTGCCACCCATCAGCGCCCACAGTGTCACCCATCAGCACCCACATCAGTGCCACAACAGTGCTGCACATCAGTACCACCTATCAGTGCCCATAAGTGTCACCTACCAGTGCCCATCAGTGCCGCCCATCACTGCCCATCAGTGCCCCCCATCAGTGCCCCCCATCAGTGCCACCCATCAGTGCCCCTCATCAGTGGTACCTATCAGTGCCCATCAGTGCCACCTATCCGTGCAACCCATCCATGCCACCCATCAGTGCCACCCATCAGCGCCCATCAGTGGCCATCAGTGCCGCCTTATCTGTGCCCATCAGTACCACCTTATTTGTCCCCATCAGTGCTGCCTTAACTGTGCCTATCAGTGCCTCCTTAACTGTGCCTATCAGTGCTGCCTTAACTGTGCCTATCAGTGCCGCCTTAACTGTGCCTATCCGTGCCCATCAGTGCAGCCTATCAGTGCCCACCAGTGCCGCCTCATCAGCGCATATCAATGAAGGAGAAAAATTACCTGTTTGCAAAATTTTATAACAAACTATTAAACATGATTTTTTTTTTTTTTTTTAATTTTCCATCTTTTTTTGTTTGTTTAGCAAAAAATAAAAATCCCAGCTGTGATCAAATACCACCAAAAGAAAGCTCTATTTGTGGGAAAAAAATGATAAAAATTTCATGACCGCGCAATTGTCATTCAAAGTGTGACAGCGCTGAAAGCTGAAAATTGGTCTGGGCAGGAGGGGGGTTTAAGTGCCCAGTAAGCAAGTGGTTAAGTAGACAGATTATAGTGGTGAGTGTCTTTCTAGAGATTGGTGAAGGTATTGAGCACTGGATTTACATCTGGATCACTGGGATCACTTTGAACAGATTTATTATTAGATGAAATGGCACATTCTAAGTACACTGTGTTCCATGATGTTTTTCACTGAGATAGTTATACAATTTTTGCTCTTTTATGTTTTGTTGTTTTGTTTATTTTTTTGTATTTTGTAACTTATAGTGCTGTATTTGGTGGAGATGTATTATTCACATTTAGGGTTTTTACATTGGGTATTTTTAATGCAGCAGCAATGTGACACTGAAGTGCATGATTCTGTTTTTATTTTCACATTTATGCTTATTTATATAACGGGGAATGGGTATTAAAAATAAATAAGAGAACTTACCTGCCAAAAGAATTTGTATTTCTGTATATCTAGTTTAAAAATGTACACATCTCTGCCACACAGCACAGGCCTTTCTAGCAGGGCAGGAGAACTGCTTTTATCCTGCTGCAATTCAGTAACACTTGCAGATCTTGTCCCTACCTCAGCCTATAACTGGACAAATAAAGGAGAAGCAACAGACTGATGAGCTCATCTCTCTGTCACTCTATGCTCTCCTCCCATAACCACATCCCTTTTAGCACATGAGCACTGTAACACAACTGATAGGTTTCCTTGAAATGCTTCTCCCTCTTCCTCTCTTTAATAATGCATTCATGAAAACAGAGCTACATTAATTTGCCTTGAGATGTGAAAATTGTCATAGCCTACAAGGGATCAAGCCTAGTTATTTTTTCTTAGAAGGAAAAAAATCTAGAGCCATTGTACGTGTGTTCATGTAACTTATTCCTAACAATTTAACCAGATTAGCAGTACACAATTTCAGTTTTAATTATTTTGATTCCTATGCCCTCTGATCTAAATTATCGGAGAAGTGGCATCCCAAACCTGGAAGTCCTGAGATGAACAACAAAAGTGTTCTGTATTCTATTATATCAATGTCAAAGCGTGATAAGACAATTACTGTGGTGAGAAAAAAAGACTGGGGTTATAGAAGTGTTTAATTCTTACTGGCCGTCATAGTCTCCTGACTTGTCTCTCAGTGAACATCAATTGAAATTGATTGATCAAATGCTTTGCATCTGCCAAGCTGTCATTCAAGCCAAGGGGGATTTGGATGAAGATAATAATAAAACTGAAGAACAGCTTTGCCAAAATGACTTTGTGATTTAGTTTATTTGAGCTGCTGTAGCCTTAAGCATTATGGTTGGATGAAATCATACAGTGGAAACATTGGAAATTACTGAAAGGCTATAAAACAAATACAGCAAGTTCAGATAATTTACTGTACTAATAAATAGAAGACCCACCCACAACAAATGAGGAGTTAAATACAATACCAAGATTCCTCTTGAGATATTTGAATGAATTGGTGAAAGGGTTATTCTTAGGAAAAAATAGCCACCATGTCAGCCAAAAAATAACATCTTTACCCCAACATACACACTGTTATTATCTATCTATCTAAAATCCATTTCCCTTTCTTCACTAATAACCCTGATAGTCAGTGACAAAGGAGTGCTTTATCTAGTCCCCCTGGCATCTATCTAGGCATCGACTAGTTGTTACCTCTAATGAGGGAAATGTTATTGCGCTCCTGGTTGATGAATCTGCCAGTACAAGTTGTCAATGAGGAGCAGGGGATCCACTGAAGAAACTACTGAACACCTACAACTCATACTCCATGCTATGTATGAGTAATTTTTCAAGCCAGAACTTGCTGCCGTGTTAGATTAACTCCCAAACCAATTCTGACACTTCTCACATGTATGTGAAATTCTACATTTTTTGCTAGAAAATTGTTTAGAAGCCCCAAACATTATATATATATATATATATATATATATATATATATATATATATATATAATGCTTGGGGCTTCTAAACAATTTTCTAGCAAAAAATGTAGAATTTCACATACATGTGAGAAGTGTCAGAATATATATATATATATATATATATATATATATATATATATTTTTTTTTAGTAGAGGTACTAAAGAATAAAATGGTGGGTGCTGCAATTTTGGCAGCGGTTTTTCAAACGCATTATTTTTTTTTTAAATACACTTATATATAATGTTCATGTTTTAAATAAAATATAAAAGATTATATCACTCAGAATAAATTGATAACTAACATGTCACACTTTAAAATTGCATCCGCCCATGGAACAAGACCAAATGATGATACCTAAAAATCTCCATAGGTGACATTTTAAAAGCCTTAACAGGTTAATAGTCTGGAGTTACACAGGAGGTCTGAAGCTAAAATTATTGCTCTCACATGTGTGGTGTGGTCACCGTTTACATATGCATGCGGGACTTATGTATGCATTCAAATTTGCACCTGACCACAAGGGGACAATTAGTTTTTCTTTATTAATTATTTTACTTTATTGCTATCACAAGGGATGAAGAGTAGGACAGGTCCTCTTAATGGAGAGATTTGGGATCTATTAGACCCCAGATGTCTCCTCTGGCCTCCCAAGTATTTGATCAAACCAAGATCAGTTTATCAGATGCTCGTACAAGCCTGTAATGGCTTGTAAACATTACACCAAAACAGGAAGTGAAGAAATACTCATTGCTTCCAGTTTCTGATCCCACAGAGAGGGTGTAACAATATCAGTTTCTCTTTCTCTTTGTGCAGGGAATAGGATGCCTTCAGTCAGTGTGGTCCTAGGCTCTGACAGTGCCTGACAGTGCTGAGCCGAGTCCTGCTAGCAGAATACATATCCCAACGGTGGGCATTCCTCCATCAACCTCTTTTGTGTGGATGGAGGAATCTGTTTTTTTTTTTTATTCAGCCTATGGCCAGCTTTAGGGTTTAAATAGAAATGTTATTTTAGAGACTGGAAAAGGATCAGATACAAAAGAACCAGCTAAAATATAATATCATACATGAGAGCCTACATTCAGAGAATCATTGCAATCACTGAATGCTCTAAGTGTATGAGTGCTTTACCTTTCGTGCTCTTATCCAAAGGGTTTGGGATTAAAAGTGCAATTTCAGTGTTTGCAGATGACACAAAGTAGTGTAGCAGATTGTACTCTTGCACGCTAACCTGGATACATAGGCTGATTACTACATAAATGTATGAGAGCTTGGGGCTAAAAACATGCATGCATAATATAATCCCTTACCCCACTTTCAGGTGCCTATTGTGTACTCCTCCCTGATTCTGTGTACATCAAATTCCTAGATGAGGGGGTACAGTACTATTCAGGTTTAAGGCTTGGGATTGCTAATAAGTGAGGGGCTTTGCCCTACACTCCTCCATTTTCACTTATTTTGGCATTGAAAAAATCCCTGAACTAACAGCACTGGACTTCATGCACAAAAAAATTAGCATAATTTTAAAGGTAATAAAGCCCGTGGAGCTATATTTAGGAAGAATTTGAAAGTTCAGAAGATTCCTGAAGCCATAGGGTAGGGGCCCTGATGAGGAGGTGAAAGAGGTGGAAAAGGGTAGCATAGAGGGGGAAAGTTACTAGCAGTAATGATGGGGTGACTAATCACACAAGATATATTATAAAGGGTAATGTCTCCACTGCAATACTTTATGTAGAAAAGTAGGATTTGTGGAGGACAGCTCTCTGATCTGCATTTGACCATGGATATATATATATATATATATATATATATATATATATATATATATATATATATATATATAATATATATATATATATATATATATATATATATATATATATATATATATATATATATATATATACACATATTACGGAACATTGTTATCAAATACTTGGGTTAATTAATGCCTCATCTGGCACCCATGGGACCACCTCTTACTAGCTAAATAAAAAACAGCCCCTCCCCCACTAAGGTGTTTGATAACCTAGTCTGCAACAAGCTACTAGGGAGGAAGTCCTGTGCTGACGTGAGGACAGGCCAGGAAAGGAAAATTACAATAAGTTTTTGATAACAATTTTCTGTATTCCTGGCCCTACCTAACGTCAGCACACAATGGGATATAACTAGCTGAATAAATGGGCGGGAGAGAACACATGAAAATAAACATTAACAATCAAAGAAAAGCTGCCAAAGACCAAAATGATTTATATGTCTCGTCCCAAACTTTGCAGAACTTGCTGACTGCATGCCTGCAAAGTCGAGTGAAAGGCTAGCTGTCTCACATATATCTCCAAAAGGCTGCCACCCTTCATGTTGAAGGATCTTGCACCTGTTACTGAGCAGAAAGGCCTACTTCCTGCATGCCAATCTAATCACCCTGGTAAACCAATAGAACAGGGATATGCAATTAGTGGACCTCCAGCTGTTGCAAAACTAGAAGTCCCATCATGCCTCTGCCTCTGGGTGTCATGCTTGTGGCTGTCAATCTTGCTATGCCTCATGGGACTTGTAGTTCTGCAACATCTGGAGGTCCGTTAATTGCATATCCCTGCAATAGAAGATGACTCAAGAACCTGACGGTGAAATTAAAAGATTTTCCACTTTCCAGTTTTGACCTTTGCATCTACACTTGTAGCAACTTGTGTAATGTTGCCTAGTTTATGTGATTATGTATGGACATATACACATATATGTACTCAGTGACTCGGTGTGAATGCTTGGAGGGACTGCTCTCAGTTTTCCTGGAAACTGCATACCACTTTAGAACTGAGCTTTGTAGATGAACGTAGTATCACTATTTCTGGTAAAAAGACACAAAACGCGATCTTTGCAAGAAAGTGCTGCAATCTCCAACATCCTTCTGTCTGAAGCAACCGCTGTCAGAGGAACTAGTTTTACCACTAGGAACCACAATGGAAATTAAGCTATTGGAGCAAGGGATGCCTATACTAGTGCTTTCAGAACCAAGCCTAATTCCCAAGATAGAAACAAGGATTTCCTTGGTGGTCGTAAATGGATAACGGCCTGCATGAAGCATTTGTTCAATGACTCTTCCACCCATCTGCAGCCTGAAAAAGAGGATAAAAGGCAGAGACCTGTACTTTAATGGAGTTGTATGCCAGCCCAACCTCAAGTGCAAATTGTTAAAATATCCAGGATATTGGCTAGAGCTGGGGACACAGGAGAGAAAACTTTGCTGAGCAAACAGAACAAACTTCCTTCATATCCTCGTATATGTAGCGTTCATGGTCTTGTGGTCTCCACCAAGGTCTGAACCTCGGATGAGAATCCCTGCACCTCTAGTGCAGCCAATTCAATAGCCAGGCTATTAAGAGTCTCACTGAATTGGGGTGCTGCCATTGACTTTGGCATAAAAGATCTTGTTTGACCGAAAACGTGATTGGTGGTGTTGAATGACATCTAGGGGGAACAATGAAATCCAAGACCTCCTCGGCACCTGTATGGCATAAATATGTTCTGTCCAAAACCTTCAGAAGAATGTTCATAATCAAGGACACTGGAGGAAGACAAACACCAACGTTAAAAACTCATGGCACTGTGAATGCACCTTCTATTACTTCATCCATGTAACTTGTTACAAATACCGGAAGCTATGTGTTCAGTGGACTCTCTATAAGAACTACTACTGGAATGCACCATAGAGCCAATACTAGATGAGGTACTCATTATTGGAAAATAATTTGCCTAACTGATCCGTTAGCGGATCCTACTTAACTGTCTGTAAGCGGCTCTCCGCCCAGCAAAAAGTATATGTTACGAAAAGTAACAGGAAAAAGACAGACACTTGATGCTCCCTTGGTGGGCAATGCAAGCTACTGTTGTCTTGTTGTCAATCATCAACTTCAGCCTTTCAGGATCTTTAAGTCAGTCAGAGCATCTGCATTCTACTAGGCTCCAATGGCCTTGCACTTGTCTTCTCAGACAGGAGGCAGACTGGCATCCGATGTCAGAAATATGCCATCTTCTGAGCTGAGAGGCACGCCACCAAAGAGGCACACTTGTGTCCAAAACTCCAGTACTTGCTAATTTGTGCAGACACAAAGACCTTCTGATCCATAGGCTGCCCATCCCATTGACTAAGGGAGGCAAATTAAAAAGCCCCCATTGTGAAACCTGGCCCAGGGCAGCACTGGAATGGCCACTGTAAAATGTCCCAATGGGGACAATGCAATCCCTTGCTGACATAAATGCTGTCTCCATAACTATTGGTACACAGAATTTCATTTTGAAAATTTTGCAGTATTGGAAAACCACTTGACATATTCGGGCATGAAAAACTACTCCAATATCTTTCACAGATTAAGGGGTTAACCGTTTTTCCTCTTTATTCACTAGTCGACTGAACTTGGTAAAGGATTTCTAGAACAAAGTTGTGATGCTTTGCCAGCTCCTGGATTACACCTGCGACAATCAAAACGTTTCCCATATAGTAGTAGAGCCTTATCCACAAAGTTGAATTTCTGCCACTGCAAGCAAAAATGTTTAAAAAGTTTATTGGTGCTGTATCAATTTTAAAAATGGCAAACACCTGAACTGGAAGTGACAGCCGGTCACTGTAAATCTCAGATGTCTCTGGTGTTGCGCACCGATTGGTATATGGAAGTATACGTCAGCCAGGTCGATTGACTAACTAGCCAGGTTCTCATGCTGAACTATTGTTTGCACAGACTCCATCTTGAACCCATAGTTGTGTATGAATATACCAAATGGGTACAAACTCAGACAGTAGGGAAAGCTCCTAATTCCTTGGGTACTAGAAAGAATAGGGAGAAACCCCCAGATTTGTTCTTTTAGTGGCAGCAGCAATATGGACTTGTTGCAGTATAATTCTTATACGTAATCTTGCAGTAATTCTTTCTTCTTGAGCTCTGTTGGTCATGAATGAAAGGATTTGGTGATTGTACTCCCAGCTAACTGTCTTTGATGTTTGTTGCCTGAACCCTCCAAAAAGGAGGCTATCCAGGCTCCTACTGGAAGACATTGGTTGGGCCCACCTTCAATGACTTTCCACATGTCTAGCAACCTACTCTGAGTTTGATTCCATGTAAACGGGAAGTTTGAGCTGCCTTCACTGTGATCTGGTAAGTTTAAGCCTGGCCTATAAGATTTTGCCTCCTGAACCCTTCTGAAGATCGATGACTTGAGCAAAAAAGACGGCTGCTTCCTCTTATTAGACTGTGGCCACACTCTAGATATTTCTTCTGTCACTCGCTTCGTCCAGTGTTTTGCCAAACAACATCCACCCTCCAGTGGCACAACTACAAAGCTCTTATCACTGTGACTTAATGTGCCAGAACCAGCACTAGGTCTATTGAAGCCTTCGCCAAAAGTCAGCAGCCAGGCTCAAGTCCTCCAGAACCATGCCCATTCCTGCAGGTTCCACTTAAAAGCCATTTCTTAATGCTTTCAATATCACAGTTTATAGCAACGCTGTTGCTAGTTAACAGACAAAAAAAACTGCCACAGTATAGATTTTCTTCAAGTCTGCAGGCAAGTTCACCACAATTTCGGAATTAAAGAGGTCTTTCTGCATGCACATTTTTGAGGTGCTTTTTCAATGTGTTTTGTCATGTTACAGATGCGTTCCATAGAGAAAAAATGCAACATGTTCTCCTTAGTTAACTGTACTGGAACACACTTCACTGGTGTGGCGTAGGCCATTGAATTCCATGTTAAACACTGTTCCTGCATTTTTGACTCGAATAAAAATGCATTGGACTGTATCTGGTGTGAACCAGCCTTAAGTACACTTTTTAATCTGTAGGATTCCTAAAGGTATTGAAAGGCAAAGACACTTGTGCATCAGACACTGGCAGGCCCCATACACTCCTGGAAGTGCATTGCTTAAACATGCATCAGCCAGCTTCAATGGATAAAGCTTGGAGACCGTTACTGTAAATTGGTCTTCCTATCACATCTCTCCCATTCTTCATCAATGAGCTTTTAACTCCATCATTATGGGAAAAGAAGTCCATCCTTTTTCACATTTGGAAATATCTGCATGCGTTTATAATGGTTGAGCCTGTCTTGCCTGTGACATGAATATTTGCTGCATACTTTCCTCTACAGTCTCTAGGCTTTGAAATTTGTGCATCTGCTTCCTTATCCATTGACATTTGAGGTAATCCATGCCAATTAATTTTCTGTCACTGCAGACTGCATGCAGGGCTGGGCAAGGCATTTTCTATTGCGATGATTTAAACACATGTGAGGCATTGTCACGTGAGGTTCTTGAGGAGCATGAAAGCTGCCTTGTGCGGGAATGTGGAGAATGCAGATTGTCCTGGTCAGGAGATGACCAGTGGCGGGTCATATGTTTTCTGGAGTGTTTGCGTTTAGGGCTTCTGCTCCTAAAATGATGCTAAACACCATAATTTGCATTCCTTGAGCACTCTTTTTAAAATATGTCCCATGCTGACCCCTCGTACCTTTGCTAGTCTTCTGTGCCACTAACAGGTGTGGTGAGCTCATATCTGCAAAAAATATGGAAAAAAACATAATTCTGTCACCAAGAAAAAACAGGTACCTTGTCCCATTAAGACCCATCTGCTTTCATCCACTTACATCAGAAGCAGCAGCAGGTGAGGTCAGGCAACCTTCCAGAACCAGAGAGGAGACACAGAATCTGAGACAAAAAATAGTTAGACTGTCTAACCCCCGGGAACACAACACAGCAGGGGAGCAAACAGCAATAAGTCTTTACCTCACAAGAGAAAACCGGCAGGACTGCAGAGAGATGGAGAGAAACGAGACCCTCTGCCAGTTCTAAGACTGTTTCAGCTTCTGCTTTATGACTAACAGTCTTCCTGCCCCCTGTGACATCATCCATCGCCGCTCTCAGACTGAAAATAAAGCCACGAGAGCAGCACGCCGCCTATAGAAGAGGGTAAAAACCCAAGGGAGAGGCCAATGGTGACATTTCAGAGCTTACTAACAGCACACCTGTAGAATATTTGTGCTATTTAAGCAAAATTGCCCACAGGCGGGCACAAGCGAGACCCAATTTCAGGAGGGTTTACGTCCAACATTCTGGGTCTTCCAACTCCATGAGAGGCTGAACATGGAGAGGCGGTGCTGTACGGGGGATATCTTTGCAGCAATCAAAGTACTTACCAACTGCAATCCACAGGTGGCCTGGAGCCTAACCAAAAACAAAGAACACCTTAGGGGGGAGGGCTGTCTTTTATTTAGCTACTAAGAGATGGTCCTGTGGGCGCCAGATGAGTAGATGAGGTGTTAACCCATTGTGTGCTGACGTGAGGTAAGGCCAGGAAATATATATATATATATATATATATATATATATATATATATATATATATATATATATATATATATATAAACACACTGCATATATAATTTTTTAACCAGCAAAACTTTAATCCCTAACTTTCATTATACCAATATTTTATTTTCTGCATGTTTCAAAGACACAGTCCTATTTTCTTTTCTTTTTATTTTAACATATATGAAGTAAATAAAAAAAAATTGCTTTATTATTTTTATAGAAGAAAACAGCCTTTTTGCATTAGACTATTTTAAATAATCATACAGTAAATACAATTACAATTACCTAGAAATAGAATCAATCTGTTGTAAACAAAGCAAAAATAAGACTAATTCAGACACTGCAAAGGAGTTCTAGGTTAACTATTTCTAAAGGAGAAAGTATTGATTTTCTTTTTGATACATAGTGCACATTATCTCTCATGAAAAGCAGTAATGCATCTGTAAACAGATTTATTGGTGCTGGAAGTAAAAAAAAGTGTTATTTTACTTCAACAGCATTGAATTTTTCTTTTCGTTTAGTATGAAGATAGAACAGACAGACAGATAGACCTTCCAGACAGAGTTTGATTAAGTTGCAACCCTGGCTATTATTGAAGAATAGAATGCAAATGAGAAAAATGTTTCACTTTTGGCTGAGGTCAGGAAAAAAGAAGTTGAAAGACATTATGTGAAAGCTTCAGAACCTGACAGGTCTTGATAGAAAGAGAACAATCAGTAAAGAATGACAAATTATTGAAATTAAAAAAAAATCCTACTATTCGTCATATAGCGAGGCATTCTATCAGTTGCAAGTAGCCGTTTTAACAATTCTAATGCATCACATATTATGATTCTTAGATTTATGGAATAGCTACAAAACCTGCATTGCTGTAAGGATATAAGATTCTCTGTGTTAAAAAGTCAGGGATGGAAAGTATTTTTTAATTGTTTTAGAAATCAGGCCTTGGCGTTTGAGAGGACCATATAGGAGCAGGTCTAGGATAACAGGATGGTTTGGGTCACTAGCATTTTGCGATCAGCAATCAGGGCACTACCAAGTCTGGCCAAGGAGGCAAAGCCATAGCCTACCAAAATATCAGAACTGCAGAAAATGATGCTTAAGAGACAAGTGGCAATTACTGTATATAGGAAGCTATGTAATTCTCACTTGTGTAAAGAAAGAACTTATTAATACCTGTACATCACTATATTATTATATATACTACAACTAAAGATTGCAAGGACTCAGGATGAGCGCATCGACTTGGGTTATGGACATGGGCTATTCATCAACCCCATCATAAAAAAAAATGTTTACATTTTAATCCAAACCTTGATCAATTCTGGTCATTTTCAAAACAAGTAGGCAAGAGATTGTCAAAAATGGCATGCATAGCCGGACATTGCCATAGAGGGCCTGGCATAGTCTTATATAAGTGCCATAACAAACACTTTAAGCTGTAGATGGTGTTATGAAACAGTATAATTTTAACATAGAGCAATAGCAACACAATTCTGGCATCACATATTTTGCATGTGTAATAGATTTTTACATTTTTCTGTTAGCTTGGCTAAACAGCAGTAGCCCAATCAGATTCAAACTCAACTTTAAAATAAAAGCGCTCAACTTCGTACCAATTATCTAGTGGTAAAACAGTTTCATAGTAAAGCTTGTGATCTTTTTTGCAGTACCACACTGTATTGTATTAAAAGTTTTAAAAAATGTCAAAATGGCACCCACAAAAAAACTTTGGAAGCACAACCCCATATTCCAGGAATGAGACAAAATAATAATTCTTAAATATTAACTTAAATAATAATTAGAGTTCCATATTTCAGAAACAATAGCCACACATATAGTGCAGTGGCCGAATGTAAATATGTAAGCAGCTTGTTTGAGCTGCAATGTAAAAGAGAGAGATGGCCTCACTAGAGGAACGAGACAGGGCTGCCCGTTGTCCCCAATGTTATATGCCCTAGCAGTAGAGCCCCTCACTAGAGATGAGCCAAACACCCCCCCGTTCGGTTCGCACCAGAACATGCGAACAGGCAAAAAATTTGTTTGAACACGCGAACACCATTAAAGTCTATGGGACTCGAACATGATTAATCAAAAGTGCTAATTTTAAAGGCTTATATGCAAGTTATTGTCATAAAAAGTGTTTGGGGACCCGGGTCCTGCCCTAGGGGACAGGGATCAATGCAAAAAAAGTTTTAAAAATGGCCGTTTTTTCAGGAGTAGTGATTTTAATAATGCTTAATTATTGCGACACGGCCGTTTTTAAAACTTTTTTTATGCGACACGGCCGTTTTTAAAACTTTTTTTGCATTGATCCATGTCCCCTGGGGCAGGACCCAGGTCCCCAAACACTTTTTATGACAATACCATGCATATAAGCCATTAAAATTAGCACTTTTGATTTCTCCCATAGACTTTTAAAGGGTGTTCCGCAGCTTTTGAATTTGCAGCGAACACCCCAAATTGTTCGCTGTTCGGCGAACTTGCAAACAGCCGATGCTTGAAGCTCATTCCTACCCCTCACTATCTCGCCAGAGATTCATGGATTAAGCCTTGGAAACTTAACAGAGAAAATCAGCATGTAAGCAGATGGCACACTGTTATACTTGGCTGACCTGGCTCCCTCCCTACAAACAGCACTACAGACGATAGAGTGGTTTGGGTTGTTCTCTGGTCTTAAGATAAATTGTGAAAAATCCCAAATCCTCCCCATTGATAGTTTTCCGCCATCTAGGATACAAGCCCAACTCCCTCTACAGTGAGCAAGCCATATTAAGTATTTAGGAATACATACCTCTCAGGGCCTGAACGATTATATATCTCTCAACAAAGAGCCCCGTCTACCCCTGGGAGTATGGGGTCATATTAACCTTATAAAAATGGTATTATTACCAAAAATACTATACATCTTATGACATTTATGTACCCCTAAAATACTTTAAATCCCTGAAGGCTCTCCTAAAACCATTCGTTTTGGGACCCAATAGACATAAACTGGCATGGCAGACACTTAAGAATCCCAGTGAATTAGGGGACACTGCCCTTCCAGACTTTAATCTTTACTACATAGCCTCCCAGCTATCTCAACTGTATCACATTGACAAAACAGATAGGGATAGGTTGAAAATTATTTTATGCCCACAATGGGCGTAACGGACCTCAGACCATTTCTGTGCTGTGGCAGTGGGCTCAGGGGGGGCTGGCTCGGAAGGAGAGAGCAAGACACTATTATACCACTATAGGCACATCTGGGACCTAGCTATGGTTAAACTTGGTCTACCTCAACTTAACAAGTTCACTCCCATGTCGCACAACACAACTTTGTCAGAATTCCTACAGATTCTCAACACTGAGATCTGGGGCATGAGAGGGATCCTACTCACTGATGAAGGACTGAAGACCTTTGATGCCCTCCACAGCGAATTCATGCTCCCCAATAGTATGATCTTCAGATTCTTGCAGATCCGCCATGCCCATGCACTCCCAGTTCCCACATTCCCCTCCACAACTCAGTTCCAATGCAGTCATGGCTATAGTTAAAAGCACAGACCCTCAAAAACGGATATCCACCTTTTATAACATGCTTATAACTCCTACATCCACCAAAATAGCTCATGACCTTAAACCCCAGTGGGAGAGAGAGGTGGGAGCATTGGCAGATGAGGAAAGGAGTGAAGCTTTAGATGGCATCAAAATTGTCTCCCCCAAACTATCAGACAGACTATCTCAGATCTATATCCTCCATCGGGCATACCTCAACCCACTGAGGGTAGCTAGATATTGGAGGGGGCAGTCCATTAACTGTCTATTATGTCAGCAGGAAACAGGTACATTTTTTCACTTGATTTGGGCATGCCCATTATTACAAGCATTTTGGAAACAAATTGTAGATTTCCTACATGACAAGATGGGATCCCCACTTACCATGGACCCAAAAAATGTCTTTTGGGAATATTCCTTGACCCTGAAATTGATAAGTTTATGAAAATATTTTTACATGAAACTTTATTTTCAGCCAGGAAAATCATAGCAAGACAATGGATGAGATCACAGCCACCTAACTTTTCTGAATGGAAAGTAGATGTAAACAACTCCCTCCCCTACAAAAAATTCTTGTATATAAACCGGGGATGCCCAACCAAGTAGAGTAAAATTTGGGATTGTTGGCTACAAGATTCCAAAACATGTACATAAACGGGTCCCTCACTGTTTGTAGTAACCACATGTCTTTATTACTATGCAAGTCTCACCACTTGAACCCTGATAGATATGGTCCTATGCATATTATGGCTTAAACTGGACCTCACCAAGTATCTGAGATAGAACTCAATGTTTTTTTTCTTTTTACATGTAACAGTTGTATTAACCTGGGGATGCTCTTGCACCTATTGTATATGTCAATTGTTCAATAAAAACCTTTTGTTAATAAAAAAAAAGAGAGAGAGAGATGGACCAGTTTGAAATGAAACAATTGTGTATTACCTCAGAGACAACATATTGTAAAGGCTCACTGCACAATATGGAAATGGCTATCCTCAATCAATTGTTTAATGTAATGAAGTAGTCCCAACTGTGAACTCTACCAGCCGTCATCCAATACTTCTCCATAACTGGACATTTCAACACAGGATTAATCAGGTTACAGTAGGGTATTTTGCACTTTTGACTTTAAGATAACCTTTGTAGGGGGTGGATGTTTTAGTGGCATGTTAAAAGTGCCATAAGATCTATTTAAAATAGTTAGTTGAACCTCTCTCCAGAATTCATTAATAACTGTGTTCTGGTGTTCTGGTGTTCTGTGTTCTGGTGCCCTTTAAATAGTTTATTGGTCTAGTATAGTTTATTGATATTTTGACAGTTATTGGTCTGACAAAAAAAAATCTTCTTTGGGGGGGGATTAACAATCAGTCTAAAACCACTGGGTTTCCCAAGACAGGGTGACAAGTATTTAACTTGTTCATAAAACAAGAAACATGGGAGCTGCATATGTGGCTCGTAAAGATGCGGATGCGTAATCCACAGGCTCCCACTCTGCTCCGACTTCACCTACTAAAATGGGAGCTACACCACCTACCTCTGGAAGATCCTGGGCACCCCATGGGTAAGATCAGTTTTCAAAAACATATATACTAATCCTTCACCAAGTCACGGCCTTCTCAGCACATACAGCGGTACCTACTTAGGCCGCAATCCCCAGCCTCAGGTACTCCAGATGACCTGCCGGAGCCCACTGACCCCCCTAGCATTCCCGGAAGGGGCTGCCTATGGAGAGATTATCCACATCACTGACAGGGCCTACCACAGCAGTCACTGTAGAAGTCCTTGATGCTAAGCTGCAAAATCTGCTTCAAGACTTAACCCATAATATTACCAGAGAAGTGGGGAAGATAGCACATGAAATTAGAGGGTAAATCACCCACTTAGGGTAAGTACAGACACCCTTGAAAACAAATTTGATGAACTGGTGCAATATGTGCATGTCTTAGAGGAAGATAGTGCTGCCCTTAAACACACAGTCTCTCAGATCCAAATACAGCAGGAAGATCTAGAAAACAGGTAACGCCGTCAGAACCTACGGATCCATGGAGTCCCTGAGACCTTATCTGACAAGGAAATCCGACCCTACCTTCTGGGTCCGTAATAGAAGACGTTTGGACTACTAGGGCACCAACATCCAAATATTCAGTGACTTGTCTCCCATTACTTTGGCTAAACGTCGAACTCTGCGACCCATTACCACTCATCTTCAAAACCACCAGATCATCTATCGCTGTGGTTTCCCCTTCCGGCTGTCCACTCCCAAAGATGGGGTCCAACACATGATGCGGGATCTGCATGAAGGTGAGCCTTCCTACATAACCTCGGCCTTCCACTGCTACCTGAAGATGAGTTTTGTCAAACCCTTCCTGCTCCTCAGACATTCTCCACCCCTGGGAAGATCTGGACCCCAGCACGACAGAGATCACAGAAAGCTGCTTTTACCCCACAACGGGCTGCAACACTTTGAAACCCCACCTGACGAGCTTCATTAACTATACAGGTTAAGATGTTCTCTCCTTACACAGATGGCTGATGTTCTGTCGGTGGGCTGCGGTTCTTGGTGCAGCGATCTGGTCCCTCTACCCATGGGACTAACACTGTGCCTATTGTTACATGTTTGGTTATTCATTTAGTTTTACTTGCAAGTTTCTTGGAAGACAACGGGACCCACATGCCTGGTCTTGCGGGCTGCCGTGCTCCTCTCCATCATTCTTGGCACAAGCCTTGGATTCCTGAGGGAGGGATCCCCCTCAGGCCACTGTTTTTTTTTATTTTTACCGGGTCCTTTTTTGACCCATACCCAGCACCATTTTCTACTTTGATCACTTTTTTTTCCTTGTTTGTTTTATTTTTTTTTGTTACACATTGATTATTTTCTCTCATACACCATGGACTGTACTCTCCTTTTCATATAACCAGCTTACAACGGCTTTGCTTATGTATTACCTTTTATGGCTTTACGTGTTTTTTCATGCAATGTTAAGGGCTTGAATTCTATTATGGCTAGCTCTTAAGGAATTCAAGGCTTCTAATGCTGATGTAATCATGGGTCAGGAGACTCACTTTTGTGCAGAGGCTTCTTTTAAGTTTGCTTTAAAGATGTTCCCCACCTCCTTTGTAGCTTTGGGACCATCTGGGAAAACTGGGGTTTCTATTTTAATCAAAGGCGCCTGTCCACTGCAGGTCAAACCGTCTGTATTAGACCCTCATGGCCGATTTATTCTCATGAACTGTGCTTACATGAATACATCTCTTACTTTGGGTAACATCTATGTGCCTAACTCTGGGCAGATCGGGTTTTTGACAGAGAGTATATTTTGAGAAAATATATCCTTTTTCCCAACCCTTCATGATTATAGGTGTTGACTTCAACATGTGCATGTCTCCAACTAAAGATAGATGCACTCTTTTTCAATCCACCCCATTGGCCCAAATCCATAAATTGTCCACATCTTTTTGTAAAATTATTAGGTCCCAATACCCCTACGACTCTTGGTGGGTCAAACATAGGCAATATACATTTTACTCCCCCCCCCACATAAACTTTATTCAAGTCTAGACCACTTCTTCATATCCGCACCATTATTAACACATCTAGTAGCCTCCGAAATAGACCCCATAACATGATCACGCCCCAATACTACTAGAACTCACTCTATCTGTCTCGACTACAAAAACATGTCATTGGCGCCTCAATGAAACACTTCTGATGATTCCTAACACCAGAGATCAACTGTTCCAAAAGTTATCAGAATTTTTCCAGCTTAATGATGATACTGTATCTGAGGCCTTCACCCTATGGGAGGCTCATAAGGCCTTTTTTAGGGGTGAATGCATCTCTGCAGGATCTCATCTGAAGAGGGAGTCTGCCCTCCAGAAAACGCAGCTGCTTGAACAGATGCAAACTGCAGAGACCAGTTTACTCCTTTTCCCTACCGTGGATCACTTACGGTCTGTAGTTTCCTTGCGTAATTGCATTAAATCTTTAAATTTGGGTAAGATCTCAAAATAAATACTGTGGGCTAGACAGATATTTTACAAATTTGCCAACAAACCCCATAGAATGCTTGTACAAAGACTTAAACATAGATCCTCGCTTATCGTGCTTGATTTTCTCCTCCAACCGGATGGCACCCCTACTTATTGTCCTCACACTATGTCCAGGTCTTTGGGGACTTTTATCATAAGCTATACAATAGTGTGGGCACTGACCCTTGCTTCCGGTTTACACAGGGGAAATTCAATGCTTTCTTTATATCCTTACAGCTCCCTAAACTGTCCCCAGGAAATAGGTCAGCCCTAAATGCCCTTATTACAGCTGAGGAGTTAGCTGAGGTCATCCAACATCTTCTATCACATAAATCCCCAGGCCCAGATGGTTTACCTTATTCCTATTACAAGGCCCTTCTCCCAACCCTAGCTCCACATCTGTTAAACCTCTTTAGAACCCTGATGAAGGGTACTATACCCCACCCTCAATTTCTACATGCCCATATTACTGTCATCCCGAAACCAGGCAAAGACTTATCCCTCCCTGACAACTACCATCCCATTGCATTATTAAATTCAGATTATAAAATTTTCACTAGAATTTTAGCAAACAGGCTTTCACTACTGTTACCATCCTTCATTCATGGAGACCAGGTGGGATTCGTCCCTACCAGACATGCAGGCGACAACACCAGATTAACTATTGATCTCATAGATCTCCTCACTAAAACTAAACACCCTGCCATGGTATTAAGGCTAGATGCCCAAAAATCGTTTGATCGTTTGGATTGGTCTTTCATGTTTGCCACACTATCCCAATATGGTTTCTATGGCCCCTTTCTCTATGCCTTGCGGGCATTATATTCTTTTCCCAGGTACAACTTGCCTCCCACCTGTCGCAGTCGTTCCCCTTACGAAATGGCACCAGACAGGGCTGCCCACTCTCACCCTTGCTTTTTATTCTAAGCTTGGAACCTCTGGCTGCTGCTATTCGTTCTCAACCTGATATTCGGGGAGTGCAGCTAAGACAGGAGGAATATAAGCTCTTTCTTTTTGCCGATGACATATTATTAATGTTAACTCACCCACTTACTTCCCTTCCTTCAATACATAAGACCATGAACTCCTTTGGTACTTTGTCAGGCTTTAAGATAAACCCTACCAAAACTGAGGCCCTTCCCATAAATATTCCACAGCTTCTCCTAGACACCCTCCAGCAGAATTTCAAGTATCACTGGTGCTCCCATATCTCAAATATTTGGGAGTTTCCATAACCCCTACTTATTCCACTCTTTACCAGGCTAATTTCCATCCCCCATTTATTGAAATTAATCATCTACTGAAACACTGGGCCACCCTTCCTCTCTCCCTCATTGGAAAAATTAATGTGCTAAAGATGTCCATACTTCCTAAATTGCTGTATATGTTTGAGACACTTCCAGTACTGCTCCGGCTACCTAAATTGAAATTGCTTCAAAGATCTTTTCTCAACTTTATATGGAACAATACTTCCCACAGGATAACAGGGTCGGTGGTCCAGTCTTTAAGATCTAGAGGAGGGTTGAGCGCCCCAGACTTATTGAAATATTATTACGCCACTCACTTATGGGCTGTTATTTCTTGGACAACTCACTATGCCCCAAATAGATTGTCCGAGGTTGAAAAAGGAATTACGTCTCATGTACACCCATGTTTTATGTTTTATGTTAGAAATCTCTGTCTGGCCCCTATGCTCTTTACCATGTCCATTTGGAAAAAATGTTCTGGGAAATATTCCCTTTCCTCTCCATGCTTTCCATTCTTGAATGTGCTATTTAACCCGGATATCCCAGACAGCCTATCCTATATGCTTCCTTGGACTCAGGCTGGAATTTTTCAATTACACCACTTGTTGCATCCCGTTACTCATGTGCTTTTATCTTTTGTCTAAATTCCAGGTTCCGAAATCCCTTTTCTACTCCTATTTGCAAATTAAACATTTCTTATCTGTTAAATCCCCTGGCCTCTCATTAGACAAACACACTAGCTTTGAACTCCTATGCACTCAAGGCCCTTACAAACCCCACTTAATATCAGCTATATCCAAAATTCTTCAGGAGGCTGCCACAATGACTGAATCCAGTCATTCTTATATGAGTAAATGTGCTCATATTCTCAACAACAAACCATCTCCCTGTCAGACTGGGATAAAATTTGTGACTCTTCCTCTAAGGTATCTCACTGAGTGGTGCAGAAGGAGACTGCCTACAAAACCATTATGTTCTGGTACAGGACTCCTGACTTCTTACATGCTCATAATCCAGAGACCTCCCAAACATACTGAAGATGTGTTGAGGAAATAGGCTCCCATTATCATATTTTTTGGGAACGTCCCCTGATCAAACCCTTCTGGACTTATGTCCAGACCCTTTTACAAGACCTTTTGCATGTGACTATACGCTTAAACCCTTTACAATACCTGTTGGGGCTTCCTCTCCTGGGTATTCTTAAATCAGCATAAACAGAAGGTCTTTATACAATTAGCAGCTAAAAGAGCAATACCATGTTGTTGGCTGTCCACCTCCCCCTATTAGCTTTCAGCTTCTATCCAATATAGCTGATATTCGTAGGATGGAACATCTAACTGCATCCATTGAAGACTCCTTGTTACAGTTAAGCAAAATTTAGGGCGTCTGAGATGACTCTGACTATTGTCCAGAAAGGTCCCTTCCAGATTGATAGATAGTTAATCTTATGGTCAACTATTCCTATAATGCTTTGCTGATTCATTTCCTAGTCTGCTGATCAATGGCATGGTGTTCCTTCCCCTTTCCTTGTACTCCTTGTTTCTCCTTGATTTATTTATTGACGAACTTAGGTTTGTCAAGCTAGAGGTTATCGTTATATTAATCTGATCTCTGGTACTGTGCCTTACTCTAATCCTCCAGACTTGTCACATGGCTACCTTTCTGTGATTTAAATAGATGATTTATTGTAGTCCTTCTACTTTTGTTCTTCTTGTTTTTTCTGTCATTGATACCTTTTTCATTTCCTTGTATAACTGAAAATCATTAATAAATATACAATTAAAAAAAAAACAAAACAAGAAATGTGATAGTGAGACCCTGAAGAATTGGCGTAGTATGGGGGTGAGATTAATATGCTGATTGAATAGATGTCCCAGGGAAAGAAGACCCCTCCCTTTCTGCCCACTCCTTATAGGCACTATGCTATTTTCAATTTGGAGGGATTGGGGATGATGTGAAGGGCATTGATGGTGACAGAGAACCTGCAAAGCTGAATAACTTCCTTAGTTCTTGCAAGGATATTATCATATCTAAATTGGATATTTTTTTTATGCAATCTGGAAGCATAGGAAGGGAGTATGGACAACTCTTAGCAATGACCAAGTCAATACCAGCTTGGGCTCTAATTTGGTGTTTGCATAAAAGGACGTATCATTGATCTACATGGTGAGTCAGACTTGCCAGACTGTCCAGCCAAAAATCAGCTACGTTTACGCCAGTTTCGCCTACTGAAAGTTCTCTTTCAAGCACTGCAAGACTGCAAAAACATATCTCCCTTATGACAAATTTAGTGTTTACAGATAGGTGTGGTCTGCTCCTGATAACGTTGTTTGATGAAATGTGTTGGGCAGAGACAGGCGCTGTAACACTGATACACATGTGAAAGGGGTCTATATACACTGGATTTCTGATATGGAAGTTTTTGTAGTCATTCAAACCTTGAGACATCTACCACAGCTTTTTCTGTGCTTTACTTGTGGCAAGATGGTGCTTCAACATGGACTCCACAGTGGTGCACATGTGGGGTTCAGGGAAGCATCTTTAGGATGTTGAGAATGGTGGGGAGGCTTGCTGTGCCCCAATTTGGGGACAGCGTTTGATGACTGGGGCTGTTTTCTATCCATGTTTCAAAACTCATGTCATCACTGATGCAGAAGGGAACAGGGAGCTGGCTATATAAGCCCTGGAGGTGAGGGAGTTAATGTCCTTTCTATCAGGCTAAGTGAAAGTTGAAACTAGCTTTGGGTCCTGATTTTGGACATCCTTTCCCTCAGTGAGCCAGATATTTCTATTTATTTGTATTTCTATTTTAGGTTTATCTATTTCTTTATTTATTTTTTTACCTGTGCCTGGCTTATGATTATTTATCCTGCTTAAATGTTTTCCCTTTTAGATTTTTTTTGTATTGTATCTATCTTTTTCAACAATTACTCTATGATGATTTATAGAAAACAACAACTTGGGTTCCCTCGTCCTGAAGAAGCGGGGTTCACCTGAGAAACGCATTGATGGGTAAAGCAGTGGTTTCTGATTTTGTTTGTTTACATGTTAAAGATTTTTTTCACTACTTGCTATATGTCAGGCATAGGTGTTATCTAGTTGGTGTATACACTGTCACACCCTGAGTTATATTGTATATGTGCAATGTTTTAGCTACCGGGATATAATTTAATTCCTAGTTTTTTGTATAAATAAAACAGTGATGTATTTCTACCCTCAAAGAGCTTACAATCCAAGGTCCCTAACTCACATTCATATACTAGAGCCAATTTAGACAGAAGCCAATTAACCTAGCAGCATGTCTTTGGGGTGTGGAAGAAAACCGGAGTACCCCGAGGAAACCCACGCAGGCACAGGGAGAACATGCAAACTCCAGGCAGATAGTGTCATGGTTTGGATTCGAACCAGCGACCCTTTTTATTGCTAGGCAAGAGTGCTACCAACTACACCACTGTGCCGCCCACATATGATTTTAAACTGTTTGCTTTAGGGCTCATTCAGATGGCAGATTAATGCTTTCCTTCAAGCAGAGTCGCTTGCGTGCAGGCAGCCCATAGAAGTTGATGCACATAAAACTCTGGCATGGACACAATCAAATGTCAAAGTTTGACATGCAGGTAGGAGTGGGTGCAAGGGTCCAAATGCAGAGGCTCTGCACTAATAGATGTGCACCCGCTCCTGCCTTTATGTCAAACTTTGACATATAATTGAGTTGGAACAGACACTTTTATGGGCTGCATGAACGCAACTCCAAATTCTGAATGACCCCTTAATGGTCAGCTCATCAACTTGTGTTTTTATCGCTGTGTTATATGTATTTTATTGTATTGTTTTATTGATTTGATATGTATTTTATTTATTTATTTACATTTATTGAGGGGGTTATGCATTTGATTGAACCCTGCTGTGAGTGCTGTATTTTTATATGTTTTAGGCCAAATTAGGTATTTATACAGTTGCTTGTTTGGGGAAGGGTATTGTACATTAGGAAGCACATAAATTTGAAGTATGTTTGTTGATTAAAGTAAAGTGCTTGACATTTATCGTCAGTTTGAGAGCAGAGCATCTGCCTTTCTAAGTGTTGCATACATAGCTAATAACTAAACATGACAGCAGTTTGTTTATCAAGGTGTCTATTCCAGCTTTAAGGCCCATTGCTAGTGCTCCAACAACTACCCCAATTATGACTTATGTGGAAATAAGAGATCTTGACCTGAAAGAGGCGCTTCCTGTAGAAGTGCTATATCAGTTCAAAGTTTTTTTAAGATGATGGCGGATTTGTGTGCATTTTTTAGGTGCCTGCAAGCTAATTTAGAGGTGTCAGCCAAATATTGTCCAACAATAAACAAACAATAAGTGTCCAGCACTAGGTATGATGGCAATGAGGAAAATAAACCTTTTGGTGTGCTAGTATGTAAGGTATAGGTCCCAATTCTGACTGCTATGGGTGAAGACCGCCTGGAGAGGTGGAAATAGTAAAAAATATATTCATTAAAACCATTAGCACTGGGAGATGCACCTTATTCTACAATTGTGGCCTTTGGAAATTTGTTGTGCAGGATATATACAGCCAATCCAGACATAAGTTCTAATAACCAAATATTGTTTATTATAAAAAGATAATATGTCCATAAAATGTCCAATAACAAAACAACGACCAGGAGCAGTGGCTGAAGCACACAGGCAATACATCCATAAATACTAGCATGGACAAGGAAAGTATTAATAACTGCTAAAACTAACCTCCAGGATCCAAGAAATGCTGAATGTAGTTGGCAATATGCAGCAGACCGTGGCAGACGTACAGCAAAAACAGCCATACATAGTTACATAAAGTTACATAATTAGTCAGGTTGAAAAAAGACACTAGTCCGTCTAGTTCAACCATTAAAAGGGGGGGGGGTGGAATCATACAATCCCATGTACACAATCCTTTACCTACAGTCCTGATCCCTCGAGAAGCAATCAGATATTCCCTGATCAACTTTACCTAAAAATGTTACTATCAAGTTATATTATGTACTGTGAAGAAAACTTTCCGTATTTGGAGATTAAATCTATTTTCCTCTAGACATAAAGAGTCGCCCCTTGTTCTCTGTGATGACCTTGGAATTGTGCCTTTGAGACTATTATAGGGCTCATCACTACAATATGAAACAGCAAGGCCCAATATAAACAGTCTCCATCTTCTATCTTCTAAATAAGAGTTTTTTCTTTTGTTTATCATGTTTATATCCTAAAGCCTAACTAAGTCCATCTTCCAGTCATCCCCTCCCTTCCCCATGTAGAGCCTACCTAGTGTGTATTTAACTTTCGTTTTATACCATCATTTTCCAGATGTCTTTTTGTCAGTTTTCCTCTTTGCCCATTTTATAGCACCAGGCAGCCCTCAAAGATGTAGAGAATTACATTGTTGTCATCTTTTTGTGGCATTTTACTATAAGTTCAGGACATTGTGGTAATGCCTGCTAGAGGCAGAATGGAATTACTACTGGGGAAAACACTGGAGAGAATGTGAGTAATGTAGCCACAGCTGTTTTTTATAGTATGCACTTCAGGGAGCACAATTTAAAACATTAGCTAGTTAGGCTCTAACAGCCAGATAGCAGTCTATGACTATTAAGTTATCCTAATGTGATGATAAAAGTTGTTAACAATTTAAATTACTATGTTTATTTCTAAACGGCTGTTTACTTGTAAACTGCGGAACTTTAGGATAAGCAAATATTGTCTGAATAAAAGAGGAGTGTAATTGATTCTCGCTGTCCTTTTTGTATTTCTTCTAGGTCTGTGCAGTAATCCAATATGAAACTTTGCCTCTGTGTCTCTGCGCAGGAGTGTCCTGTAATAAAATAACAGTAAGCTCTGATCTCTTAGATTGTAAGCTCTAAGGAGCAGGGCCCTCTGATTCCTACTGTATCAAAGTGTATTGTATTTGTACTGTCTACCCTCAAGTTGTAAAGCGCTACGTAAACTGTTGGCACTATATAAATCCTGTATAATAATAATAATAATCTCTTTCATTGTGGAGGATGACTGATCTTGTATCTGCCCCCTGTGACCCACAGTGTTTATTTGTGTGTCGCTCAGGCTCAGCTGATATGAGGTATGTCTGTGGATTCTTCCGCATCCGCTGCTGGGAGTGCTTCCGGGGGTAGCTGTAGCTCAAGGAAGAGGAAGGATGTGATCCCTGGTACTGCACATCCATATGATTCTATAGTGGTGATAAGAGTAACAACCTCAGCCTAGACTCCAACCAGGCCATGCCTCCAATGCATTTAGCTTCATCCCCGGAGCTTAGTTGTGGACTGGTTGGAGTCCAGGCTGAGGTTGCCATTCCTATTACCACTATAGGATCATTGTGCGGCACCAGGGATCACCTCCCTCCTTGTATCTGCCCCCCTAGTTTAATGGCAGACAGTCTGTAATGGAAGGGCTTCTCAGTCTATCTCACAGCTTTGCTTCCTACAAAGGCTATATGGAGCACAGTGATGATGTCACTTCTACATTTACAAGATAGTATTTAACTTTGTAATGGCATTTGGTGCATACAAAACTTGGTTTATATCACTTGTGTCTATTCAGAAATAATTTTAAATGACAGTTTTTTTTCCCAGCTCATCTTTATTGCCACTTTATCATGTTTACCTATCTAGTACCAGAGAAGGACTCCACTTTGCCCTTACAAGAGCTCAAATCCTTTACAGTGTAGACTTAACAATGCTTATTTGGTAGTAAGTTTTCACAGAGTACACCAAGAAAGCATTTACTAATCCACTATATCATCATCAGTTGAATGTTGTTGGTTTTAAACACAATTCTCTTAAAACTTTTGAGATTACAGTATGTCCCAGCAGGTAAGCAGTTTCTGAGATGCTACAACCATGTCTGGCACTAATAACCATTCCCTGGTAAAAGTTACTTCCAACACACATCTTCATAATTTCACTATTTGGTCAAACTAGTGAACCTCTCTACAATGCCTGTATGTGTTGCAGAGGAACAGAATAAAGTTATAATGTGCATGTCAGTTTACATATCAATATGATGTTTATCGTTTAGAAATATTTTGCAGAGAATATTTTTATTTCTGCCAGTGGGGCATAAAATCTGAAGGAACTGAAGGAAATCTTTTATGTGAGTTATGGTCCATTGCTGCCAATTAGGAGAGAATCTAAGTAATTGATATGAATAGCACCGCCAGTTTATTTTTCACTTGTTTTATATACTAGGCTCATTGAAAGTTACCTGAAATGGCATATTTAAAGTGCACTGAGCAGAGGCAAAGATTAATGTAGAATGAAGATTTTTTTAGCAGAGGGTGTGGTCTGCCGGCAAGCATGATGGCCATTTAGACGCAGAGCTCCATACAGTGGGGGAGCAACCATGGGAAAGAAGACAACGGCTGAAAAAGCTTACGTCCTTCTTCCTTAAGGCATCGCCTAAGGTCAGTGCTGCCTAAAATGGCACCTGCATGGCCTCGGCTGCAGCACGATCCTCATACACAGGTCTCCCTGATGAATTACTGGGATATCAAGAGCCACAACTGCTGCTCCTATCTCCCAGCCACTCGGCTAGAGGAAGCACACATTCAGGGAGTCCTGCTAAGGCCTGTATGAGGCTTGATGAAGCCTCATTCCCAGAGCACATTGCGGCCTACCCATTTAACCCTCTCCAGTCACAGCAGGCCCTTCAATCCTCTGTGGCTGTGTAAACAATTAGTGTAGCGCTAAAAAGTGAAATGTCTCTGTAGACAGTGATAGAGAATCGCTAATCTCAAAAATGATGAAACACCCACTGTAGGTACAAGTGTAAACAATGTTGACATTAAACAAATAACAAGTGATATATAACAATAAAAATATCGTGCATGTAAATTGCACAAGAATGCAAACACAGAAAATTCACTGTGAAATAACGGGACAGCACATGATGTGAATATCCAACAAAAACATCATAGTCCACCATTGGGAGCTTCCCTTTTTTATATCTTTTTCCTTGCATATTGGGCTCCTGTTGAGAACATTTATCCCTACGGTCATCGTTTGGAGTGACTCATCTCTGACCTATCCTTGACTCATTGATGCTACTCGGTCACATGGTTTGGATTCCAAGGATCCATCATTTGGTCCCGCCCGGCCTCTCCTTTTGGAGTGCTAGGATTTCAGCGCTCAAAGCCTATTAGACTCACTGCTGTATGGTATGTGCATCCAACACATCTAGTAAGAGTATTTCATCTTTTTCAATTGACCACTGCCCTTGAAGTTTCTTCATGTATCCGAGTCATACCATTTGAAATTCCAGTCATTACATCACCCTTGAAAGTGGACTTTTCACTACTGGCACTTTCTTTTGGACTATGATGTTTTTGTTGGATATGCACATCATGTGCTGTCCCGTTATTTCACAGTGAATTTTCTGTGTTTGCATTTTTGTGCAATTTACATGCACAATATTTTTATTGTTGTATATCACTTGTTATTTGTTTAATGTTAACATTGTTTACACTTGTACCTACAGTGGGTGTTTCATCATATTTAAGATTAGCAAATCTCTATCACTGGCTACAGAGACATTTTGCTTTTTAGCGCTACACTAATTGTTTATACATTTACCTGGACTTTGTTTGCGTGTTAGCAGCTTTTTGTTCATTACATTTTGGTTTAGCGCAGCATTTTCCCCAATTGTTACAATCCTCTGTGGCTGCCTTTCCTACCACAGGACAACCTTTACTAGACACGACTTTAAAGGACATGCTCCTCTCACTGCAGACATCACTGATGTCAGATCTGTCCTCCTTTATAACCAAATTCTCCTCTGACCTTAACAGTTTGGGGAGCAAGGTCTCTTATATAGAAGACAAAATGGTGGAATGCACCACAACTGTGAATGATCTTGTGAACACATACGATGGAGTGAAAGATGAGCAGTCCTGGATTAAGGCTAAACTGGCAGATTTGGAAGATCATTCTCGCCGCAATAACATGAAAATACGTGGTATACATGAATCAGTACTGCCTGCTGAGCTTCAAAAATATGCGAATGACCTCATACATGCTATCCTTCCCAACACCACTTCACTTGAAATCTCCATAGACCGTATTCACAGAATTTCCAAACTGCCTCACTTAGCTGCCTTGGTACCCAAAGATGTGCTTATGAGAGTAAATTTTTTCACGCTAAAGAAATGCTCCTGGCGGCTGCCAGGCCAGCTGGAAATACATCTCTTTTCAGATCTCTCTAAATTCACCTTACAACAACGCAGACAACTAAGTTCTGTCACCAAGGCCCTACACAATTATAAAATCCAATACAAATGGCGATACCCAGCAACCCTGCTAATCACAAAAAATGGTGCCAATCATACTATAACCACCCTTACAGGAGGAATGAAACTCTTAAAGACCTGGGGTATCATTCTAGACCAACCGCAGGAATTCAGCCTTCCTTTGCCACAACGCATATCTCCATACAACCGTCCCAACCAGCAGAAGAAACATGAATGACACCTGTGATATCTAACCCGTGGATAGGCCTTCCACATGTACACCTTTCTCTCCCCGGTTCATGCCATATAGCTCTCTTATAGATTTGTTAAACAACTGTTGAAACTGACTGTTCTCCCCACATTGCGGATTCGCTAATCTCAATTTATTTGATCCGCCAAAGGTTATACTTTAATAACCCACCTTCGATTAATATCCTGCTCTTTTACACTGACTTTTCTTTTTTTTTCTTTTTTCTTTCTTTCTATTTTTGTTGTACTTATACACAGTTTAGCTTTCCAGCAACAACATGAAGCTCTACAGATATCTCATATCCTGATCCACTTCACCATAGCAGGATAACCAGAAGCATCAACCGTAACACCTCTACCAGATCCAACTAACTGTAAGTGCCTGCATACCTAACACTGATCATTTCCACAAATTATGCCACTCAACATTTTATCTGTAAATGCAAATGGGCTCAATCATCTGCCAAGCAACACTCCCTATGGAAAACTGCCCAAGACACCAACTGCGACATTCTATGTGTCCAAGAGACTCACTTCTCATCATCCGTAACACCTAAATGCTCCAACAAACGCTTCCCACACATCTTCTAGGCTTCCTTTTCCTCCAAAAAAAGAGGAGTCCTAATTGCAGTCAAAGACACAGTAACCTTCCACTCCCATCAGGTGACTCTAGACCTGAACAGTCGATACATTATACTACAATGCACTATTAACAAGGTCGCCTATACCTTGTCCACCAAATGCCCTTCCTCAAGCGCCTCATGCAATCCATTAACCCATCCAAGAGGCCATGTGATTATGTGCGTTGACTTCAACCTGGTACGAGATATTCACCTGGACTCCAAAAGACGCGAATCCCCTCTGAAAAATGTGCTACTTGACCAAGACATGTTTGACATTTAGCAATGCCACCACGGGTCTGAAAAAGACTACACGTATTTTTCTCCACTTCATAAAACGTATTCAAGAATTGATCTTTTTCTCACAGATAAGTGGTTTCTTCAAAAGGCCACTTCTTCGACTATCCATACCATGTTGTGGTCGAACCACGCGCAATCAGCATCTCACTTGCAGACTCCCCACCACAATCTAAAACCTGGCAAGCTAATAATTTTCTACTGCAACAGCCAGCATACACTGCAGAGATCACCACTCTACTCTCTGAATTCTTCACTAACAATGTGGGCTCGGTACCCGACCACAGCATGGTATGGAATACACACAAGGTATTTATAAGAGGTGTATTAATGCAAATGAATTCTCATATGAAAAAAGAAAGGACGCAGCGTCTAGACTCCCTTACAACTGACATAACAGGACTCGAAAAAAATCAACAAAGCCAAACCACATACATTCTGCTAAGCTTCTATCCCTAAGGCAAGAGCTCACAACCCTTCTCTTGAACTCCTTTGAAAAAACACAAAGCAAATTGAAGGCTATGGCTTACTCCACCTCAAGTAAGGCGGGGAAAGCTCTAGCTAGACGCCTAAAGGGATATCAAGCAAAAACCAAAATAGCCTACCTAATTCACCCTCACACAAAAGAAAAATTGCTAAATCCCCAAGACATTGCTGACACCTTCAGTGCATATTACAGTGACCTATACAACATTAAACTAGACATGCAAAAAATAAAGTGCAGCGCTAGTTTTAAGCACAAGATGATCCTGTGCATAAAAACATATATTAAAGTAAATATAACACTGTATTATTAAAGTGAAATATGACCATAAATATTAAAGTGCAACTATATTGTGCACATATGATGAATTGTATTATACGCAACCAAAATATTTAGTTTTAGTGTGATCCCATGCGACAAATGCAAGATGAAAACAAAGTTGCATAAAAAACGCACAAAAGTGCAAACAATATGCAGATTGTAAGCTTACAATTTGCATATTGTTTGCACCTTTGTGCGTTTTTTATGTGACTTTTTTTTTTCATCTTGCATTTGTCGCATGGGATCGCACTAAAACGAAATATTTTGGTTGCGTATAATACAATTCATCATTTACTAAAAAGCTGCAGACTAACCTACAAAAACTAGTTCGACATGAACTTTCATGGTCAGGGAGACTAGCATCACTCAAAATGAACCACCTCCCACAATTGCTCTATCTTTTTGGAACAATACCCATCCCAATACCCCAATCCTATTTTAAGTCCCTACAAACCACCCTAAACGAGTTCATCTGGCAAGGTTAGAAACCCAGAAGTGCCAACTCGAAACTTATCAAATATAGATTAGCAGGAGGATCAGGATACATAGACTTTGCAGATTACTACCAAGCCACCATACTAACACAAATACCAGAATGGGTGAAAAAACAATGTAGCGCTTAATCGAATAAATATACAAATGATATGTGCATTAGTATAAAAGTAATATATATAAATTCCAACATGTAAGATGATATTGAAGTGAGTCTCTAACCCCAAATCCAACCAGGAAATGGGAAAATAATATAAATAGTCCTCCAACAATGGGGGGAATCTCCTTGGATGTGCAGAAAATAATATGTAACACCAACACTGATAAATCCCGAATGTAAAGACAAATGGGTACTCTTACCAGAGCAGATGGACCCGGATGTCAGCGACACTGAATCATAAAAGCTTAAGACTCGAATCCGTGGCACTCTCAGATGGAAGTAGAAGTGGCACTCTCAGATGGAAATGGAGCTCCAAAGTCTTCTGAAAGTAAACTCCAGGGGATCTTAATGAACCCGATCGGACCAGGGAACGAACATCTTGTAGGAACCTCAGCAACAATTCTTTTCACAAATCCCCCAGCTCTCTCACCTTTTCACAAAACATTTTTGTGAAAAGGTGAGAGAGCTGGGGGATTTGTGAAAAGAATTGTTGCTGAGGTTCCTACATCTGAGAGTGCCACTTCTACTTCCATCTGAGAGTGCCACGGATTCGAGTCTTAAGCTTTTATGATTCAGTGTCGCTGACATCCGGGTCCATCTGCTCTGGTAAGTCTTTACATTCGGGATTCATCAGTGTTGGTGTTACATATTATTTTCTGCACGTCCAAGGAGATTCCCCCCATTGTTGGACGACTATTTATATTATTTTCCCATTTCCTGGTTGGATTTGGGGTTAGAGACTCACTTCAATATTATCTTACATGTTGGACTTTATATATATTACTTTTATAGTAATGCACATTTGTATATTTATTCGATTAAGCGCTACATTGTTTTTTCACCCTTTGTATCGATGTTTGTCACATTTAGTGTAGCAGCTATTCATTATTGGTACTGCACAGTATTATTTCACTTTCTTGTTGCAAATACGAGAATGGTTTGGTCTTCCCCCTAACATCCACTGGGGACTAGGGATGAGCCCGATGTTTGAGTCGAACATAAGTTCAACTCGAACATCGGGTGTTCGCTGTTCGCCGAATAGCGAACAATTTGGGGTGTTCGCGACAAATTCGAAAGCCGCAGAACACCCTTTAAAAGTCTATGGGAGAAATCAAAAGTGCTAATTTTAAAGGCTTATATGCATGGTATTGTCATAAAAAGTGTTTGGGGACCTGGGTCCTGCCCCAGGGGACATGTATCAATGCAAAAAAAAGTTTTAAAAATGGCCGTTTTTTCAGAAGCAGTGATTTTAATAATGCTTAAAGTGAAACAATAAAAGTGAAATATTCCTTTAAATTTCTTACCTGGGGGTGTCTATAGTATGCCTGTAAAGTGGCGCATGTTTTCCGTGTTTAGAACAGTCCGAGAGCAAAATGACATTTCTAAAGGAAAAAAAGTCATTTAAAAGTACTCGCGGCTATAATGAATTGTCGGTCCCAGCAATACACATAAAAGTTCATTGATAAAAACGGCATAGGATTTCCCCCACAGGGGTCCGCCCCCTCTGATGCATGAGACATCCCTATATCCCTATGGCTTTCCCGTAGCATCAGAGGGGACGGGGCCACCCGGTCCGCCCTCTCTGACGCACCGGGACATCCCTATGTCTTCCCTATGTCTTCCCCGTAGTGTCAGAGGGGAGCAGGTCCACCCGGTTATGTAACCGAGTGACCCCGCCCCCTCTGACGCTACGGGAAAGCCATGGGGATGTCCTCGTGCATCAGAGGGGACCAGGGTCACCCGGCAACATCATCGTGTGGCCTCGCCCTCAGTTATAAAAGAGCTGTCACCTGCGAGGCTGGTCTTTACGGCGGGTGCCTCCCATAGAGGCAGATCATAGGCGGCGTGCGACTTTTTTTTTTTCTTTTTCGGTCCATCGGAACGAGAGAAGAAGAAGAAGACTTCTTGGGACAGTTTTATTTTTTGTATTTTTTTAATAAAGGAATTGTCCCAAGCCGTGTCTTGTGTTTTTTTTACCATTTTCACGCATTTTTTGTGAAATGGTAGGGGTACATTTGATCCCCGTTACCATTTCACCCGGGGGGAGCGGGATTTGGGGGTCCCCTTGTTAAAGGGGGCTTCCAGATTCCGATAAGCCCCCCTCCCGCAGACCCCCACAACCACCGGGCAAGGGTTGTGGGGATGCGGCCCTTCTCCCCATCGACATGAGGACAAGGTGCTTTGGGGGGACTACCCCAAAGCACCCTCTCCATGTTGAGGGCATGTGGCCTGGTATTGTTCAGGAAGGGGGGGCGCTCTCTCATCCCCACTCTTTTCCTGTGGCCTGCCAGATTGCGTGCCTGGATAAGGGACTCCTACGCCATTTTTTTTTTAATTTTGGCACAGGGTTCCCCTTAATATCCATACCAGACCTGGAGGGCCTGGTATGGAATTTGGTGGGACCCCCACACATTTTTTTTTTTTAATTTTGGTTCTGGGTTCCCCTCTGGGGGAATCCCATGCCATTGTTATCAATGAACTTTTATGTGTATTTTCAGGACCGACAATTCATTATAGCTGCGAGTACTTTTAAATTAGTTTTTTTCCTTTTTTTAAAAAATGCCATTTTGCTCTTGGACTGTTCTAAACACGGGAAACATGCGCCACTTTACAAGCATACTATAGACACCCCCCAGGTACGAAATTTAAAGGAATATTTCACTTTTATTGTTTCACTTTAAGCATTATTAAAATCACTGCTCCCAAAAAAACGGCCGTTTTTAAAACTTTTTTTGCATTGATACATGTCCCCCCGGGGCAGGACCCAGGTCCCAAACACTTTTTAAGACATTAACTTGCATATAAGCCTTTAAAATTAGCACTTTTGATTTTTCATGTTCGTGTCCTGTAGACTTTAACGGTGTTCGTGTGTTCGAACACATGTTTTGCCTGTTCGCATGTTCTGCTGCGAACCGAACGGGGGGGGGGGTGTTCGGCTCATCCCTACTGGGGACAAATAGAATCCTCTTCACTCATCAGATCAGACCTAAAAACTTGGATTTTAGGGATCCCTTTAAGCATCAGTATAACAAATGCTCTTTCCCCTACAATGAAAGCCTCAGCCCGTGCATGGAAAACAATTACAGAAATAGCACTATCACCCTCACAAACCATATCACCCCTCATCCCGCTAGGAGTTCTCACACAACTAACGCCAGACCTCTTGCTATCCCAGTGGACAAACAGAGTTATCCCACGCATTCAAGACCTGTTCTCCAACTCCAACTTAAAAACCTTCTCCCAGTTGAGAAAAGAGTTTGCACTCCCAGCCTCTGAATATTTTACTCACCTACGGGTAACCCATTGCTTATCTTCCCTACCCAAACCTAAACCAATATACTCCTTACCTTCAACCATATGGTCCTTTTTAACCCACTCATCCCCTACACAAAAAGGTATCTCTTTACTCTACAACACTTTACACCAGAAAAAGGACTTAAAACAACCTCACATTTACACTGGGAATTGGACTTGGGAGACTTCTTCACTGAGGAACAATGGCAAAAAGCAAGCAAATCTAAATACCAATCTACCTGTTGCTCAGCCCTATGGGAACTATGCCAAAAGATCTCTCAAAGATGGTACCTAACTCCTACCAGACTTGCCTCCTAGACCTATTCCATATCCTATGGTCAGGTCCCAACATACAGCCTTACTGGTCCAATATATTCCAAATCTCCAAATGCCACATCCTCTTCTCCCCTGCACTGGTGCTCTTAAATCTAACAATCGAAGTCATCCTTACCCCGCTAAGAATAATAATAACAACAATCCTTTTAGAAACCAGACTCAACATCACTCGCTTGTGAAAATTGGTCACAACTCCCACTATTGAGAATACTCATGAAATGGTAAACACACACTGCAGCTATGAACTCATGATGGCCTCTAGTAGAGGAAACTACCACAAAACCATTTCCTCGTGGCAACCATGGCTACAATGGTCAGGTGCGGCAATACACCTACACCCAAAGAACACCTCTTGACTTATTTCTAACACTGGCAGTCATGATAAACTTACCAACCATCTGACCATCACCATGTAACCCTGGCTACGACACAAAGGCCCTCTTCTCGGGCCACATCATTAGAGAGCTAAACTTACAGAAAATTCAGTTTCACCCTTGGCCTATCCCTACTCTCACATACCTTACAGTCTTAAATAAACCTGATGTGTTCCTTCCAGAAACATAGAAGGCTCCTGGGATGGTTGCCAGCACACATTTTTCCATAGTTTGCTCCCACGGGAGTGACGGGACGGTTGCGGTTACCTATCCCCATCTAACATCTGTGACGTGGAAGTGAAATACCCTATTATAAAACCAATCAATAAGACTACTAAAGTAAAGCATAGTACATCTCACCCCCCCCCCCCCCCCCCGTTAGGGTATTAATGTTTTATTATTGTTTCTGCTAATCTCACGAAACAACTAATTGTACTACTGTTCATTTTATGGCATACCTGGACTACTTAACTGAACATTGTATATTGATATGTACAACTACTTGATATCCATCACTTTTATATCTTTTGGAAAAATTCAATAAACATATGGTTTAAAAAAAAAAAGATTTTTTTAGCACACCTCCACTGGAGACAGCAGATGAACAGCAGCAATCAGCAAAGTCCTTTCTTGTATTAAGAGAAGTATGGACTCCAGAGAGAGTGATAGCATTTTGCCCCTGTACAAATCATTAGTAAGACCACATCTGGAATATGCAGTTCAGTTTTGGGCACCAGTTCTCAAAAAGGATATCGGGAACTGGAGAAAGTGCAGAGAAGGGTAACCAAATTGATAAGAGGCATGGAGAAGCTCAGCTATGAGGAAAGATTAGAGGAACTGAATCTATTCCCTCTTGAGTAGAGGAGATTAAGGGGGATATGATCAACATGTACAAATACATAAGTGGTCCATATAGTGAACTTGGTGTTGAGTTATTCACTTTAAGGTCATCAAAGAAGACAAGGGGCACTCTTTATGTCTAGAGGAAAAAGATTTCATCTCCAGAAAGGTTTCTTCACAGTAAGAGCTGTGAAAATGTGGAATAGACTCCCTCCAGAGGTGGTTTTGGCTTGCTCAGTAGAATGCTTTAAAAAGGCCTGGATTAATTCCTAAATGTACATAATATAACTGGGCACTAACATTTATAAGTATAGTTGATCCAGGGAAAATCTGATTGCCTCCCGGGGGATCAGGAAGGATTTTTTTCCACTGCTGTAGCAAATTGGAGCATGCTCTGCTGGCATTTTTCGCCTCCCTCTGGATCAACTGTAGGTGTAGGATTGTGTATATGGGTTTGTATTTTTTTTTTTCTTGGTTGAACTAAAAGATGGACTTGTGTCTTTTTTCAACCTGACTAACTATGTAACTATTTAACTATCAGCAACAATAAGATTCCAACAACAGCAACCTGCAGCCCAACTTCTCTATACAGCAGTCTGGCTTAAAGTAACAACCTGTAAATTTGTTTTGCCAACGCAAATGAGAAAAAGGTATATTACATCACCTCTTCCCACCAACACTTATTGATTCTAAATAACAATCACTGATTCTAATTCCATCTACAATAGGAGCTTATGATTTGCAAACAACATTAGCAAAGTAAAAGTCAAATCAACAAGTTAGTGTATATTCAGGCTTTTTCACATCCCTTCTCCAATAAGTGGTGGATCCACAGACCACCCCTTTGTAGGGTGATATCGTGGGGTCTATGGAACATGTCTTTTATTTGAAGTCTCATGAAAGGGAAAAACCTACTTCTTTATCTTTTGTTTCTTCAAATCTTGGGTATTGCACTGCTAGGCAGGTTCCAAAGAATGTATTGCATTGATCCTGCTCCTAGTAAATCTGGAATGTGGTTGGTCCAGACAGCCTCCCAACATTTACAGATTTGCCATTTGGGTATTAAGGCAGGGTGCCGTCAGATGTCCCATGGATCAATAGCAAAACCAGATCTTCCTTGTAAAAGCACATGTTAGTGTAGCATAGAAGCTGTAGACTATAAACTAATATATCTGCCTCTTTAAGCACAGTGATCTAAATACTATTTAACGTAAACTCAAACACTAACCTCTCTAACTGTAATCTACAGTTTTCATTACAAAAAAAAGTGTGATACTGCCATGAAAGTCCTTGTTTGGACACATCCTTTTATAGTTTGACAATGCTTTGCCCTTCTCATTTAATTGTGCTCCTGCACCGTGTCCATACAGACCTTCAATGGTTACATAGTTACGTAGTTGGTAAGGTTGAATAAAGACACTAGTCCATCCAGTTCAACCTGTGGTGTGTGTGTGTGTGTGTGTGTGTGTGTGATTTTATGTCACTAGTAATTCCCATATCCCCATTTGTTGCATATATTATCCTGTAATGGATTCTACATGAGAAATGCCATTGAGATATTGCTGGAGTGCATGTATATAGACAGAAAGTGGCTGAAGGAAATCAGTAGCACTGGGATATTACAAAGAATAAAAAAGTGAAAACTTTAACTTATTTGTACCCAGTGCTTTTTTAAACCAAGCCAAACAAGCTGCTGTCTAGGCCTGTACTTCAAATTAACAGTGAAAAAATACCACTGTAGGTCCAGTTCACTTCTTTTCTTTAACTTTGTTGCCAGTTAAGCCCTGATGAAGGGGGCACTTAGACAACTGAAACGCATTGGTTACTTTTTAAATTGTACCCCTGACCTTTAATGGAATAAAGTTGTATCTAGAACTTTTGTTGTGTTGTGGCACTTCAATTTCAACTCTTTTTACATCACACTACAGGCCAAGTAGACTGTGGAGATCCTCTGGGGCGTAGAAGCCTCCTGCCCAGGAACCACATCATTTACACCAACAGTAATACCTTAAGATAACAATACCAGTAAAAAAAATCTACAGGTCCAGCATCATCTTTCCACTTTCTTCAACTTTTCAAACCCAATGTCCTTCAGTTAGGCTTTACAGTAACATAACTTCTTAACCCCTTGATCACTCCCCAGTAATCCCTTTCAGTCCCTGTCATAGTGTCACTAGTATAGTGTACAGATCTATTTTCTGATTACTGTATTTAGAGTTACGTGTAACGCTAATTAGCTAGTTAGAGTCAGCAACAGCCTTGTATGGTGTCAGGGTACCTGTCGCATATTCCCTAAAAAGGTTTAACCCCCTGATCGGACCCCCAGTTAACCCTTTCACTCCCTGTCACTGTGTCATTAGTATAGTGCACAAATCTATTTTATGACCACCGTATTAGTGTCACAGGTGATATCAGTTAGGTGTTAGGGTGAGTTAGTGTCAGCATCAATCCCAGACAGCATCAGATTTCAACTTTGATTGCCATTAGTGCTAACACACACACCAAACTCCGCACTTACTAGTATAGTGTTTGAATGGATCAATATCTTTGATCTGATCAAAACTATATTAGCGTACCAAGTAGTATAGTGTTCCCAAAAATGCGGCGTTAGCAAGATCAGCCCAGACACCCGCCAGCACCTGCGTTTAGCCCCTCTGCCCAGCCCAGCCCACCCCACCCAAAGTGCAGTATCAATAGATTACTGTCACTTTACAAAACACAGCACACAATGCTGCAGCATTAGCAGAGTCAGGCCTGATTCCTGCTAACGCTAACAGATAATTTTTTTGTAGCGATTCAAGCAGTCTCTGACAACCAGGTGGGTTTTTTACCTGTGACTCACACTAGCTGTACCAGTAAATTTAGTGCCCAAAATGTCAAACAAAAGGCACACTAGTGAAGAGGCCTACAGGATACTGAGCATGACAGATGAGAGCGCAGGGGGGAAGCCTCACTGTCAGAATCACAATCTGATGCAGGCTCACTATACGAACCTGTAGAGAGTAGTGGCACCCTGACAGATAGCTCTAATGAAGGATTAGCTGTCCCTGCTAAGTTCAGGCTTACCCAACCCCATTCTTCTGTTGCTGAGGTGCAAAAACCGCATGGTTCTTGCATGCAGCAGAGAGCCAGTACTAGTGCGGCTCAACCTTCTGGTAAACTGGTAAGCACCAGCGGCTTAGTAAATCCTGGTCGTAGACAAACCAGCACTGCAGTAATACTTAGTGATGTAGCGAGTCCCATAAATGCAGTTCAAGCTGGTGCGGTGAGGAGCACAAGTAGTGCATTGCAGCCACCAAGAATTCAAAGAGAGGCCCGTAGAGACCATATCGCCCTTCCTGATATGTTTGCAGATCCTGATTGGCAGCCCACCACTTCTGCAGCGCCTGTACTTCCCCCATTCACTGGCCAACCCGGAATTCAGGTGGAAACAGCGGATTTTACTTCCCTGAACGTTTACTGTTTTTCACAGAAGATCTGTACAGATCTGTTGTGAACCAAAGCAATTTATATGCTGGTCAATTTATCGATAAAAATAAAAATTTGACCCTTGCTGGAGAATTTGGCTAGAAACCTATAACGGTTCCCAAATTTGAAACCTTTCTGGGCCTATCCCTCCTCATGGGTATTACTAAAAAGAGTGCATTGCAGTCATATTGGTCCACTGACCCAATTCACCATATCAATACCTCTGTTCTCTGCTTCCATGACCAGGACTCAATATGAGCAAATCTTGCAGTTCATGCATTTCAATGACCATGAACTCTGTCGTCCTTGGGGTGACCCTGAATATGATCTGCCCCATTAAATTCGGGCCCTCGTAAACCACTTTAACCAACAATTTTCAGCCTTGTTTATTCCAGATCAAGATGTCTGCATTGATGAGTCCCTGATTAAATATTCTGGCCAACTTGTGTTCAAAAAGTTTCTCCCCAACAAATGTGCCAGATATGGGGTCAAGCTGTATAAGCTCTGTGACAGGGCCACAGGCTTTACATATAGTTTTCTGGTTTACGAGGGAAAAGATAGAAGTGTGAAGCCCCCCAACTGCCCAGACTACATAGGAAGCAGCGACAAGATTGTTGGGACTTGGTGTCACCCTTATTTAGAAAGGGGTACCATTTATACGTGGACAATTTTTTAACAAGTGTGCCACTTTTTAGATACCTCTTTCAATTAGAAACTGGCGCATGTTGCCCCGTGCGATCTAATCGCCGGGGCTTCCCCCAACAGCTTGTAGATACCCGAATTTAACGGGGGAGAGAGCCTGATTGAGGTCCAACGAATTGCTTGTCATTAGATGGAAGGACAAACGAAATGTTTTTGTTCTGTCTTACATTCACACAGACTTGGCAGTCCAAATTACTACGGCGACTGGTGTTGAGAAGCCCCTCTGTGTCCACGAATACAACCTTAACCACTTGCTGCCCGCCCACCGTCATATGACGGCGGGACGGTGCATCTGTTATCCTGGGCCGCCGTCATATGACAGCGCTGCCTTCCAGGATCCCTAGGGGGCTCGGGTCCCGGTGCGCGTGGCCAGCGGCCGCGATGTCCGCTGGGCACCCGCGATTTCCCGGTAACCGAGCAGGACCGTGGATCCGTGTATGTAAACACACAGATCCACATCCTGTCAGATGGGAGGAGACCAATGGTGTGTTCCTTGTACAGAGGAACACCGATCGGTCTCCTCTGCTTGTGAATCCCCTCCCCCCACAGTTAGAATCACTCCTTAAGAACACATTTAACCCTACAGCACCTGGGCGTGGCCTCGCAGTGCTTGCCATCACGTGTTCCGAAGTTCTTATCTGCACGGGCGTTCTGCCTTTGTTTATGCCGGCTTTTTAAACATTTTTTACTGGAATCTCGTAAATGTACATCTGTGGTTTATTTAAGTAATAAAACCTCAAACATTATTACACTATTGGAGTTTTTCTCCTTATGTTTTCTCTTGAATATGGACTCTTCCACTCTTGAGTCCCCCCTCTGATGTTGGAGCAGTTGGACCGTCCGGACCTCACTGGAGTCGGTGGTACATGCTGTCAGGACCCGGATAACAACATTCTGTCCCCGCAGAGGGTTATATCTGAAAGCTCATATGACCTTGCCATAGAGAAGGTCCAACGATTGGGGTAAGCGCACATCTATTACCCCTTTTTCTGCAATCAATATACATTGGATAAGAATCCCTTCAGCTTATTATTTCTCATGATTCTGTGATGAGATATAGCAAGTGGACTTTTTCTTTTTCTTTTTACCCATTTTCTTCTTTGAATCTAGTCACGAACTGATGTATGATCACTTGTTTTCAGTTTATGTCAATATTTAGTTGGATTTTTAAGTAATGATTTTAAGCACTTGGTGTTGTTATTTTGTTGCTGGGATTCACACACACATTGTGTCTCCTAGGCACTCTTCATTTATTTATTTAATTATTTATTGCTAGCGCACAAAAGTTTTATTTACAACCCTACAGCACCCCCTCCTGGTTAACCCCTTCATTGCCAGTCACATTTATACAGTAATCAATGCATTTTTATAGCATGGATCACTGTATAAATGTAAATGGTCCCAAAAATGTGTCAAAATTGTCCGATGTGTCCGCCGCAATATCACAGTCACAAGACACAGACACTAGTAAAAAAAAAAAATAATAAAAATGCTATAAATCTATCCCTTTATTTTGTAGACGCTATAACTTTTGCGCAAACCAATAAATATACACTTATTGCGATATTTTTTACCAAAAGTATGTAGAAGAATATGTATCGGCCTAAACTGAGGAAAAAATTTGTTTAAAAAAAAATGTGGATATTTATTATAGCAAAAAGTAAAAAATATTGTGTTTTTTCAACCTTGTCACTTTTGTTTTGTTTATAGCACAAGAAATAAAAACCGCAGAGGTGATCAAATACCACTAAAAGAAAGCTCTATTAGTGGGGAAAAAATGATAAAAATTTCATTTGGGTACAGTGTTGTATGACTGCGCAATTGTTATTCAAAGTGTGACAGCGCTGAAAGCTGAAAATTGGCTTGGGCAGGAAGGGAGTGAGAATGCCCTGTATGGAAGTGGTTAAAAAGGAGGGGTGGACTTCAATAACCAGATGATGGGGGCGTATTTAATTGCCCATAAGGTCAGACGCTGGTACAAAAAAGTGTCTGTATACCTATTCCAATTGGCTCTATACAATGCTTTTGTTCTATAGAAAGCATCTGGATGAACTGGAAATGAAATTTGAATTTTCAAATTTCCGAATTTCCGAATTCTGAATTTTTGAATTTCCGAATTTTGAATTTTCGGATTTTTGAATTTTCGGATTTTTGAATTTTCGGATTTCCGAATTTTCAAATTTGTAATTTTCGAATTTTTGAATTTTACGAATTTCCGAATTTCTGAATTTCCGAATTTCCGATTTTAAAATTTTTGAATTTCCAATTTCCAAATTTTCAAATTTCCGAAATTCAACAATTTGAAAATCTGAAAATTTGAAAAATCTGAAAAAAAGAAAGAAAATCAGTAAAATTCAAAATAACGAACAAATAATAACTAACTATTAAATTATAGATATTGGAATTTCCTTTCAAATTTGGCATTTTATGAACGTAATGAATACAAATTTAGCTGAAGTTATGAATTATCTGAAATAACGAATGCCGCATCTAAACAAATGGAATGGAACAAATTAATAATAAATAATAATAATAATAATAATGTTTTATTATTATTATTGTTATTCATTATTATTAGATTGTTAGGGTCCATTCTTTTAGACATGGAATTCGTTATTTCAGATAATTCGTAACTTTGTATAAATTCGTACTCGTTACGTTCACTAACAGCCAAATTTGAAAGGAAATTCCAATACCTGTAATTTAATAGTTATTATTAGTTAGTTATTATTTCAGATTTTCGGGTTTTCGAATTTTCAGATTTTCAAATTTCCAAATTTTTGAATTTCCAAATTTCCGAAATTTCGAATTCCGAACTTCTGAATTTCCGAAATTTTGAATTTCTGAAATGACGAATTTCTGAATTCGAATTTTTGAATTTTACAATTTCTGAAATTTACAAATTTCCGAAATTTCCAATTTCTGAATTCTGAATTTCCGAAATTTTGAATTTTTCAGAAATTCGAATTTTTCGGAAATTCGGAAATTCGGAAATTTCAGAAATTGAAAAATTCGGAAATTTCTGAATTAACAAGTTTAACAAGATTAACAAGTTTGTCAAAATTCGTTAAAAAACTAATTTGGAACTAATCTAATTGCACATGTCTATTGCTTTGCAGGAACACCATTCAGTTGCAGCACTCATTTATTTATTTTGCTCTCATGATACATAAATCTGTGACCCCAGTGCTGTAGGAAGTGATTTCACCACCACAGTTAAAAAAAAGAGCATATATGCTGAAGCATAACATTAGGACATTAGGGACGGATTGCACCTATGCTTCGGCATATATTTTTTACTCTTTTTTTGGCACAGATTGCAATAAAAAAAGTTGTTTTATTAAATTAATGTTTTATTGATACTGTGATTTATTGTTACCATTGTTTGTTTTGGAGGTACACCATTCAGTTGCAGCACGGTGTAGCATAGGGGCAGGGGTGGACATAGGGGAGGATCACCCCTATGCGTCAGCATATATTTTATATTTATTGTATGCCCATCGTTCAAAGTGGGTGGATGAAGGAAGCTACAAGCATTTCATGAATTTGGTTTTGTCAGATATAAACAGAGCCATTGGGAAATTGGGAAAGCATCTTATCACACTGATCTTGTTGCTTTAAGGGCTGAGGCGAGATTTCGATTCTAATAGACCCCAAACTTTAAAAAAAAAGTACATGCCACTACATTGCTGTCATAGGGGATATTTACATTCCCTGTGATAACAATAAAAATGCTTAAAAAAAATTAATTAATTAAAGAGACAGTGTAAAAATAAAATAAAAAAGCAAAATGAATAGTAAAAGAAAAAAAAAGCACCCCTGTCCCCTTGTGCATGTGCACAAAGGAGAAGGCAAGCACTTATCTCATGTCATATGTAAACAGTAATTGCACCATGCATGTGTGGTATCACCATGAACATCGAGGGCAGTAATTTCAGCAGTAGACCTCCTCTGTAAATCTAAAGTGGTAACCTGTAAAGGCTTTTAAAGGCTTTTAAAAATGTATATAGTTTGTCACCGCTGCGCGGGTGTGCTTAATTTTATAGCATGCCGTGTTTGGTATCTACAGTATGTACTCTGCATAATATCTTTGATTTTCGGGGTCCTGTACGCAGCTAGGCTCCCAAAACGTCTCACACATGTAGTATCCCCGTACTCAGGATAAGCAGCAGAATGTATTTTGGGGTGTAATTCCACGTATACCCATGGCATGTGTGAGCAATATATAATTTCAGTGACAACTTGTACATTTTTATTTATTTTTTGTCATTTTTCAATCACATATTCAATGGGCTCAACATGCCTCTCAGAAAATTCTTTGGGGTGTCTACCTTTAAAAAAGGGGTAATTTGGGGGGGTTTGTACTGCCCTGCCATTTTAGCACCTCAAAAATTAGATAAATTCCAGAAAATGTACCATAGTTTGTAGACGCTATAACTTTTGTGCAAACCAATAAATATACGCTTATTGAAAGTTTTTTTTTACCCAAGACATGTGGCTGAAAACACATTTTGGCCTAAATGTATGAGTAAAATTGAGTTTATTGGATTTTTTTATGACAAAAAGTAGAAAATATAATTTTTTTCCCAAATTTTTGGTCTTTTTTCATTTATATCGCAAAAAAATAAAAATCCCAGAGGTGATCAAATACCACTAAAAGAAAGCTCTATTTGTGGGAAAAAAGGACACAAATTTAATTTGGGTACAGCATTGCATGACCACGCAATTACCAGTTAAAGCAGTGCAGTGCCAAATTGTAAAAAGTGCTCTGATCATTAAAGCGGGGGTCCACCTATCTATCGTTTTTTTTTTTTTTGAGTTCATTCACAAACTTTTCTTCTCAGCATTACATACTCACATATTGTGTGTAATATGTCCGCCTGTGTCAGATTTAGTCGGAAACAATAACTTATATTATTCACTGCAGGCGGTTTCCATCTTCATTGTGGGCATTTAAAGCCCACAAGCATTTATTTCCTGGATGTGGTGAATGCTGTGCTCCCAGCATTAACCGCTTGTTCCCACACATGCTCAGTGGCATCCTGGGAAGCCTGAGACTAGCTCCCAGGAGTCTGGGAGAGGCTAGAAACATGCCTACTCCCACAGGAGGAGAACCAGGAAGTGCAAAGAAGAATAGAAAAATAAAAGGTAATTACGGCGATTCAAATTTTTTTAAACGGCATGTCAGCATCTAGGCAAGGAAGAGAATACATACAGATATTGTTCAAAATTTGGGTGGAACCCCGCTTTAAGGGCGTAAAACCTCCCCGAGGCTGAAGTGGTTAAAGACGGATTTGTTTCACTGTTCCTATGTTGTGACATAACAACCACCAATCCACTTTTCAAAACATTGGGATAGCTTAGTACTGAATTCTAAATAAGTCTTGGCTAGGGATGAGCTTCGTGTTCGAGTCGAACCCATGTTCGACTCGAACATCGGCTGTTCGGTCGTTCGCCGAATTCAGAACGTTATGGGCCGTTCGCGCCAAATTTGCGTGACGCGTCACGGCCCATAATTCACTGCGGCATCGCAGTGCATTGCTGGCTGATGATTGGCCAAGCATGCACTATGACCCGCATGTTTGGCCAATCACAGCGTCGTCGGTAGAGAGAGCTGTAATTGGCCAGGGTGGCTTTGGCCAATTATGGCTCAGGGGGTTTAGAACATGCCCCACAATATATAAGGCCGCCTGCACGGCGGGTAGTGTATGTTCCGGCGTTGAGATACATAGATAGACAGAGAGTTAGCTAGATTAGGCAGGACAATCAGTGAGTTAGCTGCACTTACAGTGTATTGTGTATATATATGCATCCCAGGTGTTGCATATATATATATATACACTGTATTCAGTTTAGCTAGATCCGTTCCTGTTATCTTCCTACTGACAGGCAGGCTTGTCTTGTTACAGTATTTACAGCTACCTGAAGAAAATTGCTGGTGTTCTTTTGATCCTATTAGTACCACAGTCAGGCAGCTAGACTATTTACAGTTAGTGTAGTGCGTCCTGCTCACAGTGTTCAGCTAAAACTACAAGTTAGTGTAGTGAGACCTCTGCACAGTGTTCATCTAAAGCTACAAGTTAGTGTAGTGCGTCCTGCTCACAGTGTTCAGCTAAAACTACAAGTTAGTGTAGTGAGACCTCTGCACAGTGTTCATCTAAAGCTACAAGTTAGTGTAGTGCGTCCTGCTCACAGTGTTCAGCTAAAACTTCAAGTTAGTGTGGTGCGTCCTCCTCACAGTGTTCAGCTAAACCTACAAGTTATTTTTTTGCGAGCTCTGCACAGTGTTCATCTAAAGCTACAAGTTAGTGTAATGCGTCCTGCTCACAGTGTTCAGCTAAAACTACAAGTTAGTATGGTGCGTCCTCCTCACAGTGTTCAGCTAAACCTACAAGTTATTTTTTTGCGAGCTCTGCACAGTGTTCATCTAAAGTTACAAGTTAGTGTAGTGCATCCTGCTCACAGTGTTCAGCTAAAACTACAAGTTAGTGTAGTGAGACCTCTGCACAGTGTTCATCTAAAGATACAAGTTAGTGTAGTGCGTCCTGCTCACAGTGTTCAGCTAAAACTACAAGTTAGTGTAGTGAGACCTCTGCACAGTGTTCATCTAAAGCTACAAGTTAGTGTAGTGCGTCCTGCTCACAGTGTTCAGCTAAAACTACAAGTTAGTGTAGTGAGACCTCTGCACAGTGTTCATCTAAAGCTACAAGTTAGTGTAGTGCGTCCTGCTCACAGTGTTCAGCTAAAACTACAAGTTAGTGTGGTGCGTCCTCCTCACAGTGTTCAGCTAAACCTACAAGTTATTTTTTTGCGAGCTCTGCACAGTGTTCATCTAAAGCTAAAACTTAGTGTAGTGCATCCTGCTCACAGTGTTCAGCTAAAACTACCAGTTAGTGTAGTGAGACCTCTGCACAGTGTTCATCTAAAACTACAAGTTAGTGTAGTGCGTCCTGCTCACAGTGTTCAGCTAAAACTACAAGTTAGTGTAGTGAGACCTCTGCACAGTGTTCATCTAAAGCTACAAGTTAGTGTAGTGTGTCCTGCTCACAGTGTTCAACTAAAACTACAAGTTAGTGTGGTGCGTCCTCCTCACAGTATTCAGCTAAACCTACAAGTTATTTTTTTGCGAGCTCTGCACAGTGTTCAGCTAAAGTTACCTGTAGAAGGTTGGTGGTGTTCTCATACTACAGGCAGGCAGTTGATTTTGCTAGCTGCAGTATCAGTACATATATATATGTAGAGGCAGAGGCAGACAGTCACAAGCTAATAAAAGAGGGCAAGCAGGCTCTGTGTCTAGTGCTGGTCATGGAGACGGTGCATCCTCATCAGCACGTGGCCGTGGGACACACTTGGCCTTTTTTCGGCAGCTGGCCATGTTGAGCCGCAACATGTGGAAGACTTGGTCGAGTGGATGACCAAGCTGTCCTCATCCTCCTCATCCTCTCTCACCCATGCTCAGGGTACTTTGTCTGGCAAAGCAGCGGCCTCTTCCCTCGGCTCAATGTCATCAGTGACTCCTTCCCTAGCCCCACCATGTCCTCCTGAGGAGTCCCTCGAACTGTTTGACCACAGCGTTGGGTACATGCTCCAGGAGGATGCCCAGCGTTTGGAAGGCTCTGATGATGATACTGAGCTCGATGAAGGCAGTAACGTGAGCACGGACAGAGGGGGTGCCCAAGAAGGACAGCAATCTGGCAGTCATGCTCCCCCTGCTGCAGCATACTGCCAGGTTTGCTCCAGTGATGAGGAGGGAAGGGATGATGAGGTCACTGACTCAACGTGGGTGCCTGATAGGACAGAGGAGGAGGAGGAGGAGGCGGCACATCACCAATGAGGCAGGATGCCCTCCAGGGGCCAGCCTAAGGGCAGCACACTGACTGCATCACACCCCAAAGCTCCACATGTGCAGGGCGCTGCAGTCTCTGCGCATTATTCAAAAAGTTCTTTGGTGTGGGCCTTTTTTGAGACGAGTGCATCAGATCGCACCGCTGCTATTTGCAACATATGTCTCAAGCGTATCTTGCGTAGCCAAAACATCTCCCGCTTGGGTACCACATGCTTGACCAGACATATGTTGACCTGCCATGCAGTTCGTTGGCAAGCGTATCTAAAAGACCCACACCAAAGAACATAGAGGACCTCTCCTTGCTCCTCAACAGCTGAGATCTCCAACCCCACTATACCTTCAGTCCTCTCTGGGACCTGCACTGAGAGGAATGAAGGTGTAGAATTAGATGTGTCACAGCCAAGTACTTGTGGGCAATCTACTTTCAGTACACCGACGTCAGATTGTACCAGGCAAATTTCCCTGCCCCAGCTGCTGCACCACCGAAATAAGGTTGCTCCCAGCCATCCACATGCCCAGCGGTTGAATGCTAGCTTGGCAAAATTGCTAGCACTTCAACTGCTGCCTTTTCAGTTGGTAGACTCTGCCCCCTTCCGTGAGTTTGTGGAATGTGCGGTTCCTCAGTGGCAGGTACCCAAACACCACTTTTTCTCACGGAAGGCGATTCCGGCTCTCTAACGGCATGTGGAAGGCAATGTCTTGGCCTCGCTGGACAGGGCGGTCAGCGGTAAGGTGCATATTACTGCTGGCTCATGGTCCAGCAGGCATGGACAGGGACGTTACCTAAGTTTCACGGCGCATTGGGTGACTCTGCTGGCAGCTGGGAAGGATGCAGGACAAGGTGCAGTAGTGTTGGAGGTTGTTCCGCCACCACGCCTCCAAAATGCCACTACTAATGATTGTGACACACCTCTCTCCTCCACCCCCTCCTCTTCTTCTTCCTCCACGGCCTCTTCCTGTGCTTTGTCCTCAGAACCAGCGGTGCTCCGTAGCCGTTCAAGGGGCTACGCAAGTACGCAGGCCAAAAGATGCCATGCGGTGCTTGAGCTGGTGTGCTTGGGGGACAGGAGCCACACTGGGGCAGAGGTTCTGTCAGCTCTGCAGGGGCAGGTTCTGAGGTGGTTGACACCACGCCAACTTAAGGCAGGAATGGTGGTTTGCGACAATGGCACCAACCTCCTCTCTGCCCTCCGACAGGTACAAATGACCCATGTGCCCTGTTTGGCTCATGTCCTTAACTTGGCGGTGCAGCGGTTCTTGGGCAGGTACCCGGGCTTACAGGATGTCCTGAGGCAGGCCAGGAAAGTCTGTGTGCATTTCCACCGGTCATATAATGCCAGTGCCCGGCTGGCGGACCTCCAAAAGGAGTTTAACCTGCCCAAGAACTGCCTAATCTGTGACATGCCCACCAGGTGGAACTCAACGTTGGCCATGCTGCAGCGGCTGCACACACAGCAGAGGGCCATCAATGAGTACCTGTGTGACTATGGCACCAGGACAGGGTCAGGGGAGCTTGTTTTTTTTTCCCACGCCAGTGGGCCATGATCAGGGATGCATGCACTGTCCTGTCACCATTTGAGGAGGCCACGAGGATGGTGAGCAGTGACAGTGCATGCTTCAGTGACATTGTCCCCCTTGTCCACCTGTTGGAGCACACGCTGTGTGGAATAATGGACAGGGCACTAGAGGCAGAACAGAGGCAGGAAGAGGAGGACTTCCTTAGCTCTCAAGGCCCCCTTTATCCAGACAGTGTTCCTGCGTGCCCGCTGATCACACAGGAAGAGGAGGAGGAGGAGGAAGATTGTGTCAGTATGGAGGTGGAGCCTGGCACTCAGCATCAGCAGCAGTCTTTAAGGGATCAGTCCCAAGAAACACATGGACTTGTACGTGGCTGGGAGGAGGTGGCTGCGGACCATGTCGTCCTTAGTGACCCAGAGGACTCCTGACCGTATGCCTCAGCAAACCTACGCTGCATGGGCTCCCTGATCCTGCAAAGCCTGCGTAAGGATCCTCGTATTCGTGGTATCAAGGAGAAGGACCAATACTGGCTGGCAACCCTCCTTGATCCACATTACAAGGGTAAGGTTGCGGACCTTATCTTGCCATCGCAGAGGGAGCAGAGGATGAAACATCTTCGGGAGGCCTTGCAGAAAGGTCTGTGCAACGCGTTCCCAGAGTCTGGGAGGTTACAATCTCCTGTTTCTGGACAACGTGTTGCTGAGGCTTCGGTCAGTCAAAGAAGGAGTGGTGGAGAAGGTGGCCGTCTGACCGATGCGTTCAGACAATTTTTGGTCCGCAGCCCCAAGGTATGATCGATTCCAGCAACCATCGCCAGCGTCTGTTTTACATGGTGCAGGAATACCTAGGGGCAAGATCTGACTTGGACACCTTTCCCACCAAAAATCCTCTGGGTTACTGGGTCTTGAGGATGGATTACTGGCCAGAGCTTGCACAGTATGCAATTGAGCTACTGGCCTGTCCTGCATCCAGCGTTCTTTTGGAACGCACATTCAGTGCTGCTGGAGGCTTTGTAACTGATCACAGGGTGCGTCTGTCCACCGACTCGGTCGATCGACTGACCTTCATAAAAATGAATCAGTCTTGGATCACCACCAGCTACCAAGCACCTGATGCTGATGTAACCGAATAATTTTTTTTGAAATCTCAGATCCCTTCAAAGACTGCCTATGCTGATGCTGAGTGACTATCCTGAGTAATTATCCTCTTCCTCTTCAATGATCACGCTGATAGCTTGTAAGAACATTTTTGGTTCTGGGCGCCACCACCAGGCCTAATTTTTCAGCCCCTGTTTAACAGGGGCATGTAATTACAATTTTTGATGCAATACTTTGCAGCAGGGCTCGTTCCTGCGTTCCAACTAGAGTATCTGTGAGGGGTTGCAGTGTTGTGGCACCAGCACCAGTGCCTAAGGCCTTATTTTTCAATTTTCAACAGGGGCATGTAATTACAATTCTTGATCTAATATTTCACAGCAGGGCCCATTTCTGCGCCCACCAAGAGCGAGTGAGGACTTACAGTGTTGTGGCACCAGCACCACCACCACCACCACCACCAAAGGCCCAATTTTTCTGCCCTTGTCCAACAGTTGCATGTAATTACAATTCTTGATCTAATATTTCACAGCAGGGCCCATTTCTGCGCCCACCAGGAGCAAGTGAGGGCTTACAGTGTTGTGGCACCAGCACCACCACCACCACCAAAGGCCCAATTTTTCTGCCCTTGTCCAACAGGGGCATGTAATTACAATTCTTGATCTAATATTTCACAGCAGGGCCCGTTTCTGCGCTCACCCAGAGCGAGTGAGGACTTACAGTGTTGTGGCACCAGCACCACCACCACCGCCAAAGGCCCAATTTTTCTGCCCCTGTTCAACAGGGGCATGTAATTATAATTCTTGATCTAATATTTCACAGCAGGGCCCTGTGAGGGCTTACAGTGTTGTGGCCACAACAACACCTAAGGCCCAAATTTCTGCTGAGTATATAGGGCAGGCCCCTACTTTCAAACATCTAACTTACAAACGACTCCTACGGAAGGAGACAACAGGAAGTGAGATGAAATCTACCCCTAGGAAGGGAAATTCTCTCCTGTAAGAGTTAATATGGGAAAAACATTTCTCCTTTCCACTGATGCTTTCCAATCCTTGTTCCACAAAAAAAAAACAAATTTTCAAAAAACATTTGTCATTGGGACAAAAAGTAAGGTGAAATCATCTGAAGAGGAGGACAGACAGCAAAACAAATGTCACAGGGGTGATAACCCTTTTTTGGCTGGAGCTAAACACGTTACAAAATGTACCCGTTCAAAATTACAAACAGATTCTACTTAACAACAAACCTACAGTCCCTGTCTTGTTTGCACCACCTGTATACTGCTGTTCAGAGTACAGAGCCTGTATACTGCTGTTTCCTTTTTTAATTTGGGCGCAGGGTTCCCCTTAATATCCATAGAAGACCCAAAGGGCCTGGTAATAGACTGGGGGTTACCCATGGCGTTTGTCTCACTGATTTTCATCCATATTGCCAGGACCCGACATTACATTAAAGCGCAAGCAGTTTTAAATGACTTTTATTCCTTTAAAAATGACATTTTGTGCAGGGACTGTTCTAAGCATGGCAAACACGCGCCACTTTACAGGTATACTATAGACACCCCCCAGGTACGATATTTAAAGGAATATTTCACTGCTCACTGCTCCCAAAAAAACGGCCGTTTTTAAAAGTTTTTTTTGCATTGATACATGTCCCCTGGGATAGGACCCGGGTCCCCAAACCCTTTTTAGGACAAAACCATTCAAATTAGCCTTTAAAATGATAACTTTTGATTTAGACCGTTCGAGTCCCATAGACGTCAATGGGGTTCTAAAGTTTGTGCGAATTTTTGGTCCGTTCGCAGGTTCTGGTGCGAACCGAACCAGGGGGTGTTCGGCTCATCCCTAGTCTTGGCATACCTGACCAGTACAGCTTGTGTTACCTCACTATAGATAGCCTTCACAAGGCAGCTTTTTATGGCTCTTCACAGCCGGAACCCTGGTCTATCCTTCCTTAGGTAAACAACATCAACACCATTTTCAGGTAGGAATCACTTTTAGGTAATTGTTTAAAATCACTATAATCAGTAATATTTTGTTGCAGTTCCTGGCATTCCCCTTACAGTATTTCTTCCTATGTAGCTTTATCAGTCCATTTAGCTCTTCCATCATAGCCATGGAATTACCTCTTCCACTTCCATCTACATTCTACCCTGCCAGCATTTAGAAGTTCTAAAACATGTACTCCAATTTCCTTTCACTACTAAATAATATGGTGTTTCTGTTAAATATTAAAACATAAACAATATAACTATATGTCAGCAATCATTGCATCTATCTATCTATCTATCTATCTATCTATCTATCTATCTATCTATCTATCTATCTATCTATCTATCTACTGATCTCTAATTTCACATATATTTTCAGAGAAATAAGCTTCTGCTTATTTTAATTTCATGGGCAAACCTAAGTTTTCATTTCCTCTTAGTAAAAACATTGGAAGGTGCGTTTATATGGCCCTCCACTCACTTAAAAGTTTTGAAGACAAGTTACTAATTACTAAATATCTCCTTGCAGTCATTCCAAAGTGCTAATTTCACAAACTAAAGTTTCATGTCTGTTTTAATGGTAACTTGAAGACAGTGAATTTCTCACAAAAATCACCTGCATTGATTTTCTCTGCTTGATTGAATATGTGGGCAAGGAAGACTTACAGGTCTATTGTTCTTTGTTTGGCACTACTATCTGTTTACTAAAAACTATTCTTATAAGGAAAAAAGGACAGCTTGCTGAAGGAATTGGCTATATGTAATAAAAAATGCATACTTACTTATTCGCTTCCATGTCATTTTAACTAAGATTCCCCAAAAAAATCGAATGACTTTTCAAAAATATGAAGATATTGCAGCATCCAAAGTGAATAATGAACATTAATCGAATAGGGCTATATCTGCTATATTTGAGTTGTCCCATGCCTTCAGCTAGGTGACCCAATTATACTAGTAGTGCGCTACTCAAATAGTGTTACCTCTTATAAAGGTACTGTCAGGAGGATTCAATTTGAACATGCCTCATGCACCAAGGAGACATTTATTTTTAAAGTTACCTGTACAGCTCAACTTTCTAATGTATTCTTTCAAGCCTCTAGTGACAAAGATATTATGTCAGCTCTGCAAAATATATAAAAATAACTTTATCTACTCCCCTTCGTAATTTTATAAGTGAAGAAATTTTAGCTAAGTGAGAATTATGTGGTATCTGCTGCAGGATGAAAAACGACTAAATTGTCCTTATAACTATTATTTTTTATTATAATTAACAAAACTAATGTGTATTAATCACTTCAACGTTTCATTTTTTTATGCAATATTATACTCATTGCCCACAGAAAACAAAGCATAAGGTAAGACTTTTTCTGACCTGCATTTTAGCTCAGTGGCCTTGGTGATAGAGACTATGCTGGACTGAGGGTAAATGACAACCCTGGAAGATAAAACATGAAACATGAAAAGAGTTTTTGTTAATTTGAATGTACTGTTTAACACAAAATAGGTCTGCTAAAGTGTTTTTAACCCTATGTTCACAATTGCAACTCAGGGTGGCCAAAGTAATTGTCAAACTCTTTGCAAATGCCAATACATTTGAAACCAAATATATTTAGGGGGAGGGGGCAAAATTCATAACAGTTTCTCGGGGGGGGGGGTTGTTTGTTATGCCTTGTTCTGGATCAAAGCTGCAAAAGATGTGAGAGATAAAACTTGATGGACAATAGTGTTTTTTCAATCTTGTTCATGATAAAGTGGAAAACCTAGTTTATATCCAGGAATATGTAAATCGTATACGTACCAAATATGGCTAATTCAAATCCCAGATCCATCAGATTGTATATTTTGGTTCTGAATGGTTGCTAGAAAGCTAAAAACACTTGCTATCTTTCTTTGGGAATCCAGAAGCATGATATCATTGGCAAAACTTGTAGTTCAACTTTAAATACAGTTGATTTCCCAAATGGTATTACACTCTCCCAAGGAATTCTCCATAATGTAAAATACACCAATAATATATTAGTTTAGCTGTTGGAGTCCAGTAGCAATACTGGATTCAAATCTATTAAATGTTATTGTCTTCCATCAAAATCACCAACAGTAAAGTGATGTTTCAGGACCTTGTAGGATTCCTTCATAAAGGCATCAGCTGGTTCAATAAAAACCTGCTAACATTTGGCCCGTAGGGCAGCCGGTCTGACAGAAACTGGCTGAAGTATCATAACCGAAAAAGGACTGCCGACTGGCTCCCAATCAGCGCTCTCAGCCAATAGCTGAGAGCACTGACCAGAGTGTTTGGGCAGGGGGGCGTCCCCCTGTCAAAACACAATAGCACAGCAGGGGAGATCATGGCCTAGCACACATGGGCCTAATGTTGGGCAGCATCAGCTGGTTCAATAAAAACCGGCTGACATTTGGCCCATGTGTAGGGCAGCCAGTCTGACAGAAACTGGCTGAAGTATCATAACCGAAAAAAGGACTGCCGACCGACTCCCAATCAGCGCTCTCAGCCAAAGGCTGAGAGCACTGACCAGAGTGTTCTGGCAGGGGGGCGTCCCCCTGTCAAAACACAATAGCACAGCAGGGGAGATCGCTGTACCATAATAGGATTGTTACTGACACGTGACTTTTTCAAGGATGTCAGTGATGCAACGCGTGGGAGGACGTTCAGTGCTGCAATACACCTGAAGGTTAACAGCAGCTGTTTCTCTATGGGAAACCTCGTCCACGGCGGCTGACTGCAATCTGCATATTTGAATGCTTCTAATAGACCGGGAGTTTGTGAGTGTATCTCTTGTCCCTGTTTTGCTTGTGCACTATCTAGTAAGTTCACTGCACAATGATCTATTTTTTCTTTGCTTGCTTTGCATAAAACCTTTATCCTGAGAGCTGAATCACCAGCAGTATTATGGCTAAATTGGGATGCAAGAAAAACTAAATATCCTGATACAAACGATCTAACCCAGTGAGTCAATCAATCTGGATTAAAGGAAGGAACTGTTTAATTATTTTTACTTTCCCCCACTATTTATCTCTGCCTGGACATTGTACTCAGAGTGTCATTATTATTGTATTTATATTCACCATCACATCACCAATTTGAAGATTTATTTTGGCAATTTTAACACATGTATTGGCACCATAATTATTTATCTATTTTATTCACATGTATGCATTTTTTATTCCTGGATTTAAGCTTAGTCGCAGCAGCATATTGTGCACTATTTATTTAAAGCGCATCAATTTTATACTTAGTACTATATGTTTGGTTATCTGATTACCCTATATTGATAGCAGCTTTAATTTACTGATTTTATCATAGCACTAACTATATTGGTATTTATATATTTTTAAGCACAATTTATTTATATCACACATATCTATCCACATCAGCGCTTGGTTTTTATTCATTTTTTTTGCACGGATACAAACGACATCATATAAGTGCTCCCCAAAAAAAGCTACAATTCACAATCACATCAAAATAATAAAATACTATTTGTTTAGCTAGTTAACACTGGTTGACCATGTGCCTTTTACTAGCAATTCATATATTTAAGTATAATTTCCAAAGAAATAAAATCAATTTGCTCATTTTCATATTACATCACTGTGTACATTTTCACATGAGCACAAAGTGGTCAATAAACATGAGTGTATAAGTAAGAATAAACCACCAATATATATAACTGAGTGTACTTTACTAGTGCATTACATGCATTACACTATATTAACTCCTTTCCAAGTTATTGCCTTCTTGTTTACTATGAGTGATAGTGGTGCATGCAGGAATGTTAGTGCAGTCAGACATTGCAGTTATACACAGCTTGTTAACTTGACTGATGGCTCTACAGCTGCTCCAAACATGAGCCATGACAACAGTGCAGTAATAATGTGAGATTCATATTTAGTGTGTCCCCTAGCTAAGCTGCCTCATATTTTTGTTACATCTGTATTTAAAAAAAAAAAAAAAACAATGTTATGCTGCAAAATGAGTGGTCACAACTTTGCTAATCTTAAATTCAGTAAGTGTATGAAGATTTGCAAGGGGATAAGGTGAATTGGCCTTCTAGACTTTACTCTAAGCCAGCAAATAAACTCTGTGTGAACCTAGAGTAAATACATTAATAAATTGCTCCTAGCTGGGAATAAAACAGGACTCAATTTGTTATCAGCTGTAGTAGAAAACCACTTGTTAAAACTGACAGATAGCTCAGCTGGTAACACAGTAAGATGTACTCTAGTGCAGTTAATGGTTTACTCATAAACAAGAATGCTACATACACATACGGGCATTATATTTTAAATGGAGGCTGGGCAATTTTTCTTCTCGGTTACATTTAAATAAAAAGAAAAACTAATGCAATAAACATTAATAGAGTATCAATTTTAGAACATTGTCAGAGTTATACTGGTCATTTTCATTTGTCAGGCTCCAATACCATCATTTCAGATGTCAAACAGTTTTGTGAAGAGTGAATAGTCAGTATGAAAAGTGATGAGTGATGTGTTATGGGAAGCATTTGATAGCTAATGTGAGAACTGATGAGCAATGAATGCAGAAGTCCAAGTGTTCCAAAGTAACTTCTAATATCTCATATTTTTATTTACTATATACATTACAGAAAAATGGTTCAGTCTGATACAAAACCTACTACTTTGTGGTGACTATCACATATTTTCATAAGCAGTTTGACATCGCAAGAGCGTGTGTTTTTGTATGTGCATGTGTTTGCTTTTGTGCACATATGAGCACAAATATTTAAGACAGGTAAACAATTATTTGCAACAAATGTTTACATTTTGGAAAGTTGTAATGTCATGAATAAATTCTATTAACCAGTTCTGGACCGCCCCATAGCAGATTTGCTCCTACAGGGCGGCCCTCCTGCACAGAATCACGTATATACAATATACGTGATTCTGTACTCCCACCTAGGGGGTACGCGTGTGTGCTGCTGGCGAGCCGCTTCTGCTGTGATTAATCACAGCAGAAGCCGATCTGCGGGTTCCGGGCACTGGATGTCTGCCGGTACCCGCCGATCGTGTGGCAGAGACACAGAACAAAGCTCTGCCTACAGTATGTAAACAAGGCAGAGCTTCATTCTGACAGGGGAGGAAGTGATGGATGTTGTCTCCCTGCAAAGCAGGGAATAACCCCCTTCCCAGCCAGTGTCATTAGTACAGTGACAGTGCATATTTTTAGCACTGATCACATTATTAGTGTCACTGGTTCCCACAAAGCATCAAAAGTGTCAGCTAGTGTCTGACAGTCTGCTGCAAAAGTCACTGATCGCCGCTTCTATTAGCATAAAAAAACCAAATTAATTAAAATTCCACTGTATATACAATAGTCTGTAAACGCTATAAATTTTGCGCAAGCCAATCAATATACGCTTATTGGGATTTTTTTTACCAAAATATGTAGCATAATACATATCGCCCTAAATTTATGAATACATTTATTTTGAAGTTTTTTTTTTTATTGGATACGTTTTATAGCAGAAAGAAACTAAATTGTCAGACTTTTTTTGTTTATGGCGTTAAAAATTAAAAACACAGTGGTGATCAAATACCACCAAAATAAAGCTCTTTTTGTGGGAAAAAAGGACAAATTTAATTTATGTACAGAGTTACATGACCGTGCAATTGTCAGTTAAAATAAAGCAGTGCCGTATCGCAAAAAATGGATTGGTCATGAAGGGGGTAAATCTTCCAGAGGTCAAGTGGTTAAAGAATAGTGATTCTAGTGCCTCATAATATACTTGCCAATAACAATTTTACCCAGAAATACATTTTGATCACTATGCACAAATCGGTTCCTTTGTTTTAAATACATGTATATTAAACATAACCATTGTGAATGTAAAAATTTACTTTTGACTCAATGTCCAGTGTTAAAAGGAATATATATGGTACTATAGTGAACACAAATTTTGAGTTTTAGCATAAAGTAATTTCTGGTGTTAAGCTGGGTATACATGTACAGTATTCCCACATCAACACAATCAATGTTGATGCAGGGATCTCTCCCGCTTTTCTATTGTATTGTAACAGGGGGGATACGCCACCCACCAGAATATACAGATCAATGGTACAGCCATTGGCTGAATGCTGGTTTTCTAGCATTATTGTTCCAGTAGTTAGACCTGCTGAACCAGCTGAACTTTGGTACGTGTGTTCCGGGCTTTACTTTCACATGTTTAAAAGATTGTTCTCCCATGTTTTTGTTATCTTATAAGTGCAGAAATGTATAGAGTAACCACTAAAGGTAGGGAAAGTTACCTACTACAATGTCTCTCCTTAACAACTGTTGAAATAAGGTACAAGCTATGCGAGGGAGAATTGCTTTCAGTGAGGCACTTAACACGTGGACTTGCAAGGAGAGAAGGAACAGTGGAGTCTAGGGGTTGATTTACGGAAAAAAAAAAAAGAAACAAGGCTGTAAGCTAACAAAGTGAATGTCCACTTAGTTAAGTAAATAAGTAATAAGTAAATACATTTACTGGTTAATTTAATTAAAGGCAGTTTTGCCTTATTAAATAAGCTTGGTAAACATTCGCACTGCTCACTGAAGAGTCTCTGTTCACTTTGCGTAGAGCTGAAAAACATAAAATGGTATTTCCAAAGGCAAATACAAAATATAGCTGTTCCCATGTACTGTACATAAAGTATCTCACAAAAGTGAGTACACCCCTCACATTTTTGTAAATATTTTATTATATCTTTTCATGTAATCATCCCAATCCAGCTACAAGCTCTGGGTGGAGAGACAGGACAAGTACAGTAGGGTGCTCCGGGAAGGGCTGGAAAAGAGGAGATTATTTCAGAGGCGGAGCTTTTTTGGTGAGGGGGAGCGAGTTGGGAAGGCCCTATCTCTAATAATCAAGGCTAATGGCCCCCTAGGCACAATAGCAGCAATCAAAGGGGGGGATGGAGTATTGAAAAAAACTACTCCCGATATACTGTGTGAATTTAGGACATACTTTGAGAAGTTATACAGCTCTAATAGAGTAAATGTGGAGGCTGAAATGCAGTTTTTTTTTCAGGGGCTAAGAATAACCCCATTAACAAGTGAAGATAGGGAAATGTTGGATGCCCCACTGACCCTTGCAGAATTGCAGAGGGCAGTGGGGGACATGGCGGGCCAGAAGTCACCGGGTCCTGACGGCCTGCCCATAGAAGTATTCAAAAAATATGGGGAGGTATTACTGCCCCTACTCTTGGAGGTGTTTAACGAAGCCAGGGAGGACGGGGTTCTGCCACCGTCCATGTTAGAAGCTATAATAATAACCCTGTTGAAAGAAGGGAAGAACCCAATAGACATGACCTCATACAGGCCTATCTCGCTCTTATGTTCGGACGTGAAGATTCTGGCAAAAGTAATGGCCGCAAGGCTGAATAAGATAATTTCCAAAATAATACATACGGATCAGACTGGGTTTATCCCGAATAGATCTACAAGTACGAACATAAGACGAGTATACCTGAATATGCAAATACCGGTGGTAAACAGTGGGGGGAGAGCGGCTCTTTCATTGGACGCGGTCAGAGCCTTCGATTCCCTGGAATGGCACTACCTGTGGAGGGTTTTAGCGGAATACCAGTTTGGCCCTGGGTTTGTCAAATGGTTAAGGCTGTTATATAGTGGCCCGAGGGCCAGGGTTAGGATCAATGGCCAGTGCTCGGAGGGGTTCCAGCTGAGCAGGGGTACGAGACAGGGGTGCCCTCTGTCCCCCCTGCTCTTTGCCCTGGCAGTTGAGCCTTTGGCGATAGCCCTGAGAGCGGCGCAAGGGGTGCAGGGATTTAAAAGAAAGAAGGGGACGGACAAGGTAGCTATGTATGCGGATGACATCCTGCTGTTCTTGGCAGATACGCAGAACTCATTAAAAACAGCCATAGGGATAGTTGAGGAATTTGGCGTTTTTTCCGGGTTGCTGATTAACTGGGAGAAGTCGGTAATTTTACCCATAGATCCGTTGAACGAACCTCTCCCTCGTCAGGTATCCCAGGTTAAAATAGTCAGCCAAATGAAATATCTGGGCATTAATATAACCAATGATCCAGGACAGTATATATCCGGTAACTTAGTCCCACTTATGAAAAAAATGAAACAGAAGTGTCGGGTGGGGGGCCGCTTGCCCCTCTCGGTTGTCGGACGCTGCAACCTGATCAAGATGGTCTGGCTACCCCAACTTTTATATGTCTTGCAGAATGCCCCTGTGTGGATTCCTAAGCACTGGTTCAAAAAAATAGACAGTGTGTTTAGAGAACTTATCTGGAGGGGTGGGTCGGCCAGGATCGGTTTGCGGACATTGCGACAGCCAGAGGAGAAGGGCGGCCTGGCAGTACCGGATCCGTATGGATACTTTCTGGCCTCCCAATTGCAGCAAATGGGAGGCAGTAATAGGCCATGGGAGGAAGGAGTGGCTGGTAGCGTCTTGTGGAACGACATCGGCCATGACACGATCGTAGAGGCACTAGAGGCAGACGCATTTAGCACTAAATGTCCCACTACCCAACTGATGGTTAAGGCGTGGGTACAAGCCAAAAGAACACTGGGATATACGGGCTTTGCAGAATTTTCCCCACTTTGGGATAACAACAACCTCAAGGAGCTTAAAAAAATGGGACATTTCGTGGGACCGCAAGGGTATCCATTGCCTGGCTCAGGTATATAGAGAGGGGAGGTTAAAATCTTTTAAAGAGTTGGTAGAGGAGTATGCAATCTCTAATAGATCTTTTTATAGGTATTTGCAACTCAGACATGCCCTAGAGGCACAATTTTGGAAGGAGGCGCCAGTGTGGTGCGAAATGACCTCTTTGAGAAAGCTTATTGATGCACATACCACGAAGGGGTTGATTTCTGAAATGTACAGGTGCCTGAAGGCTTCAGCCCAGGGGGGCATGGTAGAAAATAAAAATAGGATCAAATGGGAGGGAGATGTGGGGGCACTGTCCGATGATCAATGGAAGCAGGTTCTGTCGCTGGGGCCCAGGGTTACTCTTTCTCCCTCACAGGTGATGTCCCATTTTTATCTTTCCTATAGAGCATATTACACACCATTGAAATTATTTAAGTGGGGTAAGAGGCCCGACCCAAAGTGCCAAAGGTGTGGGGGAGGGTATGGGGACCTGATCCACATGTTTTGGCGATGCCCCAAACTATATATATATTGGAAAGGGGTTGTGGAAAAGATAAACTTGGTGTTTGGGACGTCATTGAGAGTGGAGGCGAGGGAGTGCCTGCTGGGATTAACGGGGGATAAGGTGGCCTCAAGGGATGTACAGACAGCAAGGATTAGATGCCTGTTTCAGGGCAAAAAGCTTATCGCACAGTATTGGCAGAGGAAGGAAGCACCGACGGTTTCAGAATGGGTAAATGCAGTTAGAGAGGTAATTTGCAGAGAGAAATATATATATAAAAAGAGGGGTAATTTTAAGAAATTCGAAAAAATATGGAAAGCCTGGCTGGATCTGGAAGAGTTGGAGTAATAGGAGGAGTGGGTGGTGGATGAGTTAGGGAGGGGGGGATGGTTGAATGAATAATAAAATGTATGGCAAAGTGTAATGTTGAAGAGTGGATGAGGGGTGGGAGTGTGAATAGGGGGGAAAAAGGAAGAAAATTATTCTCGAAGCCTTAGCATAAGGACGGATTGAACTGTCGCATATTAGAATGATAATATAGGGATAGGTATTTATATGTTTTTACTTATGATACCATCCCTTGTTACTTGTGTATATGTTTGTTGTAATGGAAAAATTTTTTTCTTCTCTCAAATAAAAAAAAGAATCAGGAAAAAAAAAAAATACATTTACTGGTTAATTTAATTAAAGGCAGTTTTGCCTTATTAAATAAGCTTGGTAAACATTCGCACTGCTCACTGAAGAGTCTCTGTTCACTTTGCGTAGAGCTGAAAAACATAAAATGGTATTTCCAAAGGCAAATACAAAATATGGCTGTTCCCATGTACTGTACATAAAGTATCTCACAAAAGTGAGTACACCCCTCACATTTTTGTAAATATTTTATTATATCTTTTCATGTAACAACACTGAAGAAATTATACTTTGCTACAATGTAAAGTATTGAGTGTACAGCTTGTATAACAGTGTAAATTTGCTGTTCCCTCAAAATAAATCAACACACGCCATTAATGTCAAAACCACTGGCAACAAAAGTGAGTACACCCCTAAGTTAAAATGTCCAAATAGGGCCCAAAGTGTCAATATTTTGTGTGGCCACCATTTTTTTCCAGTGCTGCCTTAACCCTCTTGGGCATGGAGTTCACCAGAGCTTCACAGGTTGCCACTGGAGTCCTCTTCCACTCCTCCATGATGACATCACGGAGCTGGTGGAAGTTAGAGACCTTGCGCTCCTCCACCCTCTGTTTGAGGATGTCCCACAGATGCTCAATAGGGTTTAGGTCTGGAGACATGCTTGGCCAGTCCATCACCTTTACCCCCAGCTTCTTTAGCAAGACAGTGGTCATCTTGGAGGTGTGTTTGGGGTCATTATCATGTTGGAATACTGCCCTGCAGCCCAGTCTATGAAGGGACGGGATCATGCTCTGCTTCAGTATGTCACAGTACATGTTGGCATTTATGGTTCCATCAATGAACTGTAGCTCCCCAGTGCCAGCAGCACTCATGCAGCTCCAGACCATGACACTCCCACCACCATGCTTGATAGTAGGCAAGACACACTTGTCTTTTTACTCCTCACCTGGTTGCCGCCACACGCTTGACACCATCTGAACCAAATAAATGTATCTTGGTCTCATCAGACCACAGGACATGGTTCCAGTAATCCAAGTCCTTAGTCTGCTTGTCTTCAGCAAACTGTTTGTGGGCTTTCTTGTGCATCATCTTTAGAAGAGGCTTCCTTCTGGGACGACAGCCATGCAGACCAATTTGATACAGTGGTCTGAGCACTGACAGGCTAAGCTCCCACCCCTTCAACCTCTGCAGCAATGCTGGCAACAATCATATGTCTATTTCCTAAAGACAACCTCTGGATATGATGCTGAGCACGTGCACTCAACTTCTTTGGTCAACCATGGCAAGGCCTGTTCTGTTAAACCGCTGTATGGTCCTGGCCACTGTGCTGCAGCTCAGTTTCAGAGTCTTGGCAATCTTATTATAGCCTAGGCCATCTTTATGTAGAGTAACAATATTTTTTTTCAGATCCTCAGAGAGTTCTTTGCCATGAGGTGCCATGTTGAACTTCCAGTGACCAGTATGAGCAAGTGAGATCGATAACACCAAATTTAACACACCTGCTCCCCATTCACACCTGAGACCTTGTAACACTAACGAGTCACATAACATTGGGGAGGGAAAATGGCTATTTGGGCCCAATTTGGACATTTTCACTTAGGGGTGTTCTCACGTTTGTTGCCAGCGGTGTAGACATTAATGGCTGTATGCTGAGTTATTTTGAGGGGACAGCAAATGTACACTGTTATACAAGCTGTACACGCACCACTTTACATTGTAGTAAAGTGTCATTTCTTCAGTGTTGTCACATGAAAAGATAGAATAAAATATTTACAAAAATGTGAGGGGTGTGCTCACTTTTGTGAGATACTGTATATTATTGCAAAACTGTTACTTACATTCACAGTACATAGAGGCAGAGGTGTAGCTATGAGACATAGGGCCACATAGCTAAGTATTTCTATAGCAGCTAGAAATGTCAACTGTGTTAACGTGAAGCATACCTTAACCGCTTGCCGACCGCCCCACATAGGACGGCAGTAGTGCGGTTCTCCTGCACTTGATCACGTATCTAGTACATGATCCAGCACTTTCGGGGGGGGGGGGCGTGTGGCTGGTGCGCCTACTTTGCTGTGATTAGTCACAGCACAAGCTGATCAACGGGTACCAGCCAATGATTGACCGCCAGCACCTACTGATTGGTGAAGAGGCTGACAAGACAGAGTTCTATGAATTTAAACAATATCAAGCTCTGTCCTGTCTGCGGGGATGTGCCGATTTTTGTTTCCCTAAAAACTGGCACATCCCTTAGTAAAAACAGTACACAGTGAATGCACCAAGCATTGTTAGGCACACATTTAACTTCTTGATTGCCCTAGATGTTAACCCCTTCCCAGCCATTAGTACAGTGACACTTTTGATCACTTTTATTCCTATTACAAGAAATGTAAACATCCCTTGTATTACAGATAGGGATGACAGGTCCTCTTTATGACCTTTACCTTTAAAAGCAAAAGATAAAAAAAACATTTTTTTTTTATCTTTCACTTTAATTTATTCATTTTTCTTCCAGCCTGGACCGGAAGTGACATCATGACATCGCTCTGGTCCTCCAAGGCTATAAAGTCCTGTTAACTCTTTGATTGCCTATGGGAGCAGCCAGCCACACCATTGGATTGTTTCTCAGATGAACCGGCGGTAACAGTAAGCCAGAGAAGCACCGGCAAATGGCAGGAGAGGGGGGATGTCCTCTCCTACCGCTTCGGAAACCGACCCAGTGGCTCATGAGCCGCTCTGACTGGTTCCATGAGAAAGCCGGATGTCTGCTGAAAAAAAACTTTACCAGGGTTATAGCTGATATCTTCAGCCATAATCCCAGTAAACCACTTGCAAACCGCAATGTATATGTAGGTATTGTGGTCAGCAAGTGGTTAAGCAGTGTTTAACTTTTTTTTCTGAGTTACAGCAATAAACTTTAAATGCTGACATTTATTTGTCACAAGGAGCAATGCCACACTTTCTTATGAATCAATTACAATTATGAGCAGAAAGCACTTTCAGTGAAACTATCATAAAAACATACAGACATGTTTGCCCTCATTACATCCTGATTGTTCAGATGCAAAGAATAACTTTTTTACCCATCTTCAGATTTCATAGACATAATATTATATTTTAATATACAAGTTTTGTAATAAAAATCACACAGAACCAGTAGGGATGAGTAAATGTGTCTGGGTTTGGCCAATAGGATAGGGGTGTTTGATGAACTCAGCATGAAATTAAAACTAAACTATATGGGGCAAATTTGAATATAATTTATGGACACTTTCAAGACTAATAGGCAAGAAATTGTAAAAAAAAAAAAAAAGATCTGGGCACGGTAATGGGGTACATATACCAATGCGAAATCAGATTAAAAAATACCAACTTTTAATTCAACTTGGAAAAAACATTAAACCTTCCAATTACAGGCTTAGGAGATGGATTTTATGTATGTGGTGTTGGGTCAGGGTAGGCAGAATGCTCAGATAGCTTTGTACAGGGCTTGAAAGATAGCTTGCAAAACCATTATTCAGATAGCAAGCAGAGAGCTGCATTGAGTTTCAATAGACGAGGAAGAAGGCTTTCTGATTGGTTGCAGCTTGACAAAAGGGAAATGGTGCCATTCTGATTGGCTATGCTATACTGGAGAGACAGGCAGCCAGACTGGGCAGGGACTAATCATGTAGCTGAATATAATAATCAGCAAGTGAGGCCAGCCAACACCTATAGAACTCTGTTCTGTGAAGGAACAAGGTAAGGACAAAGTATATTTGTGGAACCACAAGTATCTGAACTACAGCAACAAGAATATAAGGGCAAACCACAAACTTTTAGAACCATAGGTACCAGCTCAATCCCAGGTGACAGATCAGCTCCGCAGCTAATCTATAACAGTATTATCTAACAGTTTAATAAAATGGCAAAACAAAGTGCACAAAAACACTTCAAATCCCCAACTATTCCCAGGTTTGCTTTGGTAGAAATTGGCTAGCATCAGGACAGTACACAAGCAGTTGAATAGGCAGTAAATTGAAAAAGACCAGGAAGGTTTTGTGTTGCAAAAAAAATTAGAGAGTATTGTCTCAGAGACAGGGGCTAGACAGTATGTGAGCAGCTTGGTTAGACTGCGAAAAAGGGAGAGACAGGATCAGTTTTATCTTGAATCAAACATTAGAGTATATCTTTGAAGAGACATTAACCACAAATATTATATGGTGGTTAAACCTTGTATGCAGCTTGATTAGACTGTAACGTAAGAGGGAGAGACAAGACAAGTTTTATCTTCAAAACAACATTAGAGTGTATTATTTCAGGACAATAGTTACATATATTGTACAGTGGCAGTACAGTATGTAAGAAGGAAGCAATTGGCCAGGAGTGGTGTCAGGATCTGGTAAATGTGGCAGGCTAGCAGTAGTGCCAAAAGCCGTTAATGATGGCAGGCCAACAGAGCAGCAGTGGTGGCAGTAGCCGAAAATGCTGGCAGCAGCAAGCAAGCAGAGGTGGAAGTATATGGTAAAGATGGTAGTTCAGCAGAGGGGGAAGGAGCTGTTAATGGCTGCAGGAGCAGGCGAGGATAGGTAGAAGGAGGTGGTAATAGTGGCAGGCTAGCACAGTTGTCAAGAGCTGGTAATGGTGTAAGGCCAGCAGAGGTGACAAGAGCTAGTAATGGGGGGGCAGAACAACAGAGGAAGCAGGAGCTAGTAATGATGGCAGCAGTCAAGAGAGGTGGTAGGAGCTGGTAATGGGGGAATGCCAGTTGAAGTGGCAGCAATAAACAAGGAAAGGTGGCAAGCAAGCTGATGTGGCAGGAGCTTGTAATACTGGTAAGCCAGAAAAAGTTGCTACTAAAGGTGGAAGCATTGGACCAAGAGAGGTGATAGGAGCTGATAATTGTGCCAGACCAGCAGAGGTGGCAGAAGCTGCTAATGGTGGGCTGCAGGATCATTCACAAAGTGCTGTGTGAGCAAGGAGGAAGCCACAGCCAGCTTCTGTATCCAAGAGGGTGAGAACAGTGACCTGCAGCAGTAAGAAGAACCGCCTTCAGAAAGACAGCACTGGACCCCAGGCACTGATAAGTACCTGATTTTTAAAAGTCAACAGCTACAGTATTTGTAGCTGCTGACTTTTTAAAAAAATCAAGCTTAATCCCTTCCCGCCCACACTTTAGCCAAATGACAGCTATGGCTTACTTTGCTGGTAGGGCATCTATTGACGTCCTCCCATGATCATTGTCAGAAACCATGAAATCAGACAGAGACAGAAGTACAGTTAAATTACACTTGTTTAATAATAAAAGTAATTAGAACAAACATAGTCAAAACATAGAGAGAGTTCAGGAATCGGAATGGATAGTCATCCAAGCCAGAAGTCAGGAGATGAGTGTAGTAAAACAGCAAGCAGGATCTGGAGCCAGAAGGGATGTCAGCCAAGCAAGTCTTTTAACAGGAATGCAGGAGAGTGTCTCTGTGATGTTGACTAAGGCAAAGGTAGAGATCCTCTGGGCTGGACAGCTTAAGTAGGCAGGACTGACAAGCAGGATATCATCAACAGCTGAGTACCTGTGGAGAGATAGGAGCTGGCAATTAGCCGATAGCTGAGCGGCCAGCTCAGAGAAGGAAGGGCTGAGCCCAGCCCTTACAATCATGCTACCTGCATGCTCTTTGAGTCCTTTTGACTCAGCTTTGGACTCAGCTTATCACAGATCGGGGTAAAGGGCCAATCACAGTAAGTCTGGAGTCCAGCAGGATGGAGACTCTCTGGGACAAAGCAGCAGTCACAAGGTTTCTCAGGAAGAAGAAGTGAGACTGGTGTGAACCGTAGCCAGAATATGATCAGGAGGAATCACAGGAACCGGAGCCAACTCCAACATGGAAGCGGAGGAAAATTGTTGTAACAAAGCGTCAGCCCTTACATTCTTAGTACCGGGTAAGAATGAGACAATGTAATTGAAACTTGACAAGAAAAGAGCCCATCGCACCCTTCTGGGAGAAAGGCGTTTAGCCTCAGACAAGAATGTGAGATTCTTATGGTCAGTAAGAATGAGAACCGGCACAGTGGTACCTTTGAGGAGATGTCTCCATTCTTTCAGGGCTAAAATGATCGCCAACAGCTCTCTGTCACCAATCTCGTAATTGTGCTCCACAGGTGACAATTTCTTGGAAAAGTAGCCACAAGGATGCAAAGTGCTCTCAGAGGTAGGACGTTGAGACAGAAGGTCGCCAACTCCAGTCTCAGAAGCATCAACCTCAAGGATAAAGGTAACGTAGGATCAGGATGTGCCAACACAGGAGCAGAAACAAAGGCAGCCTTGAGACTCTTAAAAGTCTTAATGGACTCCGGAGACCAACTCTGTGGGTTACCGTCCTTTCTGGTCATATCAGTCAGGGGCTTGACCAGAGATGAGAAGTTACGAATAAACTTCCGATAATAGTTGGCAAAGCCCAGGAAACGCTGCAGAGGACAAAAACCCACAGGTCTAAGCCACTGTAGGACTGCAGAAAGTTTCTCTGGGTCCAATCGAAAAACCAGCTGTGGAAATGACATAACCCAGGAATTTAACCTGTTCGTGATGGAACTCACACTGCTCCAATTTACAATAGAGATTGTTCTCTCTTAGTTTCTGAAGCACACGACAGACATCTGTGTGGTGGCTTTCTAGGGACTTGGGAAAATATAAGGATATCATCGAGATAAACCACCACACATAACTGCAACAAATCTCGGAGGACATCGTTAATGAATTTCTGGAAAACTGCCGGGGCGTTATAAAGGCCAAAAGGCATTACGAGGTACTCATAATGGCCTGTTCTGGTATTAAACACAGTTTTCCACTCGTTGCCCTCCTTAATCCTCACAAGATTATATGATCCTCTCAAATCAAGCTTCATGAAAACCATTGCTCCCTTGAAGCGGTCAAATAACTCCGTAATCAAAGGAATCGGATAGGCATTCTTAATCGTGAAACAATTGAGACCCCTATAATCAATACAAGGTCTCAGTTCACCACTCTTCTTATTCACGAATAAGAAACCAGCACCAGCAGAGGATGAGGATTTGTGGATGAAACCTCGAGAAAGTGTGTCTGCAACATACTTATCCATGGCCTTAGCCTCCAAGACCAACAAAGGGTAAACCCGGCCATGAGGGGCTATGGCACCAGGTTGAAGGTCCACTGCACAATCATATCAATCAATGAACAGGCCTGCAGCCCCAGAGTCCATTACAGCCTGTATCTTGATGGACGACTCAGCCCAAGAAAGGTTGACCGAAACTAGGGGCTTATCCTTCTGGATAACTGGGGATGAAACAACGCCACCTAAGGTCTGTCCGTGACAGGACCTCAAGGTTTGAGCATTCCCTGGACAGGTAGGACAAGACTTCATAAAGTGACCTGCCTGGCCACAATAAAGGCACAAGCTCTCCCTCCTCCTAAAGGTTCTCCATTCACAGAGAGACGCATAAAGTCCAAGTACATGGGTTCATCTTTACTAACCGACTCGGTACCAGGAGGCATGGGAGGTGAGGGAGGCACGGGTGGGACTGCAAAGCTCAGAGGCAAACATACAGGAGGCTTCCACTAGGGTTCCTTAAAAGAGAGTCTTTCTCTGAGTCTGGAGTCAATGAGGATGGCAAACGTGATCAACTTTTCCAGCTCAGTGGGTATATCTCAGGCTGCTATCTCGTCCTTGATGGAATCCGAGAGACCATGAGAAAAAGCAGCCACAAGGGCCTCATTGTTCCAAGCAACCTCTGCTGCCAGAGTACTGAATGCAATGGCATAGTTGGCAACAGTTCCCGTACTATGTTTGATGGACATGAGGCACTTGCCAGCAGAAGCAGAGTGTGCGGGAACATCAAATACTCTTTTAAAGGAGGCCACAAACTCAGGGTAACTCAAGACAACATGTTTTTGCATCTCCCAGAGGGCTTGCCCAGGCTAAGGTTCTCTCAGAAAGCAAAGATATCACGAAACCTACTTTGCTTCTGTCCGTGGGAAACACCTGGGGCAGCATCTCAAAGTATATCTCAACCTGGTAGAAACCCTCTGCATTGAACTGGATTGCCCCCAAATCGCTGGGGAAGCAGAGTGGAACCAGACATACCTCTTATAGAGGTAATACTCGAGGCGGGTGCCTGTACAGAGACTGGTGCAGCAGCAGGGACAGCCTGTAACTCAGGTTGTACTGGAGCAGCCACAGTGGGAGATTTCAGGTGTGACTCAGGAGCGTTTGTAATGCCATGGCAAACTGATCCATGCGGTGATCTTGCTCATCCAATCTGCAAAAAAATATTACCAACAAGTGGATTGACTGTATCTTCTGAATTCATGGCCTTCGCCTACTGTCAGAAACTATGAAATCAGACTGAGACAGAAGTACAGTTAAATCACACTTGTTTAATAATAAAAGTAAATAGAACAAACATAGTCAAAATATAGCCAGAGAGCTCAGGAACTGGAACAGATAGTCATCCAAGCCAGAAGTCAGGGAGCCAGAGATGAGCGTAGTAAAACAGCAAGCAGAGTCTGGAGCCAGAAGGGATGTCAGCCAAGCAAGTCTTTTAACAGGAATGCAGGAGAGCATCTCTGTGATGTTGATCCTCTGGGCTGGACAGCTTAAGTAGGCAGGACTGACAAGCAGGATATCATCAACAGCTGAGTATCCGTGGAGAGATAGGAGCTGGCAATTAGCCGACAGCTGAGTGGCCAGCTAAGAGAAGGAAGGGCTGAGCCCAGCCCTGACAATCGTGCTACCTGCATGCTCTTTGAGTCCTTTGGACTTAGCTTCGGACTCAGCTTATCACAGATTGGGGTAAATGGCCACCCTTTACCAAGTCATCAGCTGTGTCCAATGACAGCTGATCACGGATGTAAACACAAGGGGACATTGGCACTGATAATCAGGGCATCTGTTCTGATTATCAGTGCACTCCCAACAGTGCCCACCAGTGCTGCCAGTCAGTGCCTGCCAGTGCTGCCAATCATTGCTCATAAGTGCTGCCAAGCAGTACCCATCAGTGCTGCCAATCAGTGCCATCAGTGCCTCATCATCAGTGTCACCTATTAGTACTGCCTATCAGTGCTCATCAGTGCCACCTATCAGTGCCCATCAGTGCCACCTATCAGTTACCTTCAGTGCTGCCTATCAGAGCCCATCAGTGCCACCTATCGGTGCCCATCAGTGCCACCTATTAGTGCCTATCAATGCGGCCTATCAGTGCAGCCTCATCAGTGCCACCTATCAATTCAGCCTCATCAGTGCCTCCTCATTAGTGCCCACCAGTGCCGCCTCATCAGTGCTCCTCAGTGCCACCTATCAGTGCCTATCAGTGCCTCCTCATCAGTGCCCATCAGTGCAGCCTCATCAGTGCCTCCTCATTAGTGCCCACCAGTGCAGCCTCATCAGTGCACATCAGTGAAGGAGAAAACTTACCTGTTTGCTAAATTTTATAACAAACTATGATTTTTTTTTCGAAATGTTGTCTTTTTTTTCATTTGCTTAGCAAAAATTAAAAAAGCCCAGTGTTGATTAAATACCTCCAAAAGAAAGCTTGACCATGCAATTGTCATTCAAAGTGTGACAGAGCTGAAAGCTGAAAATGTGCCTGGGCAGAAAGGGGGAGGAGTGCCCAGTAACCAAGTGGTTAAGTTCCTCTTTAGTATACCATCTTACCCACTAGAAAGTTATTTCAAACTGAGATTGCAAACTACACCATTTTTTATGCAGTCATTCTACCAATTACTGATCGCAAAAACATAAGCAAATGTAACAACATCAAAGTTAGTCTCAACATTTATAGACATACGCATGATATCTGCATTTCATAAATGCAAATTATACTCTGGTGTACTTATTATAATTAAAACATACAGTAACAACAGATCTGTATGTAACAGAACAATTGAATGACATTTTTCTACTGAATGAAATAATGTTAACTTGACTGTGACATATTTAGACAATTTGAAGCTATAGTGTAATATAATGATGATGTGTTGATGGATTTGCTAACACTTAATGCAGTAACTCTTTTGTAAATAATAACAAGAATAACACGTTTAATAATAATAATTTTCAAAAGAAAGAGATCCCATGCACCTTTAAGTATATCTAAAGCCATTTTTTTAAAACTTTGGACAGAATATAGCACGGTTAAATCCCTTATAATGATATTACGTACTGGGTACATGAAAAGTCGTAGGCGTGGCTTGGAGCCGGAGCTGAATGGCCGCCTAGAGCCCGAGCTCCCGTCCGCCGAGGCTAAAAGAATCAGCAATCCGGAGCCATCCTAACACAACCATGGGGAAAACATCCAGGGAACCATCCCCAGCCAGGTCCCGCTCCCCCAGGAGGTCCGGTACGCAGATCGGCCGCAATATTCCGGATATCTTCCGGTCCCAGGCACGCGAGGCCCCGGCTTCAAATCGGGCCTACCCGAACGCTACACGCTCATCCAGCCTCAGCCCCTCAGGGAGAAGCCACACACAGATCCAGCCTTCAGTTGAAGCAGCATCCACCCCACAGCCCCTCTCCATGCAAGACCTACGATCTGTGGCTGAAGATATTAAAGCCACACTCTCTGCAGCCATCACGGATCTCAGGAGAGATGTCCAGGTAATGACAATACGCCTGGATGACCTGGAGGAAGTAACTAACCGCCATGACACCTCCATTCAACACTTACAGACCTCTTCCCAGGCACAATCTTCACAGCTCAGAGACATTCAGAGGCATATGGAAGATTTAGACAACCGCGGCCGCCGTCATAACATACGGGTAAGAGGTATCCCTGAATCAGTTGAAAATGCGCAAATTACGAAAGCCACTATTGCCATATTTAACGATCTACTGGGCAGACCTCCTGAAACACCCATTGAGTTTGAACGATTGCATAGAGCCCTGAGGCCCAGAGGCAGAGAATCTGATCCTCCCAGAGACGTGATTTGTTGTCTCATTAACTTTAAACTGAAGGAGGAAATTCTTCATAGAGCCAGGGATCGTCACTCCTTACTCTATCAAGGAGCTGATATAAAGCTGTTCCAAGACCTCTCGCCCATTACCCTTCAAAATAGGAGAGACCTGCGCCCCCTTCTTGACCTATTGCGCACCAAAGGCATTCAATATCGGTGGAAATTTCCCTTCTGCCTCTCTGCCTCATTCCAAGGTCGCACTGCAAACCTACGCCTCCCAGAAGACTTGCCAGGTTTTTGTGAAGCACTAAATCTTCCACGCATCGACATCCCGGATTGGTACTCCACTCTTCGCCCACAACGCATGAGAAGGTCAGCCTCTACTGACGCCATTCCAGTCCGTGATGACTTCCACATAAGACGTCGCAGACATACCCCATCGAGGGAGCCTACCATGCCAGACACCCGGAACGCGCCACCCAATAGCCCTACGGCCTCCCCGGCCCACAGAAGGGCCCGCCATGACAGATCCAATTGAACGACCTCAACTCTTCTGTCCTGTGTCTTTCAAGACTGAATATGACTCCTCAAGATAGGAACTTGCCCGCAACACCCATCAACAACTCGCAGGACAGCAAGCGCTTCCCGAAAACGGTATCCTCTCAGATGACCTTTCTTTTTCCCTTTAGGCAATAATTATTCTACAATGCCTCTGAAAACCCACCGTGCAAACTGATCCCCGAGCAAGTGGAATTACCCCCAGCAAAACTGTGAGTCGGACATTCCCCTTGGGAAGCCCTTGCACACTGTATGATCCCTCTAGAAACACTGACGGTATCTATGCTGTTCATATGGGACTTCCACTCAAAATACCGCTCAGCTCCTCTCCCCAAGCCCTTCCCTCACCATCACATACCCCTTTACCTGCCCAACCCCCCCCCCATCCCCCTTTTTTTTTTTTTTTTTTCCTCGCCTCCCTCCCCCAACCCCATCCGCCCTAGAAGGTATGCTACAGGTGAGCCTTAAAATCCACTTGGCTTGTAACAATTTCTGATGCCAAAGCTCAATAATTTTTATGAATGTACTTTCTTACACTCTGGTTGGGTGACTTATGGGGGGCGACGCCACACAGATGCCAACCCCCCTTCCAGGTCCAACAATGGACCTATTCCGCCTTGCTAGCGCTCACCCCTCCTATAATGAGCTGAATTTAATCTTTCAATCACCCCTAGAGTACTCGACAGCACTAGTCACTCTAATAAACCTCCGTATTATGGCATCTGTGGAGGCCTCACCCTTCCCCCTGGCGCCTCGCATGGGTAAAAAGTTAAGGTTATATGTTTGTTTATGTTTAGAAATTATACTATACTAGAAAATCCATGCTCCTCACTAAGGCAATATCCTCAAATCCTAGATATCTAATCAAGGGGACTGCCCCCAATATGATTCAAACATATTCAGATTACTTATCTATCACCATAGCAGAGGGAGCGGATTGCTCACCTGCTACCTCTGAGATGGTCAACTCATATTTGGGTTGGGGGGGTCAACTTCCCGGCCCAATTTAAAATGTACTTTGTTGAAACACCGACCATAATCTGTAGACTGCCCGGATGCATACGCAAATGAGAAGGGCTATTTTCAGTTAATGAGTCGGTGGTAACCCGATGGTGTAAAACGCTTCGGAAGAATATAATTATCAGGACTGTTATGTTTAACTGCTAGAGTCCCTCCTCTTCCCCATTCCCTTGATGACACAATGGGGCCTCCTGTTACATTTTACATTTTAGATTAGAGGACCCCTGTTAAGGTCCTGGCGTTAATACCAACCTACGTGATATACAATGTAGTGCAAATTCTGTTTATACAACGTTGATTCAATATATCTGTTAAATGACCTGTTTAGTTTGTCATATGTTTGACCCCCATGAGATTAGACCCAAGGGTTTCTCTCTTAAATCTTAAAACTCTATTGGCTCTCGCCTACACTCACAGGCACGAGCCTCGGTGGACGGGTGATACTAAATATCGACGGTCTTGATCCGACACTTTCCACCCTCTCACAAGACGGGAAAGTCAGTATTCCTGTCAAAACAAACCGGACACTTTTCGATCTGTAGGGTAGGTTTTATATAACCTCCCTCACTCCGGAATATCCCCTATCTTATTTTTTCCTAAACCCCAGTCAACTTCTCCCTCTCTCTTCCCATCTCTCTCCCGTGACCCCTCTCACTCCCTCTCTCTCTCTCGCTTCCTCCCTCTCCTTCCCCTCTTCCTCTACTCTTATCCTCTTTCCTCTTTCTCTTTTCTCCCTCCTTCTCCTTTCTTGCAGTCTCCGCCACCCCCACATCCTGACTAAGGCAAAAACCTACAAACAGACCTTTCCTCCGAAACTTTCTAAATTCCCACAGGAAGGTTGAGCTACTACCTATTTATCGCTCACTCGCTAGCATTCTAACTGAACGACTACCCACTATGGCACACGTACACTCCACAACAAAATCTTCTTCACTCAAAATAGTTTCGCTAAATGCAAAGGGATTAAACATCCCGGAGAAGCGTAGTCAAGTACTTGATATGATGTCTAAACTTAAAGCCAATGTAGTGTTCCTACAAGAGACACACTTCCACACAAACAAAATACCCAAACTCTTGAACCGCATGTTCCCAACGGTTTACCATGCCACCAATTCTCTTGCAAAGTCCAAAGGGGTCTCAATTCTCTTATCCAAAAATCTAGACTGGCAACTCGAGGACTCACTCATAGATACCGAAGGCAGATACCTCTTTTTGAAAGGACGACTCCAGGGACGACCAGTTACCCTGGCCAACCTATATAGCCCCAATTCTGCACAAGTAAGTTTCTTTAGATCAATCTCGCGACTACTCTCAGATTTCCATACCGGACTGACCATTCTAGGGGGTGACTTCAACATCCCTCTTTCCCCAATCTTAGATACCTCCACAGGCACGACATCTCTACCGTACAAAGCTATCCGACAAATTAAAATGCAAATCCAAGACCTTCTCTTACATGACACGTGGCGAGCCCTTCACCCCGACGAGAAAGACTTCACTTTTTTCTCGGCCCCACACAACAAATATTCGAGGATCGACTATCTGTTCCTGTCCCAGAAAGATATTCCCTTTCTCTCGACTGCCACCATTGAACCAATGGTGCTATCAGACCACCATCCAATCACAATGACCCTGACGTTCCCTGACAATCACGTCCCCAAACAAAAAATTTGGCGCCTAGATGCGTCTCTGCTTACGTCGGAAGAAACTACCAATGACATCAACAATTGCATACACACCTTCTTCTTAGAAAACGACACACCAGACACTGCCCCTCTCTCACAATGGGAAGCCCACAAGTGCGTAGTCAGAGGCAAACTCATTGCTCTTAAAGCTTCACGTCGAAAGGCCCAACAACAGGAAATCACAGAGCTCCTTGACAAGATTAAAAAACTTGAACTTGCCCACAAACAATCACAAATACAGCAAACTTATCACGAACTCACCCAAATTAGGAAGATGTTACGAGATAAACTAAACCGTAAGACACAACGTAAATTTCTGTTACATCAAAAGATTTTCTATGAATACGGTAATAAAAGTGGTAAATACCTTGCTAAAGCCCTCCAGACCAGGAAAGCACAGGCAACCATTCATACTATTAAAGATCACCAGGGTAAATCGCACATCACCTCAACAGATATAGCAGCCCAATTTGAGACTTACTACTCTAAATTATACAATCTCCCAAAACAAGATACAAGCCAACATGGTTCTGAGAACAGAAGTAAGGTAATCAAATCGTTTCTCAGCAAATTTGCCCCCAAACCCATAGATAAAGAAGACGCAGCACACCTTGAAAACCCTATATCAGAAGAAGAACTAAAAGCAGCTATTAAACAACTTAAAAATGGAAAAAGTCCAGGCCCAGACGGGTTTACAGCCACCTACTTCAAAACCTTCACAGACACACTGGCCCCACATTTAATTAGGACCTTCAATTCCTTAACATCATCCACTCTCCCCTTCCATAGATTCCTTGAAGCACACATAACAGTGATCCCGAAAGATGAAAAAGATCCCACCTCAGTAAGTAATTATAGGCCGATATCCTTATTAAACGTGGACGTAAAACTCTATGCCAAGATTCTGGCCTCCCGTCTCTTGCCTCTCTTGCCTTCCCTGATAGGGAGGGACCAGGTGGGGTTCATCCCTGGAAGAGAGGCCAGAGACAACACAATCAAAGCGCTGAATTTACATCACTGGATCACGAACCAAAAACACAAGGGATTTTTCCTGTCCCTGGATGCAGAGAGGGCGTTCGACAGGTTGGCATGGGACTACCTTGGAGCAGTTCTGAGACGCATTGGTCTCCAAGATCGGATGTTCAACGCTATCATGTCCCTCTATACCACTCCGACTGCTAGAGTGCGTGTCAACGGCCACCTGTCGAACGCCTTCTCTATTAATAATGGAACAAGACAGGGATGTCCACTTTCCCCAATATTATTTGTTTTAACCCTAGAACCCTTTCTCCAATGTCTCAGAGCCAACGACAACATCAAAGGTTTCTGCATTGCTGACCGCACCTACAAGATCGCTGCATTCGCAGACGACATATTATTATTCCTGAGAGAACCACACATATCGATCCCAAGCCTCTTAAAAGAAGCAAATACCTTTCACACCATTTCCAATTTTAAGATCAATTTCACAAAATCCCAGGCACTAAATATTTCCCTCCCACAGGAACAGGTAACACAATGCAAAAGCAATTTTCCCTTCCATTGGAGACATGACCAAATTAAATACCTCGGGATTCAATTAACGTCAAAGCTTTCAGACCTATACTCCAAAAACTATCAACCCATCCTCAAAACCATTACGAACGACCTAAGCAAATGGAACAATCCTCATTTTTCCTGGTTTGGTAGGGCAGCAATCCTAAAGATGAATATCCTTCCCCGCATCCTCTATATCTTACAAACTATACCTATCAAACTCCCCCCAACTTTCTTCCAACTCTACAAACGACTATGCACTAAATTTCTATGGAGACAGAAAAGACCTAGAATAGCCTACGACCAACTAACGCACCCTAAGACAAAAGGGGGCATTGGCCTCCCGGACCTTAAGAAATATTATTGGGCGTGCCACCTCTCTAGAATTATAGACTGGTCAGTACATGACAAATGCAAAGACTGGGTTACCCTTGAACATACATTCTCCCCATTACCACTGCGATCCTTGCCTTGGACTTTACCTAAACACACCCCGAGAATACTAAATAGTCATCCTCTCATCGCCCCGACACTCCAATGCTTTAAGGAAGCCTGTCGGAAGCTACACATTTCCTCCAATCCGGGACCCCTCACTCCGGTAAAACATAACCCAGCATTCCCTCCCGGCTTGTCCACTAACTTCCTGTCAGGTACTTGGCAACACTCAACGGTTCTAGCCCATCACTTCTTTCGCTCGGGCACTCTTCTAGATCGCTCCTCCCTACCAATTAATGCAAATAGTACTCCCCTCCCACTATGGACATACTTCCAGATCAGACATTTTTTGAAAGAAATAGACAGTAGCTCCTCAGTCTCCCGTCCACTCACGACTTTTGAACAACTATGTGCTCACTCTACACCCCAGCAACATATGATCTCAAACGTTTACAACCTGCTCTCCGCAGGAGGCTCAATGAAAACTATCAAAGCGTGCGTGAACTGGGAAAGAGACCTACAAACAGATTTAACTGAGGCACAATGGGAACACATTTCTATGATAGCACATAAAGGCTCCCTTAATGTCTCGATTCAAGAGAACAATTATAAAATTTTAATGCGTTGGTATAGAACCCCCGCAATTATCCACAAATTCTATCCTACCCTGTCTGACAAGTGCTGGAGATGCGCCAATGATGTAGGCACACTAGAACATATATGGTGGTCCTGTCCCCTTATCCAGCCCTTTTGGACCCAAGTCAGGGAACTGACCTCACAAATATCCACGTATACTCTTGAACACACCGCAGCACAATGCCTCCTTCATCACTCGGACATTCCGGTACATCACTATCGCAAAACGCTAATACCACCCTTACTTAATGCAGCCAAGTTGTGTATCCCTCTCCACTGGGGAACAACAAATGCACCCACTATCACGGAATGGCTCAAACGAGTAGAAAAAATTGCGGAAATGGAGGAATTGATCGCCATAGCCAAAGACTGCCCAACCAAATTCTCATTCACATGGGCATGCTGGTCCCACTTTTGTACCACTGATCAATATAAACAATTGACCAACCAAGCTCGCACAAACCGCGATCCTTAAAAAGCGGACAACCAAGACTAACCTCTTTATATCATTCAGAAGTTAAACCTAAGAAGGTTTGTGGTGGCCGACCCCCCCCACCTAAACAAGGATTGAATGGGGGAGGTCGCCCAGCGCATTTTACACGTACCCGCCTAAAGACCTGTCAGTTGGGCAATCCTCCCTGCAAGATTACAAACCCTTAAATATGGTGGCGGAGACTGCAAGTTACTGCTGACCCTATCCTCTCCCCCCCACTCCCTCCCCCCTCCCCCCCCTCCACCTTCTGTCTTCTTTTTCTCCCTCGCCCCCTACCCCCCTTTATCTCTCCTTTCCTATAAATCTAGGTCTACACCATAAGCTAGATTTCCTGCAGACAGAATCTCATCTTTGTATACACTGATGTTCAATCACCCTTAGCTGTTCAAATATCGAACGGAAATAGACTTTTACCATTAAACACTGTTTGAAAACATAATCTCAGGATTATTAAAGAAATACACCCAAGCATCCGCACACACCAGACAAAACTATTAACAGTGGAACATATGCATTCATATATAAGTAACCTTTCACAACCATATTTCATTGTTTCTCACAAGGATGCACCTCTCCAAAGTTAGCGGAAGAAAGGTCCCCTTCTCGTTTGTGTATATTTTTTTATCATAAGAGTTATTGTCTGTTAACTTTGAATGTCAGTGCTGCCGAATACTATGTTATGACTCAATTTCTGTAACCAAAGGCAATGTAAACCTAATTTTTATTTTACTAATAAAAGATTATGGAATAAAAAAAAAAAGAAAAGTCGTGTCTGGCAGCCATGTTGTTTAGGAATCATAGGTTGGCCATGACGGTTTTGTAGAACAGATATGCCCCGTACACACGTTTGGACTTTGTTCGGACATTCCGACAACAAAATCCTAGGATTTTTTCCGATGGATGTTGGCTCAAACTTGTCTTGCATACACACGGTCACACAAAGTTGTCGGAAAATCCGATCGTTCTGAACGCGGTGACGTAAAACACGTACGTCGGGACTATAAACGGGGCAGTGGCCAATAGCTTTCATCTCTTTATTTATTCTGAGCATGCCTGGCACTTTGTCCGTCGGATTTGTGTACACACGATCGGAATTTCCGACAACGGATTTTGTTGTCGGAAAATTTTATCTCCTGCTCTCCAACTTTGTGTGTCGGAAAATCCGAAGGAAAATGTCCGATGGAGCCCACACACAGTCGGAATATCCGACAACACGCTCCGATCGGACATTTTCCATCGGAAAATCCGACCGTGTGTACGGGGCATTACACATTGCAGCGGCAAATACTTAGGATTGCACCTCCATAGCCTTTTAATTTAGTTCACATTTGAAAGAACCTGTTATCTCCACTGAGGTAGGAGATCAGGCAGGGTCTGCTAGCCATTAACTCCTACAGCTTATTACTTTCCTGAGGGGACTGGAAGTGACCTATCGTAAAACTATAACAAAATCCTTTAGTTCTGTTACCTGTGGCTTGTAGGGCAATTAAATCCATTAAGAATACATAGCATGCCATAAAATGTCTACCCAGAACTAATGGGTATCATAAAAAGCATTCAGGGCTGAGAGGCGACCTTTCAGAGACTTCCAATTTAACAATAAAATTAGACAGAAACATGACATATTAATATTAAGTATATATTTGAATGGGGAATATAATACTGAACAAATCAAGGTCATACAAGACTAAGCTAGAGCATTAGCAGTATCCTACCTCCTGGGTGACAGGCTTATCCGAGATACCCTGTGTTTATTATCCCTGGACATGAAATTCAATGCTGAACAATAATCTATCAGTTTCTAGAATGCAACCTGCTAATTTTGTAAGAAAATAATATTAGTATAAAACTGCCAAGGAGGACCATAATACAATCATTAGCATGGAGACACCATGGCAACTCCCCATATGCTTAATTGGTCAGATGGCCTCTGTCAACACCCCTTTGATATCAGAGAAAGCAGAATGCCAACACTTTTTTGTCCACTTATGTTTTACCATTAAACTTAGGAAGACCTTACCGGACTTGAAAGAGCCACTGTATCGTTTTTGTTTATTAATTGAACTCTGCAAACCAGGACATTGTTCAGTATCCTTCCTTTTCTACTCCTTTTTTTTGTCGCATTATTGTCGCATTATAGGAAGAAGAAGAGCGGAAGAAGAAGACAGAAGAAGACCGGAAGAAGAATCAGGGGGAGAAGGAAAAGACCAGAGGATGAAGATGCGGGAGAAGATGGAAAAAGACCAGAGGAAGAAGCGGAGAAGAAGAATATTTTTAATAAAAGACTTGTCAAAAACTGTCTACTGTAGTTTTTAACACTACATAATAGAGAGTGACTAACTCTCCTGGGTTACAAAGGGAGGCCGTGCCACATCCAGTAAAACATAAACAACAAAAGAGGGTTCCCCTAAGTGGATTTTCCTGGCACTTGCACATAAATTATATAAAGTGGGAGAGTACAAACTCGTATAAAGAGTAAAAGAGTATTTTTATTTATTTAAAGAATCTCATATTTTAAAAACAATGTGGACATTATGAACAACGAAAACATATTACATGGTGAACACAATTTGAACAGGTTAATAACCAGTGACATTGTATGTAAGAATTCTTTTCAATTATGACGCATTTCGGGGTACATAATGTTTCAGTCCTTCTTCAGGGGATGATAGAAAAGAGGGGTTCATCTAAATGAGTTGAAAAAATGTGATAGATCAGTTGCCATATAAAATTGTCAACAAGCATCTATTTTTAGGTTAAATGATCAATTGATCACCTACCTGATATGTTTTGTTGGTTACTCTGAGAGAGAAATTAAAAGCCACATGGAAAAGCAAGAAATGCTTGAAAGTGGGATGGCAGTTGAGTATGTTTTGTGGGTGCAGGTGCTGTTCCTTAAATACTGCAGTTTTACTAGGTGTTGGTTGACAGTGATTCCCCACAGGGAGGTATATAGTTTCACCTACCCTTACCCCTCCCGGATGCGTGCAGGCCAGAGCGGTATACTGGGGCTACAAGGGGTGACCCTATAAATGAAAGAATCAAATTAATTCCATGAGTAATAAATCCCTATATTGTATTGACATTGGAGGTAGTTCATGGACAGGCTAGTAGAGGTAGTTGCTATATACAATATCTGTTACCGGTCATATTGGGGGTTCTATGACATATTTCATTATAGAATACATTTATTTAAAATGCTGTAGTAAGATCATTATAGAAAGAAATATAGTCTATATGGATATGTATAAAATTTATAGGAGTTGTATATAACTGATAATACAATCTTCATTGATATTTTACTAGTACTGATTATTTTAACATAATGGCACTGATAGTGTTTTGCCACCCTGTAAGGACCTTTTAACACTACACTACTTTTTTTGAATGGGTAGGGGTACAATGTATGTCATAGGGGGGGCCGGGATCTTGGGGCCCCCTTGTTAAAGAGCCCCCCTGCTCCAAAGCACCTATCCCCCATGTTGAGGGCATGTGGCCTGGTATGGTTCAGGAGGGGGGGCGCTCGCTCGTCCCCTCCCTTTCCTGACTTGTCAGGCTGCATGCTCGGATAAGGGTCTGGTATGGATTTTGGGGGGACCCCCACACCATTTTTTTTTTTAATTTTGGCATGGGGTCCCCTCCGAATCCATAGTAGACTCAAGGGCCTGGTATGGACCTGGGGGGGAACCCCACACAGTTTTTTTGCATGATTTTTTTTAGCCAGCATTTTCTTTTTACATTGAGCGGGAAGCCATCTGACAGCTGATGACTCATCGGTTGTTAAGGACGCGGCAGCCTGCTTCCCGGCCCCCCCTTAGCAACCAGTTATATACAGTGTAAAAAAAATAAATAAAAGAAAATGCAAATTGTGGCAAAATCGCGGTAAAATCGCGGTAAAAACATGGTACTTGCGTTTTGGATGCGGGTCCATTGAATTCGATTACATGCAAAATGCTGCATTTTGCAGGAAAAAAGTCCTCGACCCTTTCCAAAAACGCAGAGGCACAAAAATGCATTGATGTGAACATGTTCCATAGGAACCCATGTTAAAAAATTTCCCTGCATTTCTGCAAAATGCAAAATTCATCAAAAAACGCATTAGTGTGAATCAAGCCTTATGCCTTGTACACACGTGCGGACTTTCTGGCAGAATTAGTCTGATGGAACGATTCCATGGGACATTCCAATCGTGTGTGGGCTTCATCTGACTTTTTTTTTCAAAAATTCCGACGGACCTAGAAATAGAACATGTTTCAAATCTTCCCGCCGGAACTCCGCCGGAACCAGTTCCTATCGGGAAAACCATTTGTCTGTATGCTGGTTCGATGGACCAAATACGACGCAAGGGCAGCTACAGCACCTGCCAGCGAGAATGTTCTCGGTGACTGGGTACTGTACATCTCGCGCTCACTGCAATAGGAAAAACACATTTTCCTATTGCAGCGAGCATGAGAAAGAAGCGACAATGTCCCTTAGGTCTGGTATGGATTTTAAGGGGAACCCCCTATGCTGAAAAAACGGGGTGGGGTCCCCCCAAAATCCATACCAGACCCTTATCTGAGCACGCAGCCCGGCCAGTCAGGAAAGGGGGTGGGGATGAGTGAGCGCCCCCCTCCTGAACCGTACCAGGCCGCATGCCCTCAATATGGGGGTGGGTGCTTTGGGGTAGGGGGCTCCCTAATCAGGAACACAGGAACCAAAGCTGAAGACAATCCAGCACTGAAGCCAGCCCCCCCCCACCCCAAAGCACCTTGTACCCATGTTGGTGAGGACAAGGGACTCTTCCCAACAACCCTAGCTGTTGGTTGTTGGGGTCTGCGGGAGGGGGGCTTATCGGAATCCGGGAGCCCCCTTTAATAAGGGGGCTTCCCAGATCCCGGCCCCCCCTGCCCTATGAGAATGAGTATGGGGTACATCGTACCCCTACCCATTCACCTGGGGGAAAAAAAAGTGTCAATAAAAAACACACTACACAGGATTTTAAAGTAATTTATTAGGCAGCTCTGGGGGTCTCTTCCGAATCTTTTTCTCCCATTCTCCAGCCTCTTCTCCTGCTCTCCGGTTCTTCTGCCGGGCTCCTGTGTTTTTTATTGACACCTTTTTCCCCCAGGTGAATGGGTAGGGGTACGATGTACCCCATACTCATTCACATAGGGCAGGGGGGCCGGGATCTGGGGGGCCCCATTATTAAAGGGGGCTCTCGGATTCCGATAAGCCCCCCACCCGCAGACCCCAACAGCTAGGGTTGTCGGGAAGAGGCCCTTGTTCTCATCAACATGGGTACAAGGTGCTTTGGGGTGGGGGGCTTGGCTTCAGTGCTGGATTGTCTTCAGCTTTGGTTCCTGTGTTCCTGATTCTAGTCCATGTCTGCTAACCTTATTCGTGACCTTGCTACATCTGACACCTTTCTTGGATCACCCTTGCCTGCTTTATCTGCTTCTCTTATGCTACCAACCCGGTTGGGATTTATGACTACGTCTCTGCTTCCTGAGTTGGTACCCCACCGCCAGCACCTTTTTGACTTCTGCCTGTTCCTGACCTAGAACCTGATCCTGATTCTACCTGGCTTCCGCTGAACAAGGCTTGTGGTCGGACTTTACACCACCACTGGAAGGACTCCTATGTCTCCAAGCTACAGCTCACTCCTACAGGTTCCAGGCAATTGTGCCCTTCCACTGCCCTAGCAGTCCCTGTCTCACCTACCAGGGGTTCTTGGATGAGAATTGTGCAAGAGGCCACCCTCATCATCTCGGGCTCCACAGTCAGGTACGTGAGAATGAGTTTCCTCCTTCTCGGTAAAAATGGTGGTGGTAGCAGTTTAAAGGGTTAATTGCTTAAAGCTGAGTTCCACCCAAAAATGGACCTTCCTCTCTTCAGATTCCCCCCCTCCTCCGGTGTCACATTTGGCACCTTTCAAGGGGGAGGGGGGAGCAAATACCTGTCTAATACAGGTATTTTGCTCTCACTTCCGGACATAGATACCTGAGCCACCCGCGGGTATCTACGCCACTTCCGGGTGCCTTCTCTGTCCCCCCCGCTGTCTTCTGGGAAACACACAGAGACCAACAGAGCCGAGGGATAGATCAGCTTCGGGTGCTGACATCGCGGGCGCCCTGGACAGGTAAGTGTCATTATTTTAAAATTCAGCAGCTGCAGTATTTGTAGCTGCTGACTTTTAAAAAAAATTGGTGCAGCTCTGCTTTAAATAACTTAACACAGAGACAATAATTCTCGGGCAGGTGGAACCTAGATTGTGGTCCCGCGAGTTGGAAAATCTTTGTGCAGGGTGCAGCTGAGAGTGAGTGGCATTGTTACATAAGTGACAGCATGGTATGAGATGGCCAGTCCTTTGTCACGAGTTGTAAGAATGGGAAGGGGACTGACATCTTTGTTCGCCACACCCCTATCCATTTTATTTTGTTTCCCAGAGAAAACTCTCCAAAGTTAAGTAAGTCCCCTCCTAGACAGTTAAACAGGAATCATTGTCACTGCAAGATTTACCCTCTATTCTTGTTCCAATGGCAACTTTTGGATTTGCCCTCACTTTCTATCCTGGTGACAGCAGTCAGCAAAACAAATAGAGAGACTGAATGGGGACACTGAAGCATTAACATAAACTTGAAAAAGCAGTAAAAGTACTTTGAAACTAGTCTTTATTCTTCTCTGTATCTACACACATTTGAGAGAACTAGATTTTTAGCTATTTTTTTATTGCAACAGAATCTTGGCAGGCTGCCAGCCCTCTAAATTACTAACCAGAAGGCTCATTCACATAATCTCCATTGAGCTGTGTTGTTCTGCATAGACCAATGCAGGCTCAATGCAAGGGAATGTAGAAACAATACAGTGACTTGAAAAGTATTTACACCAGTGCTGTATTTTGGCCTAGGCCAACAAGGCCCAGGGCTAGGGCGGCACTTTGCAGGGGGTGGCAAAAACCCACCCCTGCCTCCACCTGAGACCCTATTGGCCACTGGTTGCTAGAGCCACCTGGCATCTAGCAACCAGTGACATCACGGCTGTAGTAAAATCCACCAATCACAGAGCGAGTGGCCCTGGAGGCTGGCTAGAACCGAGATCCCGGGAGGGAGAAGACCTGTGCACATTCCTGTCCTGAGCAGCAGCAGGCGCAGCATCCCTGGCACTTCCCAGACCCTGCACTCCTTCTTCAACCTCCTCTCCGCTCCCAGCTGGGACATCAATAGAAAGACAGGCTTACCGAGGGCCCAGGGAACGAGGACGGGCGGGAGGTAGGTGCATCTCACACACCTACCCACAGACGGGGGGCACATGAGGGACTGCAGGCAGGGCTACTTGATCTCCCACCCCCTTCTCTCTCCTACCACCCTCCTCTTCCTCTCTGCCACCCCCTCTCTCTCACTCACCTCCTTTCTCTCTCTACCCCTCTCTCTCCCATCCCCTGTCTCATCCCTCCCTCACTCATCCCCTCTCTCTCTCCCACCTTCTCTCTCTCTCATCCCTCCCTCACCCACCACCTCTCTCTCATCCCCTCTCTCTCTCTCTCATTCCCCCTTTCTCTCACCCTCCCTCACCCACCCCTTCTCTCTCTCTCACCCTCCCTCACCCACCCACTCTCTCTCTTGCCCCACCTCTCACTCTCTCATCTCCCCCTATCTCTCACCCTCCCTCACCCTCACCCACCCCATCTCTCCCTTCCACCCCCTCTCTCCCTCTCACCCCCCTCGTGAGATCTCAGGGGTTCATTCTGGGACTTGTAGTTCTTCAAATTTAGAGGGAGTCACATCCATTAAACAGGAAGGGGAGGAGCAAATTTACATAGGAGGGGGAGGAGCACATTTACATAGGGGGCCCAATTTTAGTCTTGCCTAGAGAAGCACACAAGCAAAATACACCTCTGATTTATACCCCTTGAAATTTTCCATATTTTGTCATGTTACAACCAAAAACATAAATGTTTGTTTTTTAGGGGATTTTATGTGATAGACATACACAAAGTGGCACATGTGAAGTGGAAGGACAATGATAAATGGTTTCCATTTTTACAAATAAATATCTGAACAGTGTGGTGTGCATTTGTATTCAGCCACTTTTACTCTGATACCCCTATCTAAAATCTGGTGGAACAAATTGCCTTAAGAAGTCACCTAATTAGTAAATAGAGTCCACCTATGTGTAATTTATTCTCAGTATAAATATGGCTGTTCTGGGAAGCCCTCAGAGGTTTGTAAGAGGACCTTAGTAAACAAACAGCATCATGAAGGCCAAGGAACACACCAGACAGGTAAGTGATGAAGTTGTGGAGAAGTTTAAAGCAAGGTTAGGTTATTAAAAAAATATCCCAAGCTTTAAACATCTAGCAGAGCACTGTTCAATCCATCATCCGAAAATGGAAACAGTATGGCACAACTGCAAACCTACCAAGATATGGCCATCCACCTAAACTGACAGGCCAGGCAAGGAGAGCATTAATCAGAGAAGCAGCCAAGAGGCCCATGGTAACTCTGGAGAAGCTGCAGAGATCCACAGCTCAGGTGGGAGAATCTGTCCACAGGAAAACTATTAGTCGTGCACTCCACAAATCTGGCCTTTATGGAAGAGTGGCAAGAAGAAAGCCATTGTTGAAAGAAAGCCATAAGAAGTCCCATTTGCAGTTTGTGAGAAGCCATGTGGGGGACACAGTAAACATGTGGAAGAAGGTGCTCTTGTCAGATGAGACCAAAATTGTACTTTTTGGCCTAAAAGCAAAACGCTATGTGCGGCGGAAAACTAACACTGCACATCACCCTGAACACACCACCCCCACCATGAAACATAGTAGTGGCAGCATCACGTTGTGGGGATGCTTTTCTTCAGCAGGGACAGGGAAGCTGGTCAGAGTTGATGGGAAGATGGATGTAGCCAAATACAGCAAATACAGGGCAATCTTAGAAGAAAACCTGTTAGAGTCTGCAAAAGACTTGAGACTGGTGCGGAGGATCACCTTACAGCACAAAAAATGGCCCTAAACATACAGCCAAAGCTACAATGGAATGGTTTCGATCAAAGCATATTCATGTGTTAGAATGGCCCAGTCAAAGTTCAGACTAAATCCAATTGAGAATCTGTGGCAAGGCTTGAAAATTGCTGTTCGCAGACACTCTCCATCCAATCTGACAGAGCTTGGGCTATTTTGCAAAGGAGAATGGGCAAAAAATTCACTCTCTAGATGTGCAAAGCTGGTAGAGACATACTCAAAAAGACTTGCTGCTGTAATTGCAGCAAAAGGTGGTTCTACAAAGTATTGACTCAGGGGGGCTGAATACAAATGCACACCACACTTTTCAGATATTTATTTGTAAAAAGTTTTGAAAACTGTTTATCAATTTCCTTCTACTTCACAATTCTGCTCCACTTTGTGTTGATCTATCACATTAAATCCCAATAAAATACATTTAAGTTTTTGGTTGTAACATGACAAAACATGGAAAATGCCAAGGGGTATGAATACTTTTTCAAGGCACTGTATTTTTCTAAGCGCCCTGTGCACAACAATGAGTTGAGGTGGGATGCAGTGCATTTAATAAAAATACAGATATATTTATTTTTATACAGAGAACCCCACTGCCCCTATGCAAAGGAAAACAGCCTACATGTATTTTTGGATATTTGTGGTGATCTATGAAGGTTCTTTGTAAATAACTTCAAAGTCAATGCAGCTAGAGAGATCAGGGATGCATTGCATAAAAATGCAGACATCTGTTTTTTATGCAGGGCACCCCACTGCTGGGGAGGTCACATGGCCACTTAGCCCCTCCTGCAGTAGCCCTGGAAACCAGCCGAGAGTCATGTGATTGGCCTGAAGATCGCTCTAAACAGGTATTTACAAGCCTTGTTTTTATAAAAGAATAATACAGTGTGCTATGCCAGGCTCTAATAGAGGGGCTGGCAGCAACCATATCAAAGTTTAAATTTTACTAATAGTGGCGGGGGAGCAGGAAAGAGACAGAGACAAAGACACAGAGCTGACAGGCAGGGAGGAGGTGGTTAGGGGGAGAAATGAGAGCAGAGCAGGGCTGTGGATGACAGAGGGACGTATGCTGACAATGATGGTCAAGGCCCAGCAGCCCTGATTTCCAATGTAAGTGCAGAGAGGGTTTTTTTTACAGTTTTGAGTAGAGCAGATTACACAGCACAAGCACTGTGCTGTGTAATCTGCTTTAAGTGACCAAGATCTGCATTTTTTTTTTTTTGGTTTAACAAACACTTGAAATCTTTTCTACTGCTTGTTCATAATATGCAAATAGCTTATTGTTGGCAATCTGGACCAGGTACACTTTAAAAACCTGCCATGGATTCTAACCTTTCCCTACTATATCCTAAATAAAAAAAAACTACTCCGTTAGATATTCTTTAAAGTTTCCAATTACAACCTAGCTTGCATTAGCATTTCCAAGAACCCAGCATACGTTCTAACAACTGAAATCAGAATGCATTTAAGCTTCATGTTTATTCTGTCCAATCTCAGTGTAGGTCTGCCCAAACATGCATTTTCATAAAGCTAGCACATGTTCAACAATCTCCATCCCCTAAAGATCAGACTATGTGCTGAATGTATGCACTAAAATTATAAAAGCTGAAATCTTTTTGTTTGCTTTGACTTAACAGCATAGCAGTTAAATAAGCCCATTAGTACATTAACTTATATGTATCCACTCAAGCCTTAAGTCCTTTATTTAAACATATTTGGTTGCCTTGTCTACACAGATCAAAGGATTTGAGCAAGGTTTCTTCAATTTGCCAAGGCTAAAATGTTCAGCACTGAAGGCTTTAATGTCCAGGCTTAGAATTGAAACAGATTGAACTGCAGACAGGTGCCTCTTAGAGTAAGAGTGACACCACATTTTGGAAGAATGGCAGGAAACTAAGATAAAGGAAAGGAAATTGTATGCCATATGAAAAAAGACATCTGGTTACCTTTTTTTTCTCTCCTAAGTGAGAAAGAAAATCCTGTTTCCTTCAATAGTGTACTGTAGCTTTACTCTTGACAGAAGCATCACGTCTGTTTCTGCCCTTGTCAACACATCTCACTGTCCACGATCACTCATCATCTCCAGACAGACAGCAGTGAAAGAGATCATCAATTGCCAATGCAATTTTGCAGATACACTTCATAAATTTTAATTACATTCTGACTGAAAATGAATGGTCAGAAAATATAAAACATCTGCCATCCAGATCATTTACATTTTTCATACAATAAATCACCAACAACATCCACAACAATGGATTAAATCATGTGGAGTCTAGTAGGTCAAGAAAGCAGAATAGAAACCCATAGAGTGATTACTGTTTGGCCCCAAGCCATCACACAATGTATCAAAAAGAGAAGAAAAAAAAACTTAAGAACTGGCAGCCATTTTACTCCTGCAAACATAAATAAAAATGTACTCATTTCAGTCAGAGGATAGTAATTGATCTATTACCCCATCAACACAAAAATATGAACATGTTTAAATAAAGGCGTATCTTGACAATTATGACTGGAAAAAGTAGTCATTTATCACAAGTTTGGCTTGTTTATCTTTTGTTGAGGTCATCTGTTTCATTTTAAAAAATCAATTTTTATTAGCATCGTAGACATAAATGCACTATTTTAACACTTAACATATTTTCATTGTTAAGATTATATGATGTAATCGCCTTTTAATACAAGTATGTTAGTATTTGTTAGACTTAATGTTGAGCCCTTAGAAAGGGCTTCTATTCTACAGGAAAGTAACTGACCTAGGCACAGGGATGTTAAAAAAGGTAAATTATTGTGCAGCCTTGTTATCAAATTAATGTCAGGCTGAATTGAAAAAGAACTGAAAACAAGCATGGAATTACAGCAGTAGAAGCACTTAACTGTAGAAACAGTTGTAGTGAGTTTAGAACTTCCATTTTGCCTTCAAAGTGACAACAACACATCACTACAGTGTCTACCTTATGGGGCAAAACAAGATTAAATCACCAGTCACCAAACTTTCAGTACTAAATGATAGTTTAGTTCAGGTATTGGCAATCTAAGGCACTCATGCCAGGGCAGGTATGCAATGTCATTTTCAGTGGAACCTGGAAAGTCATTCCAATGGCAAGCATGCAGAAGTCACCATGGCAAGCATGCAGACTTGGACTGGCCTGCCAGAAGACTAGAGGATCCTCAGGTGAGCTTCTGCTCCCTACAAATACAGCACCATTGCCACAAGTCATAGTTGATAGCTTACTAGGCTGTTGCTTACAAAGCGTTTCCTGCCTTTGCCCAGGTACACAATTATGGTTTGCAATTTCAAGCTGACATGCTGGTTGTCTAATGCCTATTTGATATTAATGTGTAAGCACCCATTACAATGAATGGGAGGCAGTTTTCAGGCGCTTTACAGGCGCAATTTCTAGCGCTAAAATGCCTGAAAACCTTAGTGTGAAAGGGGTCTTAGCGATGCTACAGAGGATGTAATCATACTGTAAATACAATCAAATACAGTTTACAAGGAACAGTAATAAAAAAATTGTACAAGGGTGAACCTTGTGGATATGTTTGCCTTTAGCTAATCTTTACAGTTGGTATTCACGGGTATATTTTACTGCATATGAAAAACAAAATAGGCATCATTCATTCATGTGATGGTGTTCATGAAAAATTCCCTTATTATTGTCACAATGGTGATAGTAATTTTTTTATGCTCTGTTATTATTTGCACTAAGAGCAGAAGCTGCTGTAATGTTGTAATCAGCCCGTATAAGATTATTTATTAATGAGCTGGTTTCTTTATATGCAGATTTTCTATGCAAATGTGAATTATTTAAAAGATCCAGCCCTGTAGGTTTCAGCCATCAACTGCCAATGAATTATATCCTCTGTTATTGTTTTAGTGATGCTTTAACATAATGAAAAATAAAGTGGTCTTTGTATTAATAGTTAGATATGAAAAAGTCAGATGTAAAGATGTTTTACAATGCTTCAGTATTGTTATTGAAATTCTTTGCTCGACACCAACTGTAGGAATTTGGAAAAGTGACTGTTGTAAGATATTAGATATGTCCTCTTCTATATATTGTATGTATAATAACATCACAAAGGCAAGCAATTTAAGTTGTGTGGGCTTATTAGCACAAATATAAATATTGTTTCACAGTGTTAATTTTTCAGTTAAAATACAAAGTACATATTAATGTAAGAAAGTGATCTGGCTATCAATAAGTTATCTGGCAGAATCACACTTTTAGATTATATGCTTAGTGTGCTACAGTTCCTAAACATATTTATTTAAAATCATGTAGCTGCCCCTTTAAGTGAGTGTGGACTCTAGTGGTATAGTAAACAAAGGTAAAAGTGTTGGCACTACAAAACAACACATATATGGTGATTCAACACATAAAATAGTGCATGATAAACTATGTGCATATTCAAACAGCAAACTGATTAAAGTCCATTGTGACAATCCCAACACCATAAAAACATATAAGAATTCTTCTGATTTGATGTATCTTCAAATAAGTGCTTCACCACGAGTGCTCATGAGATAGATGGCAACTCACCAACTCACCACTTTTTGAAAGAAGAGCTTTATGGTGTAGTATGTTTTTTATTAAAATTAGGTTTTAAAATTATTATATAATTTGCACTCACATGTGATTGTGCCAATCCCAGCACTAAGGTGTCTACAGCATGTGCAGATAGGTATACCAGGCTCCCCACGGTGTGCGATTCACTCCTTGTTCTGGCTATACTAGTTGAATGTCACATATGGGACCCGGAAATGATGAATTCGTGATCCCACGTACGTTTCACCGTACCACTTCCTGATGACACCAGTACGGTGAAACATACGTTGGAGCGGGAATTTGTAATTTCCGGGTTCCATATGTGACATTCAACTAGTATATCCAGAACGAGGTGTGGATTGCATACCGTGGGGAGCCTGGTATACCTATCCGCACATGCTCTAGACACCTTAGTGCCAGGATTGGCACAGTCACATGTGAGCGCACCCTATATAATTATTTTAAAACCCATTTTTAATAAAAAAAGTACTACACCATAAAGCTCTTCTTTGTGTCCCTGGTCGAGTCTGTTTTCCACATCCCCAGCCTTTGTCAGAGGGAGTTTCAAAGTGGAGAGACGCACACCCAGGATCTCTCTGGTTTATCAAAATAAAGTGTGTTTTGACCAGTGGCGGCCCGTCCATAGGGGGCGCCTGGGCGCCGCCCCCCCTCCAGGCAGAAAAAAAAAAGGCAAAAAAAAAACAAAACATTTTTTTATTACTGCCCCTTTAAAAAAAAAAAGAAGGAAAAAAAAGGTCCTTAAGTGCATTGTGTTCGGACGCTGGACACAGTGCGACGCCGGACACAGTGCACTTATGGGAAGCGCCACGTCTATGCAATCACGAGATTGCAGACGTGGCGCTGCATTTGCGGGCGTTTAGCCCGCCTTGTAGCGTTTTCTGAAGCGCCGAGTAGCTTCCGCCCGGCCATAGTAATAGATACTACAGGCGCCGGGCGGAAGCTACTCGGCGCTTCAGATTTGATTGACATCTGCCCTGAGTCAGATGTCACTTCCTGATTCTCTCTCTCATTGCGCCCGAGAGAGGAAACAGGAAGAATGCTGGTGCCAGTGTTAGGAGGAGGACACCGCAGGAGACCCAAGGTAAGTACCGCTGTGTGGAGAATGGGGGGGACAGAGGCTACATTTGGGGGGGACAGAGGCTGCATGTGGAGGGGGACAGAGGCTGTATTGGGGGGGACAGGCAGCATTTTGGGGGGATAGAGGCTGTATTTGGGGGGGACAGAGGCTGCATTAAGGGGGGGGACAGAGGCTGCATTTTGGGGGGGACAGAGGCTGCATTGGGGGGGATAGAAGCTGCATTTTGGGGGAGACAGAGGCTGCATTTGGGGGGCAGAGGCTGCATTTTGGGGGGATAGAGGCTGCATTGGGGGGGATAGAGGCTGCATTGGGGGGGACAGAGGCTGCATTGGGGGGATAGAGGCTGCATTGGGGGGACAGAGGCTGCATTTTGGGGGGGACAGAGGCTGCATTTGGGGGGGCAGAGGCTGCATTTGGGGGGGACAGAGGCTGCATTTTGGGGGGGACAGAGGCTGCATTTGGGGGGAACAGAGGCTGCATTTAGGGGGGGAGAGGCTGTATTTGGGGGGCACAGACGCTGCATTGGGGGGGGCAGAGGCTGTATTTGGGGGGGACAGAGGCTGTATTGTGGGGGGACAGAGGCTGTATTTGGGGGGGACAGAGGCTGCATTTGGGGGGGCAGAGGCTGCATTTTGGGGGGGACAGAGGCTGCATTTCGGGGGCAGTGGCTGTATTTGGGGGGGACAGAGGCTGTATTTAGGGGGGGACAGAGGCTGCATTTTGGGGGTGTATAGGCTGCATTTTGGGGGGGAGAGAGGCTGCATTTTGGGGGGGACAGAGGCTGCATTTGGGGGGCAGAGGCTGCATTTGGGGGGGCAGAGGCTGTATTTGGCTGGGGCAGAGGCTGCATTGGGGGGGACAGAGGCTGCATTCGGGGGGGCAGAGGTTGCATTTGGGGAGGACAGAGGCTGCATTTGGGGGGGGCAGGGGCTGCATTTGGGAGAACAGAGGCTGCATTTAATGGGACACAGGCATGCTGCATTTAATGGGACACAGGCATGCTGCATGTGGGGGGGAGACAGAGGCTGCATTTGGGGGGGACAGAGGCTGCATTTGGGGGGGGCAGAGGCTTCATTTGGGGGGGACACAGGCAGGCTGCATTTGGGGGGGGACAGAGGCTGCATTGGGGGGGGACAGAGGCTGCATTTGGGGGGGACAGAGGCTGCATTTGGGAGAACAGAGGCTGTATTTAATGGGACACAGGCATACTACATTTAATGGGACACAGGCATGCTACATTTAATGGGACACAGGCATGCTGCATTTGGGGGGGGGAGACAGAGGCTACATTTGGGGGGGGACAGAGGCTGCATTTGGGGGGGACAGAGGCTTCATTTGGGGGGGGCACAGGCATGCTTCATTTGGGGGACAGAGGCTGCATTTGGGGGGGGACAGAGGCTGCATTGGGGGGGGACAGAGGCTGCATTTAATGGGACACAGGAATGCTGCATTTGGGGGGGGACAGAGGCTGCATTTGGGGGGTGCAGAGGCTGCATTTGGGGGGACAGAGGCTGCATTTGGGGGGGACAGAGGCTTCATTTGGGGGGACACAGGCAGGCTGCATTTGGGGGGGACAGAGGCTGCATTGGGGGGGGACAGAGGCTGCATTTGGGGGGGACAGAGGCTGCATTTGGGAGAACAGAGGCTGTATTTAATGGGACACAGGCATACTACATTTAATGGGACACAGGCATGCTACATTTAATGGGACACAGGCATGCTGCATTTGGGGGGGAGACAGAGGCTACATTTGGGGGGGGGACAGAGGCTGCATTTGGGGGGGACAGAGGCTTCATTTGGCGGGGGCACAGGCATGCTTCATTTGGGGGACAGAGGCTGCATTTGGGGGGGGACAGAGGCTGCATTTGGGGGGGGAACAGAGGCTGCATTGGGGGGGACAGAGGCTGCATTTAATGGGACACAGGAATGCTGCATTTGGGGGGGACAGAGGCTGCATTTGGGGGGGGGCAGAGGCTGCATTTGGGGGGCAGAGGCTGCATTTGGGGGGGACAGAGGCTGCATTTGGGGAGGGGACAGAGGCTGCATTTGGGGGAGACAGAGGCTGCATTTGGAGGGGGACAGAGGCTGCATTTGGGGGGGGACAGAGGCTGCATTTGGGGGGGACAGAGGCTGCATTTAGGGGGGGACAAAGGCTGCATTTGGGGAGACAGAGGCTGCATTTTATGTGACAGAGGCTGCATTTGATGTGACACAGGCTGCATGTAAGGAGGGACTCCGCTGGGGGCACCTGATGTATGGACGGACTGCTGGGGACGCCTGATGGCATCTGGTTGTAGGCAACGTGGCTAGTGACACACTCGGGGCTCCCACTGATTCTGCATTATGGTGAGTTGAATGATTTAATTTTATATTACAATGTAATAATAGAAATAATGCACTTTAATCATCCTGACACCATAACAACCATGGTGCCGGGATGATTGAAGTGCTAACACCAGGTGTTTGGAGTATCTTTATCTGCTGATTGTTAAACTTTCTAGAATACACATATTTCTATTGTTGTGTAGGATCTGGGCCTGCTGTCCCTCTCTCCCTCCATCCCTCATTCATCTCAGATGCTAACCACACCACCTTAGAGCCACGCCCACTATTTCGCTGAAACCACGCCCATTTTCACCAAGTGGGAGGGGTCAAAAAGGAAGGGCGGGGTCTGGCGCCCCTCCATCCTAAAACTTCACCAGCCACCACTGGTTTTGACCTACTCTAAAAAGTGGTCAAATACCTTTGGTGAGTTACCATCTACCTCATGAGCACTCGTGGTGAAGCAGTTATTTGAAGATACATCAAATCAGAAGAATTCTTATGTTTTTATGGTATTGGGATTGTCACAATGGACTTTAATCAGTTTGCTATTTGAATATGCACATGTTTTATCATGCACTATTTTATGTGTTGAATCACCATATATGTGTTGATTTGTAGCACCAACTCCTAAACATATTTGTTGCAGCTCATGACAATACATAGTAACACACTACCCTGCGTTGTGGTGCGTTTTGTTGGCAAAAGATACTGCATGTAACTTTATTTGTTTATTCTTTTGCATTCAAAATGACTGGGCTGCCTTAAAATACTGTTAACAAGCATGTATAAATGCAATACCCAAGAGCAGCAGAGTGTGTTTAGGCCCTACAAAAGGTCAAATGTATGGGTAGGTATTCAGGAGCTATTATTGTTATCTGACAACACTGGCCTTGTAATGTAATAGTAAACTCCTGCCCCTTAAACCAGTAAGGATGCAGAAGGCCAAAAGTTGGAGTCAGCCTCAGTTCTGAGTCTGTCTCAGCCTTCTGTGCGGAAAAAAATCCCATCCTTGGTGTTAAAGAGCCCTTTTTACTGCTCTCATATAACTATAATTTGTACAATCTGTCAGCCAAATACTGTTGTCACTTACGGGACTGATGCTGTACCCTGAGTTTTCCATTATCAATGGCAGTAATTTTTTTTTTTATTCTTTTTATTGAAGATTTCAAATTACATACAAAAGTTGAGGATATGCCAACATAGCATAGCCCCAAAAAACTGCCGGCCACGCAGGGCCTAGATAACTTACCCTCTCCCCAACTTATCTCCCCCCTCCCCCCACCCCTTGTCACAGCTCATATCACAAACCTGATATTATTACCTTATTAGCATTCCATTTTCCCCGACTTACTAGATCGTATAACCATCAGTCATGAAATACCCAGTGTAAAACATTCCATCCTTAATAACAGTATTCATTTGTCCCCCATAATAATTTTTATTATGCTGTACATTCAGGTTACATTTCAGTATAACTTATCTGGATGTTCAAACTCCTAAGTCAATTTGACTCTAACCCACCGTAGTGTCCGACTCATACCACACTTTCCATATTTTGTCAAATTTTTTAATACATCCCCTTGCTTCGTATGTATATTTGTAGTAGGGTAACATTGAATTCACCAGACTCTTCCAAAAATTTATATCAGGGGCCTTAGTATTTTTCCATTTAAGCAATATGGCTTTTTTCCCATAAAACAATAAAATAGTAAGTAACGTTTGCCTGGCTCTTTTTGGAACCACTTCGTCTACAAGTCCTAACAGGCCTACCCTAATTGTCATTGGTATAGGTACTGTTAAAAGGTCCGATATACATGCCGTGATCTCTGTCCAGAAATCCTGGATGTGTGGGCATAGCCAGAAGATGTGCTCAGCATTAGCTGGAGACGCAGAGCATCTCCAACACTCTGCCGATGTATTACCGTAGATCTTAGCCATCCTAGCTGGTGTGTAATAGCTCCTATGTAAAAATTTTAATTGTATTAGTCTGTCTCTTACTGATACCAAGTGTCTAAAGGGTTGATTCCAAAGATCATCCCAATCTTCACCCTGAAGGTCCGGAACCTCCACTTTCCATTTGGTTCTGCAATTAGTAATTGCTTTGGGCATTATTTTAAAGAGTTCCTTGTACGTCACTGAGAGAACTTTTTTCAAGTCCTCCACTGACAGTAGGGATTCAAGAGTCGATGGCAGGGATTCCACTCTCAACTCTTTAAATTGTTCCTGGAAAGCATGTCAAATCTGAAAGAATCGAAATAAATATGAGTTGGGCAACTCATGTCTAGTCTGCATTTGGGAGAAGGTCAGAATATCCCCAAACAAAGTGATATCTTTAAGCATCTTAACCTCCTTGACCGTCCATACCCCTGGGTCAGGTATATTATAAAAGTGAGGTAGATTATGATTCATCCAAATTGGTGATGATGGGGAGAGTCCCCCATAACTGGGAGACGCTAACTTCACCGCTAGTTCCCATGCCCCAATAGTAACTTTCATAGTTAATGTCAGAGAGAGGTCAGATTTGGTACCACGAAACAGCGCCAAGTGCAGGCTCTCATAGGAACCCAACTGGGCCGCTTCCAATGCTGTGGCAGCATCACCTTCATCCGACAGCAACCATCTTCGGGCAAATACCATTTGGCCAGCCAAATAATATTTATGCCAATCCGGCAGTGCCAGTCCCCCTTGATCACCTGGTTCTTGTAATACTTTGATCCCTATCCTAGGGGGCTTGAGAGTCCAGAGAAAGGAACTAATAATTCCTTCAATCTGCTTAAAATATGTTTTGGGTATCCTGACTGGTGTATGGCGTATAAAGTATAATAATACCTGAAGGAACGTCATTTTGAGTACACAGATTCTACCTATTAACGATAGGGGTAATTTACTCCAAGCCTGCACTTTTTGTTTTAGAAGGGTCAACAGAGGGAGTAAATTTAGAGGGATGTAATCCTGAATCTTTGCCGTAATCATTACCCCCAAATATTTGAGTGAAGTAACCCATTGCAGAGGCATATTTAGGTTCCCTCTTTCCCTGGCCTTGGCGTCAAGTGGTAATATGGACGACTTACTCCAGTTGACTTTCAACCCCGAGAATTTTCCAAATTCATCTAGAATCTTCAGTACTGCCTTTAACGAGTAATCCGGGTCACTTAGAAACAGGACCATGTCGTCTGCGTATAAGGCTAATGTTTCATGAATTGTGCCTACTTTAATTGCCTGCACTTCCCCAGAGGATCTCAGTGTGATGGCCAGGGGCTCCATAACCAGGATAAACAAGAATGGGGACAACGGACATCCCTGTCTTGTGCCCCTACCCACCGCAAAGAAATCAGATATTTTCAATCCCATTCTGATAGCCACTTTGGGATTTCTATATAACATGGAAATCCAACGTCTAAATTGCACCCCAAAACCCATGCTCTCCAACACTTTAAACATGAATAGCCAGTCGACAGAATCGAAGGCTTTTTCAATGTCTATCGACACTACTATTCTAGTATCCGATTCCGTCGGTGGGAGTTGTATGTGGGTGAAAAGTCGTCTTAAATTAGTATCAGTCGACTTCCCCAGCATGAATCCGGTCTGATCAATATTTACCACAGTTTGAATAACTAGAGCCAGTCTGGTCGCCAGTATTTTGGTTAAAATTTTAAGGTCCGTGTTTAATAATGCTATGGAGCGGTATGAGGCACACTCTGTCGGGTCTTTCCCTGGTTTAGGCAAAAGGATCATGTAGGCCTCAAGCATGGATTCTGGTAAGGAAGAATTCTCAATACTATGTTCTAATAGCCAGTTAAATCTTGTAGCAAGTTGGTCCACATGTGCCTTGTAAAAGTCAGCTGGGAAGCCATCAGGGCCTGGGGCCTTATTGGGGGGAAAGGCAAAAATTGCCTTTTGTACATCTTTAATTGTTATTTTAGCATCTAGTATATTACGGTCTTCTACAGTTAACCTTGGTATAGTAAATTTTGATAATAGTGAATCTAGCTCCTCCATATCATATTGTGGAATGGGTGAACATAAGGTAGAGAAGAAATCAATGAATTCCCTCATAATCAGTGTCGGGTCGGTGACCAGAGTTCCCCCTTTGTCCCTTATGGCCGGTATGTGTGCCACTGGGTGATAATCTGCCACTAACATAGCTAGAAGTTTTCCATTCTTGTCCCCTTCTGCAAATATCGTGTGCGCATTCCTTTTAAATTCTGTTTGTGTCAGCCCTTTAATGTGCAATGACAAAGCTCTCCTGGCTTCCAAAAGAGCCTCGTAAGAGGCCTTTGTGGGGGCCCCCGCCTGTTTTTCTGCACACTCCCTCTTTTTCTGTTTCAGATTGTTAAGTATTTCATTATCATTTACTCTTGCTGTCTTAATGGCCGAAATGCATTCCCCTCTCACCACCGCCTTAAAGGCGTCCCATACCACCGGTGGCTCTGAGGAGTCAATATTAGTAGACCAATATGATTTAATTGTTTCCTCTAGTTGAGTCACTACTTGTTCATGCTGTAACCAGCTAGGTGAAAGTCGCCATCCACTCTTAGTTGGCCCGGTTGAAAAAGACAGGGTCAGAGATAAGGGATTGTGATCCGACAGTCCCCCTGCCATATATTCTACATCTATCACATATTGCATGGCTTGAATCTTGCCAAATGCCAGATCAATTCTAGCCAATGACCCATGCGACAGTGATATATGAGAATAGCCCTTATCAGTAGGATGTTTCCATCTCCAAAGCTCAATCATGCCAGCCGTGGAAGCCCATCCATTTAAGTCAGCTGAACTCCCTCTGCTCAAATTGGAAGAGTCCAGGGCCGCATCCAAAATGGCATTGAAGTCTCCCAAAAAGAGTGTTGGCAGATGTAAAAATTGAGCCAATTTAGTTAGCATATCATACAATAACTGTACTTGGAAAGGGAGGTATATAGACATTTACAAGCAGAATTTGACAATGATACACATTCAAAACTACAGCCGCAAACCTACCCCCCGGATCAGAAATGACCCGTTGGATAGTGCACAGGACCGACCTGCTTATTAATATGGAGACTTCCCTGGCAAAGGTAGAATACGTAGAATGTAGAGCCCTCTGTATCCACGGTTTGCGCAGGGACATTACCTTATTACCATCCAGGTGCGTTTCCTGTAGAAATATTATGTGTGGTTTTGACTGTTTCAAGTATTGGACCACTGAGGCTCTTTTAAATATATTATTCAGGCCTCTAAAGTTCCAAGACACCACTTTTAACTTATCCGCCATTATCACCGTTATCATAATGAGAGCCCATACCGCTGTCCCGTGGTACCATTATCCCACCCATTCCGAGCACTATACATATTAATAGTGTTTCTAAAGCAAAGGTTACTGAGATAAGCTCAGTTAGATGAGCTGTGACAAGTAAAACTCCCCCCCCCCCTGCTATTATACCAGAAACAAAAAAACTGCAATAAAAAATAGAAATTAAAAAAAGGAACAAAAACCAAAAAACAAAAAAGTTCCGGCATGTAGCTTCTTCTCAAAAAAATGAACCAAACCTGATGGAGAGTTCCAACCGCATTAATCAAAGTTCGGCAGAGTCTTCTGTGTATTGGTCTCTTCTACCTTGTGCTCCAAAAAACAAAGATAGTGGAGTTTTGGAGCAAACATATAAATGTAAAAATGAAAAAGAAATAATAAAAGAAAAAATAAAAGAAAAAAGGAGAAATAACCTCTCAAAGGGGAGAGAGAGGAAACCCAGATGATAAACTCTCATGACAGAAAAATCAACCTCTGGTCAGTAGAGTCCCATTAGCTTTATGGGGTGATTACCCCTGCTATGAAGTATTCCAGATATTAGACATGAGAAATGGTATTCGTGTGTTAGGCATCCAGAGTGTGAACTCAACTAAATATTATAGGCCATGAGAAAGAAAAGAGAAGAAAAAAAAAAAGAAATTCTTGAGATGAAAGGTCCTCTTGAGGCTTCGATCTTGGATTAATGAATCCAGCCAACTGGTACAAGTGGTAGGATCAGTGGTGTAATCCTGTCCTGGTCCTGCGGTGTATCCACTGACTGTCATGTGTCAGTTCTGCCCTGCACCATTCATTAACGTCACTTTGCAGGGATTCCATGCATGCGTTGACCTGAACTGGTGATTACCGATTAAATATGTTGAAGCTTATAGAAAGTATGCATAGTCCAACAAATGTAAGGCCTGCGTAACTGGTAAGGATAAGAATACAACTAGCACAACTGGTGCCACCTTCCTGCAGAAATTCACTTCCTTACATGTTCATAAAGTAAACTTCTGACAGGGGGCCTTCAAGAGAGTTCCTTGTCTAGCCATTCACATGCCTCAGCAGGGTTTTTCGAAAAATTTCACTGTGCCTTTATATTGGACTCGTAGCCTGCTTGGGTATAACATGCTATATTGTACCTCCTTCTCACAAAGTCTCCTGTGTACATCAATAAATGAGCGGCGTCGCTGCTGCGTGGCCGCCGAAAAATCCGGAAATAACATCAGACGCGCATTTTCATGTTTCAGATCCTGAATCCTTCTAGATTTGGCTAGGATCATGTCTCTGTCTCTGTAGTTCAGGAATCTGACCAGGAAAGGTCTGGGGTAGGCTCCAGGAGGTCTTTTCCCTGTGGGGACCTGTGCGCTCTCTCCACCACATAAGTGGGGGGTAAATCCTCCAAGGAAAGCAACTGTTTAAATAGTGCCTCAGAAAAGAGTGTAGGCTTCTCCCCCTCAGCACCTTCAGGCAGGCCCACCACCCTAATATTGTTCCTCCTTTGACGGTCTTCAGCATCATCTGCTCTATGTTGCATGGATTTCACCAAGTCCCAGAGTTCAGCTATGTGTGTGCCCTGGGCGTGGGAAGTGTCTTCCACCCCAGAGACTCTGTCTTCAACTGTAGTGAGCCTGCCCCTGATCTTATCCAGATCGTGTCTAATCAAAGTGCACTCTGATGATAAGTGGTCTATGCGCCCCATGAGCTCTGACTTACTTATGTTGATGGCTTCTAGGATCGGCCTGGTGATCGCATCAGTGTCCACGGCCAGCATATGATCTTCAGCAACCTCTTGTTCAGCGGTCGTCTCCTCCGAGCCCCCTGACAGCGCCATGTTTGCTGTCTTGTGTGTGGCGCTCTGATCTGACCTCCGTGCAGACAAGATGGCGGGGGCGGAGTCCCGCTCCGCTTCCTTGGCAGAGCGCGTCTGGTGCTGGTCTTTCTGCAGCCTCTGTGCCTTTTTAGAAGCCAAGGAATGCATGGTCACGATCCTCACACCTTCCCCCAGGTGCTGGTAAAAGCTAAAATTAGATAGATACACTCCAATCCAAAGGATTTGATCAGGATGTGTGGAGCTCCTCAGAGACGCGTGCTGCCTCGATCACATCCGGCCACGCCCCATCCATGGCAGTATTTTTGTAATTTTTTTGCTCTAATGTTCTCTTCTAATGAAGGAATTTTATTTGGGCACCTAAACATGAAACAGGTTGCTCTGTGTCTCCTCCAGAGGAAAGGAGTCCAGGTGAGAAGGACTTGCAGTAAGTGCCACAATATGACATTATACTTCCAAAAAGCTCTCATGTGGAAGTGGGGGTGGGTCACCGTTTACGTCACCGAGTGGCCCCGCCCTCAGCTATATAACAGCTGTCATCAAGAAGAAGCGTCACTCGACGAGAGCCTCCCATGGAGGTGGAGTTTTGCAGCTTTTTTTTTCTTTTTTTGGCTCGTTGAACTCATTGAAAGAAACAGAATGGGGTCCCCCCCAGTCCATTACCAGGCCCTTTGGGTCTGATATGAATATTAAGGGGAACCCCGAACAAAATTTTTTTAAAAAAATTGCGTGGGGTCCCCCCAAAATCCATACCAGGCCTTTCAGGTCTAGTATGGATTTTAAGGGGAACCCTGCACCAAAATAAAAAAAATGGCGCAGGGGTCCCCCCCAAAATCCATACCAGAGCCTTATCCAAGCACGCAACCTGGCAGGCTGCAGTAAAAGAGGAGGGGACGAGAGAGCGTCCCCCTCCAGAGCATCCCCCTCCAGAGCATCCCCCTCCAGAGGGTCTGATCCCAAAGCACCTTGTCCCCATGTTGATGGGGACAAGGGCCTCATCCCCACAACCCTTGCCCGGTGATTGTGAGGGTATGTGGGTGGGGGGCTTATCAGAATCTGGAAGCCCCCTTTAACAAGGGGACCCCCATATCCCAGCCTCCCCCTATGGGATTTGGTAACAGGGTACATTGTACCCCTACCATTTCACAAAAAAAGTGTCAAAAATAGTAAAAAAGACAAGAGAAAGCTTGGGACAAGTCCTTTATTAAAAGATAAAAAAATAAAAATGTCCAGCAATGTCCATTCATCTTCTATCATGCCTCTGATTCGCCAAAAAAAGGAAAAAAAAAAGGTGAACACCTCCACCTCCATGGGAGGCTCCCGCTGAATGATGCTTCCCATTGGTGGCAGCTGTTATAAAGCTGAGCGAGTAGCCACCCGGTGACATAAACGGGTGACCCTGCCCCCTATGATGCCACAGGGAAGCCCCCATGGTGTCAGAGGGGGTGGAGTCACCCGTTTATGTCACTGGGTGGCCCCTCCCTCAGCTTTATAACAGCTGTCACCAATGGGAAGCGTCACTTGGAGGGAGGCGGAGGTGTTCCTTTTTTTTTTTCTTTTTTCGGCTCATCGGCAGAGTAATAGAAGATGAATGGATATTGCTGGACTTTTTTATTTTTTTATCTATATTTAATTTAATTTAATGGACATTCAGAAGCCATACAAGAAAAAAAAATTTTTTGTGCTTTTCTTTGGGACTATTTTTTATTTGGCCTAAAGGCTGTCATGCCCCTCCCACTTGCTTTTATGGACTGTCCCCTTTGTATTATGGACAATTGCTATGCAGCTGAGATTATGTGTTTATTGTTCTCTATTTTTACATGCTTAGGATAGTAGTAAATTTGTGGGAAAGTAGTCCAAGTGAATATCGGGGGCATATTGGGGGCAACAGGGTTTGTGATTGTCATGTTTGTGACAAAAGAGAGGATTGTAATAATATGCCCAAACGATTGTGACTCCATTTTGTTATGCTTTACCATTTTAGGTTAAAGGTTGTTTTTATTTTAGCTTGGTTTACAAGATCTTGTCATTTTAATTTAAACCTGCAATTATGAAAGAATGCTCAGACAAATGCTTGCACAGCACTATACTCTATATATATATCATTGTGGTTTGGTTTGTCCTTTCCTGTTCCCTGTTCTGTAGGTCATGGGACAGGATGTATGACTTGACATAACCAGATGGTCTGTTGACTCTTGTGAACTCATGATAAATGTATTTTAAGGGTCGCTGACTCCTATAACCATATATTTTATACAAATACATAATTTACTAACCACTCCCCTCTTCCCTCTTTTGATTGGTATGTTGAACCATATATAAGCTGTAACGCACCTAATAAAGGCAGACATTTTATGAATGCACAACCTGCTTCTCATTTCATTTGGTGTCTCCAGGTATCTAAGGGCCCTGTTGGTGTACCTACAAGAAGGGTGGCCATCCAGAATACCTACTATTTCCTTTCAAATGGGGGCTCGTCCGGGATAAGACAATCATCCATGGTGGGTAGACCTATTTTGACAAGTTCTTCCTTACCCTGGCTCTGATAAAGTCTTAGCCTTTTAAATTTAAAGAGAAAGGAAGGACAGACCTCGCCTTAATAGACACACTCACGGGAGTGTAACATTGTAGGGTCAGTGGAAGACCCGAGTCTTTATTTAAGACTCCATATATTAGAAACTGCAGTTCAGTATCCTTTTGGGAAGGGTATTTAGGTAACCAACAACGCCCGCAAATTCTTTGCTTCTCTTTCTGTTGCATAGAAGTAATAAGATAATTTGTTGTGTAGATACAATGACTGTAAGGTAGGACAGTCAAAGTGGTCTACAGTATTTTGCATTATGGGTGTATGTATGTTCGTATAATCTGCTGTTTTCTTTAAAGAATGAAAGAAGGTATGGGAAAAATTTCAAATGTGGTTTTGTTATTACTTAAGGCGTTAAAAAGACTAAATAAATTAAGAAATGTTGTTGCTGTGGTGCATATGGGAAAAAGGGGTTTTTGGCTATGCAATTTAAATTTAGAAAGGATATTTATATTTTTGCTGAGTGCCAACAAATATCTTAAGAGAACAATACAGACATACAGTATATAAAGAGAATGAATATCAAATGACCAGTCAGTACAGTAACACTACAATAGTATGTCAGGTAGGTCTCCGCTTTACTAATATTTGTTTATGGAATTGTAATTGTACATGTTAAATACATGTTTAGATGACTTTTTGAAGGTAAAAAGAATAGTATTTTGAAGGTTGCAAAAGAATGTGCTAGGTGTGCTGGGGGGTTTTGTAAGGAGAGGGAATGTTCTGAGAACACCCTACTTTGTGATGAGGATAAAGTAAGTGAGTTTGAAGGTGTTTTTAATGAAAACATCCTACATTGTAGAGGGTAAAGCAAGTTAAGTTTTGAAGGTGAAGAGGAAGAGAGGAGTTATTTATGAATGAAAGTCAAATTAAATTAGGAAAAAAAGAGAGCAGCAAAGAAAAATTCGGAG